>NC_083354.1:31460152-31814318 GCF_030254825.1 Meriones unguiculatus | reverse complement strand
TGCTTTGTGCAAAACCCAGGGCCACAGATGGGGAATGCATGGCCTTTGCCTCTCTGACACGCCCTTAGTTTGCTCAGTGTCATAGTCTCCAGTGGCATCTGTTTCCCGCAGGTGGCGTGACTTCATTCCTCCTGATGGCTGAAAGCTTTCCGTTGTGCATGTAAATCACATGTTCCCTATCCAGTCCTCTGATGCCGGATGCCCAGGCTTGTTCCGTAGCTCGGCAAGTGTGCGCTGTGCTGTAGCCAACACTGACGGGCAAAGGTCTCTGGGGTGTGTGCTGACTCGGAGTCTTTTGGGCGCCCAGCGGGAGTGGTAGAAGCTGGTCATATGGTAGAGTTGTTTGTATTTTCGTGAAGCCTCAGAAGGTGTCCTTGAAGCCGTGCTACAGGCTGGCTGCCCAGGAGGTGGCAGTGTGATGCCAGCTTCCCCCTTGTCCTCCGCCTCCTCTGTCCTTCTGTCCTCCTGTTCGCCGACTTAGCCTTCCCTCCGGAGGCCTCAGATCCCCAAAGTGGTCAGTGTGTGCTCTGGCCCCAACAGCTGTGCAGTAAGGGCCTCAGGACTCAGAACTCCTCAGCTCCTGCTGCAGGCCCAGGACCCGGGCAGTTCCGTGCCCTGCAGAAGAGGCACTTCCCTCCCACAGAGCCTGGCTTCTAAGTTTCCCTAGTGTTCAATCTGAACACTTATTTAGAGCCATTGTCTCCTGTAGGTGGCCTTGGCACAGAGCAATTCTGGGTGCAGGGGCCCCTCAAAGCCCCTGCTGAGGGTGTGTGTGAGTCTGTGGGGTCCCGGGTGCCCTGTCCACTCTTCGCCATCTCAGGCAGCTCTGAGTGGTGCCCTCATCCCGGACCTTAGGGCTTGGGCAGTCCCTCGGGGATCAAACCTCTTCGGGGGGTGGTCATAGGAGAACACCTCCACGCAGGCAGAACAGTGGCGTTTGCCCCAGACTCTACCGCCCTGTGACACATTCTCTCACGCTGGACAGAGCACGGGGGACAGGAAGTGATCTCCTCACCAGAGGGCTGGACCTCTCATACGCTGGCAGTTTATCTGTGGATCGTGAGCCACCCTGGCTGCCGTGCCTGGCTGCCATGCCTGCTCTTTCCCAGCATGTTGAGTTTTGAAGCAAAGTCCTCAGGGCTGGGTTCGAGGCTGGCCTGGGCGTCTCGAGTCCTTTCTCCTGAGTGGCTCTTGGCCTGTGGGGAGGAGATCCAGAGGAAGGCCTGCCTGGCGTGGTTGTGTAACTGTGCGTGTGCCGAGCCCTGTGGGAGCCTGAGGGAAGTGGTCAGGCGAGGCTTCAGAAATACACGCTGACATTTGAGTGACGTTCTCGAGTGCAGTGGTGTGGGCCGTGAACATCCCAGAGACATCTAAAATAGCTGGTTAAAAAAAACCAAAGAATTTGTGTGCGCGTGCGTGTGCGTGAGTGTGAGTGTGGGAGTGCGTGCGTGCGTGCGTGTGTGTGTGTGTGTGTGTGTGTGTGTGTTCACAACAGTCTGTGACTCAGGGCTGCCGTGCGGCTGGCCTCCAGGTGCCGCTTTCTGGAGTCTGCGTGGAAGGCGCCATGCGTACTCTTAGTCCAGGCCCCCAGGGCTGCTGCGGCCGTGGCTCTGGCGTTGCCACCATGGCCAAACATGGCCAGCACCTGCAGCTGAGCAGGGCAAGCACATAGCTGGAGTCTTGTCCATGGGTTTCCCAAGCCTTCCTTGGCCCACGTCTCCTGGTGTGGCATCATGGGAAACCCCAAACACGTGCGTTTCCAGAGATGTGCAGGGTAGGAGAAGGCCCTCGTGTGAGCTGCCGAGGCTTCTCAGATGTACCTGCTAGCTGCTGGGTTGAGTGGCCATGACTGGCGAGGTCGTCTGGCTCCTAGGAACTCCAGCTTCCTCACCTGTGAGGCGGGGAGAAGAACACCTGCCCTCGGTTTCCGGGGGGATCAGGTGGGCCGTCTGCAGGTCCTGGCTGTGCATTTCCAGTGCTGGCAGCATCCCTGTGGGTCCCCTCTGTGTCCGTGTGTACAGGTGCGCATGTGTGTGGGGCAGAGACAAACCCCGGGTGCCACTCCTTGGACACCCTCCACCTTGTTGGTTGAGGCGGGGTCTTTCCCTCGCCTGGGATTACTGGCCTCGCTAAGCTGGCCAGCGGGCCTCAGGGATCCTCCTGTCTCTGCCTCCCCAGGGCTGGGGTCACAAGTGTGCATCACCACCCCCAGCTTTATGTGGTTCCTGTCGATTGAGCTAGGGTTTAAGGAATGGCGAGTGCTTTACTGACTGAGCTGAATCCTCAGCCTCAGTCCTAGGATTCTTGATAGTTCTCTGCTCTGCGTTTACCCGGCCTCAGGCATGTCTTCTCATCCAGAGCACTCATATTCATTTTCACAGGAGTTACCGGAGTCTCTAGGCCTGAGGTCAAGGAGGGCTCCCTGGCTGCCTCCTTTGACCTCCCTGTGTCTGAATTTTCTGGGTTTTGGGGGCAACTCAAGCCTTGCCTTGGCGGTTGGATCAGATGCGCTGATGTTTGAGAAGCCATCTTGGCCCGGTCCTGGAAGGACGGGTCAGGCTCCAGTGGCCGGGCAGCGGTCGGCAAGCTCACCAATGGCGTGGTATCCTGAGAGGGGAGTTTCACACCTTGCCCATGGTGGGTTCTGCTCTCCTCCCACCGCCAAACATCACGGAGACACCAGAGAACAGGCTGTCGTGGGGGTGTCCCCGTGGGAATGTGCTGGTCCCTGCCTGCCCTCCTGCAGACAGGCTGCCGCTGCGCTTGTGGGGGCAGCTGTGCGGACCTGGATTGGTCAGATCTCTGTTTAGCCAGAAGATGCCACTGGCTGGCTGCAGCTGTCGTAGCCCAGGTCCCCTTCCTCAGGTGTGGCTGTGCAGTAGCCGAGAGGACTCGCCCAGAGCTGGGAGCTGCCTCCTCACCTCATGCTGGGAAGTGGCTCAGGGTGGGCCTGCTGTGTGTGGTGTTTCCTTGGGAACCGGGAGGAAGAGGAGGTCTTGAGGGTTGGGCCATCACTCTGAGGGTGGCTGTGGCAGGTCTGCTCTAGGCTATGCTAGCTGACATGCCGAATCTGCTGGCCATGATGCTTCCCACGTCAGGCCTCTGCGCTCAGATGCCAGCTTTGCCCCTCTCAGGACTGACCTGTGGCCCTGAAGCACCACAAAACCCCAGTGGCCTTACTTTACAGTCATTAGCTCTTTTCTTAGCACTAGGACCCACCCTGGCCTCCTGCCTGGGGGTGTTCTGCACTGAGACTTTACAAACGGAGCGGAGTGGGCTGGAGCGGGCTAGAGCGGGCTGGAGTGGGCTGGAGCCTCGGGTGGTTTGGGCAGCCGGCTTCCTGCGCAGTGACACCTCACAGCTGCCTTTTCTCAGACTGCTTCCTTTACTTTGAGGCTGCTGTAGGACCATCTCCGCAGGTACAGAGGAGCAGGATTTGGGCTAAAGGATCAGGATTTGGGTTAACCTGACCTGGTTGGTCACACGCCTGTGCCCTTCCCCCCTTCTACAGGAGAGGAGGGAGGCCCAGCTTCGGCCTCCAGCAAAGCCCTGTCCTAGCTTGTCTCCTCTCCTCTGACCGTGGCCCCTCCTGGTCTCTGGTTCCAGTCACCTCTTCCCCACCTCCTACCATTGGTGCCAGCTGTGCCTTCTGAGTGTGGCCAAGCCTTGGCTGTTCTCCTTTAGTTGGACTCCCTGTGTCCTCCCTGTTTTAGTCCCCCGCCCCACGTCTGCATTTCCCCGTGGCAGGTGGTTCCGTGTTCCAGAGTGTTCCCTCTCTCCTGCGTTATCCACCTGGAGCACATCGAGGGTGAACCAGCCTCACCTTCACCTGGGTTCCCAGTCCTCCACCGTCCTCCCCAGGCGTCTGTTTACCGTCCAGCTGGTTTTTCCCGGCTGAAGATGAGTCTTAGCACAAAAGCCTGAGCCCACCATCCTGTCGTATCCAGCTAGGTCTGCATGGAGTGGGGTGCACGGTTCCTGGGTTGACAGGACTCCTGCTGCTCCCGAGCGGTCTACTGTTGTGGGTTCTCTGCTGGACGGGCCCACCTCGCAGATGGCGTTGGAAACCCGCCATGCTGGTTATTCATGTCTGTGCTTGCGAGTGAGGATGGGGCAGAGAGGTCTGCAGGACTGTGGGTCTTCCCTGTTCTGTGTGGCCTGCTGCTGTGCAAAGTTCGGCTGCCTAAAAGCCTGCTTGGTGGGCTGTGTGCGGAGGTTCGAGGTCGGCTTGACCTGCTTACAGTCACCCTGGATGCACACCTCCAAGTGTTCTGTAAGGTCGTCTCCAGAGGGGGTTCATTAGGTGGAAGACCAACCCCGGATGTGGGTGGCCCCGTTCTGTCGGCTGCAGTCCTGAGCTGAGGGAGAGGCAGACAGCGAGCCTTGTCTCCGTGTCCACTTATCTCTGCCTCCTGATGGGGGTGTTTGTGCTCTGGCCAGTTCACCGTCCTCACCACGAGGGACTATCAGCCCAGAGTCTTGTCAGTCTTTAAGCTGGTCCTTGTCAGGCACTGGTCACAGCAGCAGGAAAAGCTTCCAGCACACCACGGCAGGCTCTGCTGTCGTGTGAGCGCATCCTGGGCCTGGAGCTGCGGAGGCCGGGGTGAATCCAGGTCACCGGTGTGTGGAAGACTGCCTTCGCCCAGCCGGCTGAGTCACGTGCTGCAGGACTCAAGAGAGAGCTTGCTAACACAGTGATAGGGGTTCTGACCAAGCATTGAGCATACAGGAAGTGACAGACAGGCCAACTCTGCCAGGAGGGGAAGAGGCAGCAGCACGCCAGAGAAGGCATTATGGTCCAGCTGTGCTGGGGAGGGTGCTTGTGTATTTGTTGTGTCCACACAGGAGGGAGCACTGCTGAGGAGAAGCCAGGACTCTGATGGTTGTGCTCTCCTGTGTCTCCTGTGCCTGGTACTCAAGGGATGGGTGGATGGATGGGTGGATGGGTGGGTGGACAGAAGGATGGATGGATGGATGGATGGATGGATGGGAAGATGGGAGAATGGATGGATGGATGGATAGTTGGATGGATGGGTGGGTGGATGGATAGATGGATGGATGGAAGGATGGATGGGTGAATAGGTGGGTGGGTGGGAGGGTGGATGGATGGATGGATGGGTGGGTGGATGGATGGGTGGGTGGATGGGTGGGTGGATGGATGGATGGATGGATGGATGGATGGAAGGAAGGATGGATGGGTGGATAGGTGGATAGATGGGTGGGTGGGTAGATGGGTGGATGGAAGAATGGATGGATGGATGGATGGATGGAAGGATGGATGGAAGAATGGAAGGAAGGATGAATGGGTGGGTGGATGGATGTATAGATGGATGGAAACAAGAATGGGTGGAAGGAATAATGGGTAGGTGGATGGGTGATGGATGGATGGATGGATGGAATGAAGGATGGGAGGAATAATGGGTAGATGGATGGATGATGGATGGATGGATGGGAGGAAGGAATAATGGGTAGATGGATGATGGATGAATGGAAGAATGCAAGGGAGGGAGGATGGATGGATGGAAAGAAGGGTGGATGGATGAAATGAAGGATAGAAGGAAGGAAGAATGGCTGGCTAGATGGACTGGATAGATGGATTAATACATTAAATGCAGGCTAGATTCTAAATGAGGGTTTGCTTATCTGGTAAACACAGAAGGAAGCAGTTGAGTACATGGTAGCACTGGTTAAATGGTAGCTGGGTTGGCTCCAGAGTGTACGGTTGAGAGAAGACAGCAAGAGAAAGAGGATGAAGGACTTGGCAGACAAAGGCTTGAGAATGCAGTTTCCCTTCCCAGGCAGCGGGCACTCACAGGGCCACTGCTGTGGGAAGGTCTTGGCAGTCAACACGCAGAGTTCCAAGCTTACAGTACTGGTGTGTGTGACGCAGTAACCGTGCGTGTTTATGGGGACAGTGTCACGGGTAGTACATGTGTGGACTGTGGTGGTCCAGCTGTGCTGTTGGTCTAGCCATCACTTTAACATGCACCTTTTGTTTCCTGATGTTGGGATCCTTCAAAATCCTTGATACTAGTTATTTTGAAACACACCCTTAGTGACTGTCAGTCACGGTTGCCATAGGTACTGGCTAGTTTTATGCCAATGTAACATGAGTTACACTCATCTGAGAGGAGGGCGCCTCAGTTAAGAAAACGCCTCCTTAAGGGCTGTCGGCAGCCTGTAGAGCATTTTCTTAATGAGTGGTTGATGGGGGAGGGCCCAGCCCACTGTGGGTGGTGCCATCCCTGGGCTGGTGTCCTGGGTTCTATAAGGAAGCAGTGGAGCGAGCCGTGGGGAGCGAGCCAGTGAGCAGCACCCTCCGTGGCCTCTGCATCAGCGCCTGCCTCCAGGTCCCCGCTGGGCACAAGTGCCCGCCCGCACAGCTTCTGGTGATGAACTGTTGTGTAGAACTGTGAGTGAAGTAGACCCTTTCCTCCCCGGCTTGCTTTGGTCCTGGAGTTTCATCACAGCAACAGTGACCTACCCAGGACTCTACTTGGCTGTGCAGTGCTCTGAGATGCGCCTGGTGTCTGCCTGCTCTCCTGAGCTCATTAGACCCCTCACGCCTCAGGGTTCCAAGTCATGAGAGTAGAGTTCAAATTGGAAAAGGCCCCCAATGTGCTGCGGCCTGGATTTTGCTGCAGCTGGGTGCCTCGGCTTAGTAGTCAGGGGCGACAGCCAGGTGGTCCTCATGTCTGTCTTCCTCTCTCTAGACGTGTGCAACAGCACCGACCTTCCGGAAGTCGAGATCATCAGCCTGCTGCAGGAGCAGCTGCCCCACTACAGGCTGAGAGCCGACGCCATCTACGGCTACGACCACGATGACTGGCTGCACACGCCCCTCATTTCCCCAGACGCCAACATCGACCTCACCACCGAGCAGATTGAGGAGACGCTGAAATACTTCCGTAAGTAGCTGCCCCTGCTGCGGGCACAGAAGTATGACTGCCAGTCCTGCCTTGCAGGGCCCCAAGGCAGGTCTGCATGAGTCACTGTGTCCTGGGCCTGCCGTCTGTGGGAGCGTGGCCAAGGGGGTGTGGCCTTAGGGGCTAGCCATTTTCAGGTCCTCTTGGTCTGGACGAGTCGTGGGGACCAAGCGTTTTCATTTGAGCCATGCACAATAACTTCAAACTATCCTATTCCAGCTTTAATAGTTCCTTGTTCTACTTATTGTGCGTTATTTTCTATGTGTGCTTGCCTGCCTGTGTGTGCCTCATGTTGCATGCAGTTCCTGAGAAGGCCAGAAGAGGGAGGTGGAGGCTTGTGAGCTGGAACTACAGGTGGTTGCCAGCCGCTGTGTGGATGCTGGGAGTTGAGCCTGGGCCCTCTATAAGACCAACTAGTACTTTTAACTGCTGAGCCGTCTCTGTCTCTCCAGCCCCATCATTCCCCCAAAGTTCCCACTGGGAGCGAGTCTGCTTGCATTTGAAAACAAATGTCACAAATCTAGGCAGCTCCTTCAGTGTAGACATAGCAAAGCATGAGCCAAGGCTGGTGGTGTGGACAATGGCTCCCTGGATTTCACTGGTGCAGCATAGAGTCATGCCACGGGGTGGTAGAGCTGCTGCTTAGGGAGGGAGGGAGGGAGGGAGGAAGGGCAGGAGGGAGGGAGGGAGGGAAGGCACAGGGTGCCGCTTAAATGTATTACTAATGTTTATGCAAGTGACAGCTGCTTTTCATTCCTTCGTTCTCTCCTCCTCTTCCTCTCTCCTCCTTCAGGATCTTGCACATGCCGGGTGCTAGGCAAGTACTCTGCCAATCTGCATTGCTCGCAGTCCTTAAAAGGGTGCCTTTAAAAAAAAAAATTTCTTCTTTTTTTTTTTTGGATAGAGTCTTACTATACTAGGTAGTCTAAGATAACCTGGAATTTTCTGTGTAGTCCGGGATGGTCTCAAATTCATGGTTATCCTCCTGCTTCAGCCTCCCAAATGCTGAGATTATAGGAGGCACCAGCAAGCCAGGCAATTACACGCTGTTTTATTTTTTCCCACAGTGAGACTGAACCCAGGGCTTTCAGCATGCTCTGTCACGGAGCTGTCTCCATCCCTGTCGCTGTTCTTCAGAAATTCGCATGTTCTGGGGCAGGAGAGATGGTTAGGCAGTTAAGAGAGATGGCTGCCCTCTTAACTGAGACCAGAGTTCAGTTCCCAGCACCGGTGTTGGGCAGCTCATATCCTCCCGTAGCGTCAGGGAATCTGATGCCCCTTCTGGCCAGCGCGGGCACTGCACTCACAGACAAGCCTAAGCATGCACACTTCTGCGTCATTTAAAAGCTCTTAAGATGAAATTAACATCCTCTGTCAGTTACATATCTGTTCATTTCTCATCTGCATGCCCATATGTCATCATGTTACCTTAAAGACATGCCCCGGTCCTGCTTCTCTGATGGCCACTGAGCCCCAGCTTGTGGTACAGCCCTGAGCTTTCTGCAGTTATTTTTCACTGGCGTAAGCAGTCTTTTCAACTTCCAAGGCCACTTACAATAAAGAAGTTGGAACTATAACCCTCTGCTTTAGGGCATGTGTGAGGCAATTCTCAGGCTCTCTGTATTGGACGCTGATAAGAAAGGAATTATGTTTGAATCGACCTGTGTGTTTACCTGGATGAAATCCACCCAGTGTCTTTGTGAGCGCTGCTGATAACCTGTGTCAATAAGAACAAAAATAGAGTAATCCAGGCTCGGTGTGTCTCCTGTGCCTCACAGTGGTCGGAGGTTCTCCCTGGGTCCATTCTGCTCAGCCAGGAGTGTGCAGGGAAAGCAACTCACTTCTCTTAGGGTTCTGTAGTCCTTCTGCTCTAGAAGTCCACAGCATAATTTGAAACGATTATTTTTGAGAAAGCCTGTCATGTGACTTGTCCTTCTCTTGGAGCCTCGCTGTTGTCTCTGCCGTGGGAGGTTCCTGGTTCCTTCTTACACACGTTGATTGACCACAGACATGCGCAGTGTAATTCAGCGTCACTCACGGCAGCTCAGACCACTACAGGACTGCCACAGAGCTGACAGGCATCCCTGTGAAGCAAGGCAGACCAGAGTACATTTCCCAATGTCTCTTTATCTGGAGACTCAAGCACGGCTGTGTCTCTCATTTGTTCTCAGTTACATGTGTAAGAAAACACAAAAGAAACCGTGACAGAGTCACCAGTGGGTACCTCGGTGTAAATACAACTGGAAGAACCAAAGTGAACACAGATCAGATCTCAAAAGTGCTTCAGGTTGAGTGTGTCCAGGTCTTTTGTTTGTCGTTTCTTTCTTTGGGTTCTGTGCTTAGCGCTAGGCGGCTGTTTGTCAGTGTCTAGCAAGTGGGACTGAAGGGATGGCTCAGCAGGTGTGCAGAGAACCCGAGTTCAGCCCCCAGCACCACACCAGGCAGCTCACAGAGTCAGGACTGGCGCCCTCTTCTGGACTCTGCAGGCACTGTACTCACACATGGGTGCAGCAAGCTTACACTCACACACACAAAGAGAGAGGAAGGTAGACAGATTGATTTAAGCACCTGTTAATTGAGTAACCAGGCACTGACTTTGAAATACGAGACTTAAACTGAAGTGCTGGCAGCTGGAAATGATCTGTGAAGAGAATTTAGAGCTCTGTGAACTTAGTTATTTTCGTGAACTTCCAACTGAAATATAACATTCCCATTGGTCAGACTGGAAGAGCAGGCGGGGTCTCTGCAGCAGGCTATGCTGCCAGTAGAAGGCAGAGAAACTTGGATGCTGTAAGCTGCGGGCAGGCAGCAAAACCTGCCTCTGCCTGTCACCAGACGTCGGCCTTGAGCTGCACAGTGGACCTTGTGTTTAACGGTGTTCATAAGCAGCTCTTATGTCACCAGCTTTGGCTTTCTTGGGTTTCAGCAACTGCACAGACGCAGCTGTTTCCCTTTGCAGGAACAGAAGTGCAGGCGGTGTGTAGAGGCAGCCCGCTCTGTGTGTGGTGTCCCACTCTGTGTGTGGTGTCCCGCTCTGTGTGTGGTGTCCCGCTCTGTGTGTGCTGTCCCGCTCTGTGTGTGCTTCCTGCTCTGTGTGTGCTTCCTGCTCTGTGTGTGCTGTCCTGCTCTGTGTGTCCTGCTCTGTGTGTGCTGTCCTGCTCTGTGTGTGCTGTCCTGCTCTGTGTGTGCTGTTCTGCTCTGTGTCCCGCTCTGTGTGTCCCGCTCTGTGTGTGCTGCCCCGCTCTGTGTGCTGTCCTGGTTTCTCATTTGCTTGTTTATTCTCAAGACAAGATTTCACCTTGCAGCCCTGGCTGACCTAGAACTCAAGGAGGCCCATCTGCCTCTCTGAGGTGTAGCGTTGGAGGTGCTCACTACTGTGCCTAGCTTCATTACGTTTTGAGACAGGCAATCGCTGACTCCCGTTGACTCTCTGGTCAGGGACTCGTCTCCCCGTTCCCAGAGCTGGGATTGCTGGCACCAGTACGCCTGGCGGTTTACGTGGCTGCCAAGGTCTGAACTCAGGTCTTCACGTTTGCACAGTGGGCACTTATCAACCGGGCTGTCATCCCCGTCCTGTTTGGGTTTTGTGTGTCTGTTTACATATCTGTAACCCAGGAGATACATGACTCAGCACAGTGACTCACTAGTGTCACGCCACTTGTGGGCGTCCTCTGGCTCCCTTCTAGGTCCACCGTGGGCATGGTATAGGTGGAGTCCTCTCTTGCTGGTGGAGTCGTGGGTACAGGGCTCCCTAAGGTGAGGAACCAGCTCACTGTACCCAGAGTAGATGCAGCTGGCCACAGCATTTGTGGTAAGGCGCCCCTCCCGAGTGGTCAGCCAGCCTCTGCTCTGAACCTTGCCCTCAGCTGCCTGGCTGGGAGAGGGAGCGCTTCCACATCTTTCTTTCTGAGAAACCTGCCTCCACACTGACCTTTCCAGAGCTGCTTAGCTAAATTCCAGGGAGTCTGAGAGATGCAGGTCATTGAATGGCTTACAGAGCACAGGCATGTGTGAGGGTGGGACTCACGAGGTCAGCTGGTGGAGCAGGATGTGAGGTGAGCGTGCTCAGCACTCCTGTGTGCAGGGCCCTCTCACCTTCCTCCTCCCGGCTCTGCTCTGCAGTGAGGATCCTAGGGATCGGAGAGGTTAGGAAGCTCCCCCGAGAGACACAGCAAAAAGATACGCCCACATTCTCACATCGGCCCCTTGGTCACATCCTGCCCACTCAGCGCAGCGTGAGGGGAGAGAAATCCACAGCGTCAGTTCACCTGATGAAACATGAAAGAAAACCCTTGTTCCCCCAGACCCTGGCCTTAGGATGTGCTGAACGCTTACTCATCTGTAAACTTTACAGTCCACAGAGTTCATTCTCCGTGGCTCATGGTGCCATAAAATGTGTTGCAGTTTCATGTTCTGTGACATCCAGCTGCCCCATGTGGTCTGGTGGCGTCCGGTGTGCAGCCCACCAGCCATGCCCCACTCAGCGGGCACCAAGTGCAAAGGTCACCATGTTTGTTCTTAGGCAGCCATGCTCCTGTTGGTTCTCCTTTTCTGGCCTCTTATGGTTCAAGAAAAAATTCTCCGTGTCACACCTGGGATCTGCTGACCACCTGTGCCACACGTGTGATCTGCTGACCACCTGTGCCACACCTGGGATCTGCTGACCACCTGTGTCACACCTGGGATCTGCTGACCACCTGTGTCACACGTGTGATCTGCTGACCACCTGTGTCACACGTGTGATCTGCTGACCACCTGTGCCACACGTGTGATCTGCTGACCACCTGTGTCACACGTGTGATCTGCTGACCACCTGTGCCACATGTGTGATCTCCTGACCACCTGTGTCACACCTGGGATCTGCCGACCCCCTGTGTCACACCTGGGATCTGCTGACCGCCCCACCCCTGAGGTTATCTGGAGAAGAGCAGGCCCTTAAGCAGACTGGTTTCAGAGTGTCACCCAGGGTCTGTTTTCAATATGCAGTAATCCAGCCAGCCGGTGTGTTCAGGGTGGGCAGGCGCAACGGTCCTCCGCACTCTAGTTCTGACTAAGGAGGTGGACACGGCTATGCTGCCTTGAGCTTCTCCACGTGCTAGCCCAGGGCTGTGGCATGTGCAGCTCCTGTGAGGACAGCTGCCTCTGGGCATCATCTTTCCTATGTCACCTTGACAGCACTGTCATGCTCCTTCAGTAGAGAGTGCCTTGGCGCAGGCCCTGTCAGCCTGACTCCCCTGACAGGCTGGGGCGCATCTGGCCCCATGTCTGCTGGGTGAGGGAGCACACTGGCTGGTCTCCCCTGACAGGTTGGGGTGGCATCTGGCCTGGGTCAGCTGGTGAGGGAGCACACTGGCTGATAGGCTTCCCCGGCCTTTCTCCTGGCTGACCTCACAGTGAGGAGCCTCTGTACCAAGAGAGCTCGAGCTTGGGGCAGTCCAGGACACTGATTAAACGTGAAGAGCCTTATTCAAGGTGTTCCTGCTGAGAGTTTACTCCATTGTGAAATTACATTGTTTGCAGCAGCGCCTCCTCCCCCTCCTCCCTCTCTTCTTCCTCCTCCCTCTCCTCATCTTCCTCCCCTCCTCTTCCTTCTCCCCTTCCTCTTCTTCCCCCTCCCCTTCCTCATCCTCCCTGTGCTCCTCCTCATCCTCCCTGTGTCTCCTCTCACACCCACTCTGCCTCCTCAGAGCCTTTCCCCCCTGAACTCACTGTGGCCTTGAACTGCAGTTCCCCCACCTCGGCCTTCCTCAAGCTGGGATTCCAGGTGCATTTCCTGCAAAGGGTGTTCGCTTCTCCTGACGAGCTGCCCTTATCCTGTTAAAAGCCTGGGTGTGATTTATCTGCTTGTGTTGTTTTGGTCAGCACATTGCTTGATAAAGCCTCTTCCGCCACCCGATCCCGTGCTCTGGGTCTGTTCGGCCCAGCAGTGCGGTGCACCTGAGCAGTGGCCCCCAACCTCCAGATTCCGGCCTTTCAGAACTCTTACACGGTATGAGAGGAACAAAATCTTCTCTTTACAGTTATTTGTACAGATGAACAGCCATTATCCGAGAGGGATGCGTAGGAGGGGTGAAGAGAGGTTGAGAGTGTGACCAGTCATTTCAGGCTGTGTCTGTACAGTTAACCAAGAGTGTGTGTGCCCATGAGCGTGTATTCATGCACGCATGCGTGCACACGCACCCACATACACACGCACACACCCCTGGGGGTCGGTGGAGAGGCCTTGCAAACCCCTCCCATTGGCAGGGCCTCTTCCCTGGGCTGAGGCTCCTCCACATTAGCTGGCTCAGATGTCTGGGAATTGAAGGTGGCAGCAATGTGGCCTCGCCACCATCACATTCCTCGCAGCTCCACGCGGCTGTGGGTCCGGACCCTGTACTTGAAGAATGGACTTGCCTCTCAGCCACGCCTAAGAGTGCCTGGCACTTCGGGGCCTGTCCTGGGCACAGTTTCTGGAGCGTAGCCCACACTCGTGGTCTCACGTCTGTCACCTGGCATCGTTATCTTTTTTGATCAAACCAGATCCCAGCGTTATCCTTTTCTGCTCAGGAAAAACACGGCTGGCAAGCTGTTCTGCACAGATTGTTTGCTTCTTGTGTCAATCCAGCAGGTTTGGGGCAGAGCCGGGCCAGTCTCGGGTGGGAAGTCTGTGTGACGGCTCAGCTCTCACTTCCACTTTTCCTCGGCGCCACTGTGCAGCAGGTTTGTGCAGAATCTGGGGTCCTCTGAGCCCCTGGTGTGTGTGTTCTGAAGTGATGGCAGCGCCGTGCTCCATGCTGGCCGTGGGCATGAGGTTTCTCCCTGACCTTCTGTGCTGACAGGTGGTGAGCTAGACTTCAGGCTTCTCACTGACGCCAAGATACATCCCCTGCCCTGCCCTGCCCTTCCGGCGAGGGGGTTGATGCCAGCGGCAGCTGCCCAGAGACCCAGGCACTGGGTTTTGCTCTCTCTGCCCGAAGGCCCTCTCACGAGTGGCCACTCCCCCACCCCTACCTTCCCTGGCGTAGAAGGGGCAGGCGGCATCCAGCCGGTCCCTGCAGACTGCCTTCTGCCAGGGTCTCGCTGGCCGGCGGTGACGCTTTCGGCACTGGAAGTGTGTCCAGGGGGGCTTGAGACCCTGCGTTGTGTGGCTGGGCTCCTGTCCTTAGGCCTCAGCACGGTGCTGAGTGTTACTCCGCACTGGGTGATGCTTGTTTGCCGTGTGTGTGTGTGTGTGTGTGTGTGTGTGTGTGTGTGTGCGCGCGCGTGCTTACGTGTGTGCGTGCTTACGTGTGCGCCGTGCACACCTGCGTGTGGAGGGCGTGTGGAGGGCGGGGCTGAGAAGACAACCTCACCGTCGTTCCTCAGGTTCAGGCTGCTGTTGGAGACGGCGTCTCTCATTGGCCTGGGCCTCACCACGTATGCCAGGCTGGCTGAGCGGTGAGCCGGGGTCTACTCCATCCCCAGGACCAGGATTAAACCACCGCACTCGGCTTAGAGAGAGTATCTTGTGTGTGCACACATGTTATACCTGCATGTATGTCTGTGCACCATGTGAATACTCGGTACCTGTAGAGGCCGGAGAGGGTATCAGATCCCTTGGAACTGGGGTCACCATTGTGAGCCAGTGTGCAAGTGCAGGGAATTGAACCCGGAGCGGCTGGGAGCCTCTCTGGCCACACACCTGATTTTCTAGGGATCAACCCAGCAAGTGAGTCACAAATTGAGCCCCCCCCAGGAGTCTTGACAGCTGTAAAGCAGTCACGGTCCCGGCCACACAGCTGTGACCTGGAGACAGACACAGACGTGCCTTCAGTTCCGGTTCTTAGGTCAGGGGCCCAGAGCCCTTCAGGGGGCTCTGAGGGAGACCCCGCCTCACGCCACTCCTCCTGTCAGTCTGCTCCTGGAGACCTGGCCACAGTCTGCCCTCCTGTGACACGCCACTCACTCTTTGAGGACACTGGCCGCTGGATTTGATCCCCTTCTTTGGGGATGCTGTCACCTTGAACAGTTAATTTAGGCCCCTAGCTTCCGGTGGTCCCTTTTTTCTTTTAAACTGCATCTTCTCTGTCTGGTGGGGGTGGGGGTGATGTCACCTGTGGGACTCTGTCCACTCCCTCTCCTGTGTGTCCATGGAGTGAACTTGGGCCCCCAGGCTAAGAGGCAGGTGCTTTCACTTACCGGGCTGTGTTGTTGGCCCAGGAGGTAAATCTTCAGAGGGTAAAATTTCAACCCTCAGCCTGGTGTCCTCTGAAGTGACTCAGGATTTGCCCCTGAATGCTGTGCCATAGGGCACTGCCCCAACCTCAAGATACAGCGTCCTGGAATCCGCCTACCTGGTGTCTGCTGGGAGCTGTTTTTGTTTTGTCTTCCTTCCTTCCTTCCTTCCTTCCTTCCTTCCTTCCCTTTCTTTCTTTTTTTTTTTTTTTATAGGGTTTCTCTGTGTGGCCCTGGCTGTCTGGCCTCGAGCTCATAGAGCCCCGCCTGCCTCTGCCTCCCTGAGTGCCACCATGCCCAGCTCTTAACTGTGACTGTTAACACTTTGGCCCCCAGAATTCACCATGTAAGGCATTCTGCTCTGTGAAGCCTTCTGGGTACCCCATCCTCTCGCTGCTCACCGTGGGAATGGTTTATGCCCACAGTGCCAGCTTTTCTGATCTAGGTGCTGTGCGCTCGCCCAGCGGTGGGTGTGCTCATGGCTGCCCGCATGGCGCCCGGTGAGTGATGCTGGCAGAAGTTTGGTGGCAGGAGAGGAGTGGTGAGGCACACCCACCCAGCCTCGGGTGGACTAAAATAGCTCTGCGTTAGTCTCCGTCCCGCAGGCCTCAGCCGGCGTGTTCCCTGCTTGCCTTTCCTTGGATAGACACCGTGTTGTCACGGAGCACCTGCTCCTTTTCAGGGTAATTAACTGTGCTTCCCCTACAATGTTCAAGTTCACCTCTCTGAAGCTGGCTTTGTCCGTCGTCTTCTACCTGAGACTTTTGGGAGTGGCGTTTGTGTGCTCAGAACCCGGGTTCATAGACCCATCATCATCCCGCCTGCTCATGGCTGTGGCATCAGCCGCCCTGCGGGGAGCCTGGCTGTTCCCTGACCTCAGTGTGGGGACTGGCGTGCCCACCCACTGCCATAGGGGAGGGGCATCCTTGCCAGGCCTCACCGATGGCAAAGCTGTCACAGTGTGGGAGGTGGCTCAGGGGTTACACAGGGTCTGCTCAGGAGGACCTGAATCAAAGTCCTCGGAACCCAGACACTGCCAGGCGGGAGCGGCCGACCAGCAATCCCAGTCTCAGCAGGAGGAAACCAGGGGTCCCTGGAGCGAGGCTGTCTGTGAGAGACCTGTCTGAATACATGTGAGTTGGGGAGTGACTGGGAAAGACACCTGATGCAGCCTCTGTCCTCCACACGCACTTGCACACGCAGGAACGCGTACCTGTGTATACCCGTGAACACGCACACATACACATGCGACAAGGAAGTCACACTGACCCAGAGTTGGTTGGACACGCCTGTAATCCAAGCCACTTACGAGGCTGAGCCAGGACAATCACTAGTTTGAGACCAGCCTGGTCTACATAGTAAGTTCAAGGCCAGCCTTGGCAACTTAGTGAGACTATCTCAAAAACATAAACACGGATGAGCCACAGATGTCACCCACTGATAAAGCGCAGATCCCAGCTTCTACCCTACCATGAACAGAAGTCTCCTCCCTGCCTCCCTGCCTCCCTCCCTCGCTCCTTTTCTTTTTTTTTTCAGGACAGGGTGTCTCTGTGGGTCTGGCTGGAGAAGTCTCTTCAATTTCGTGCTTACCTTTATCCTTGTTTCTTATTATGGTTGTTGTATACTTTTCTGTTGTTGGCAGTGAGATGGGGTCTCACTGTGTAGCCCAGGCTGGACTAGTTTGCAGTGATCCCCCTGCCCTTGGGCTGAGGTTACACGTGTCCTCAACTGCACCTGCTTCGGTTTGTCAGGAGCTAACTTGTGTGTTTCACCTCATCGCGAAGTCCTCTCTTTCCAGTTGCACTTGTGTTTACAGCCCACCCTCAGGCTGGCTGTTCCCTCGGCCACTGATGAGGGAGCAGGCTGCTGGGAACAGCCGCTCTGGGCGTGTGCTGGGCATGGGCAAGTGGGGTTTGCCACCCGAGTCCTTTGTCCTGTGCACACAGTGGGACTGCAGATTAACTTGTGGGGTCTGAGGAGGAAGTGTGGCAGAAAGTACCCACTTCCTAAGGGCTGTGATTGACGATGCAGGTGATTGGCAGGTGACAGGGAGTCTCCTGGGGTTTTCTGGGGCCTTTCCTCTCCCTGGCTCTGCAGCTAGAGCTGTGCTGACAGAGAGTTGCGTTTTGATGGCCTTTTACAGGCCTGGGCCAAGCCAGTGCCATTGTGACAGTTGGTGGGCATTTGGAGCCAGAAACACTGTATGTTTTAAATTTATTTTAGATTCATATATTTTATTCTCATGAGGGTTTAACAGGTGGCTGTGTCTGTGTGCCGTGTGTGCAGTGTGTGCAGTGTGCCAGGAGGTCAGGGGTGGTGTCGAGCTCCCTGAAACTGGCGTTGGCTTCATACCATCGTGTGGGCACAGGTCCTCTGCAAGAGCAGCAAGCTCTTACACCCAGCCATCCCTCAGCCCCTGAGCTGTATTTTTAATCATCCTTGCAGAGGCTTGTTTTCTCCTTCAGAGCCTGTTGGTGTGCTCTTGGTGTGGATGTTGGCTTTGAAGCTGATCCTTTTGGGAAGCCTTTCCTGTGCTCACTGATGTTCTTGTTTCTCCTGATGTCTGCTCCCTCTCCCTCTCTCCTTCTCACCTCTGCTCCTTCTCTCTGTGTCTCTGTGCTCTATGTGTGTGTTGGGGTGTGGTGTGTGCATACATGGGCACATGTGTAAATGTGCACATTTGTATGTGTGTGCATGCATGTGGAGGCCAGAGGTTGACACCGGTTGTCTTCCTTGACCAAGCTGCTCTCATTACTAAATCAGCGTCTTTCACTGAGCCGGGCGCTCGTGAGTTCGGCTAGCCAAGACAGCCAGCCTGCTCTCAGGTTCCCTCCCTCACCTTCGGAGCGCTGCCGGCTTCAGCTGGGTGCTGGGGACCCACACTGTGGTCCCCACATTTCCACAGCGGGAGTTTGCCCCAGGGCCATCTCCCCAGCTCCTCCTTCCAGCTTTTAAACACTGAGTGTGTCATTGAGTGTGTGTGCTTGGACTTGGTGTGCACCGTGGTCAGCCGCTCACAGCTCTCTGCTGATGCTCTGGCCCACGTGTCGTGGGTCCTTACCAATGGTGCAGCGGCCTCATTATAGCCGGGCCCCGGCGCTCCAAGTTGCTCATGCTGGGTCATTTTCTTTTTTAAAAAGTGACAAGGCTGCTCAAAACTAGCATTTCTTGCTGGCTTGCCTTGTCCTGAACCTGTGGCAAACATCTCTCGACCCCAGACCCACCACACCCCTTAGCAGGCTCTGGTGTCACCTCCACTTAGAGGTCACTGGTGTGTCTAGCAAGGTCTGAGACATTGGTCAAGCCTCTGAACCAAACCTCTGCCCCACTCCACGAGCCCAGGCTGTCCTCTGTGAAGAGCTCTGCGCCCACCCACCTGTTAGCTTCCTTTGCATGTGTGATGGGGCACAGGTAACATACTGATGACGTTCATAGCACTGCAGACAGGGGCACCCGGCTGCGAACGGAAGGACCTGTAGCTTCCTTGGGAATTCCTAAGGGCCTCTAGGGAGCTTCGTTTCCTTCTTTATTCTTTAATTACTTGTATGCATGTGTGCGGGTACACATGTATGTGTGCCTGTGAGATCAACAGTCTTGCTCTGCCTTATGTTTTGAAACAGGGTCTCTCTTTGAACCTGGAACTTTGCCATTTCAGACAGACTAGCTATTGAGTGAACACCCAGAGATCCCCTGGTCTCCATCCACCAAGGGCTTGCAGGGCTAGTTCCAGCTTAAAACAAAACCAAACCAAAAGACCCCCAAACCTTAGGGCAGCGGATCTGCCCTCGGCCCTCATGCCTGTGCGCAAACACTTCTCACCAAGTCCTCTCCCAGCCCCCAGTCCTCTGCTGCACCCCCCCGGTTCAGTCTCAGCGTCCCCGGCTGATGGAATGGGGTGAATGTGCTGACTTCTGGGGAGTGTGCTAGCGATTCGTTTCATTATGAAGCCTGTCGCCATCTTTGTGGGAAGTTTTTTTATTTGGGGAAGGGGCCACATGTGCAGTGTTGCGTTCAGCAAGGATCCGGAGATGCTGGGTGCTCATCCGTGCGGCCCGGAACCAAGTGTGTGCCGAGAACAGGCCATAGCATAGGCCGTGCCCATCTCCTGTTGTTGCACTTCCTGCGCGCCCGTGTGAGTTTACGTAGATCTCGAGTGCGCCACCGTGATGACCAGAGGAGGGCATTACACAGATCCCCTTGAACTTGAGGTACAGGTGGTTGTGAGCTGTGTGGGGGCTGGGAACCAAAGCCAGGCCTCCTGTAAGAGCAGCAAGCCCTCCTAACTACGGAGCTAGCTAGACAGCCTCTTGAGGGAATTTTTTTTAAACCATGACCAATAAAATGTATTAAACATTCACATATAGTCTCAGATTCTCTCATAGTTGAGTGTTAAACATTTTCAATTCAGGCTTTCCATGCAAAAGTATTTGTTGTGCGTTGTGTGGAAAGAAGTGAAGACATTTTTTGTGGTCAAGTTGGACCAGAGGATGAGTGAGCTACTGGCACCTGGTGGGTCAAGGTCAGGGTGCTGCAGAATGCTCTGGAATGCCAAGGACAGCCTTCCACAAAGAACTCTTTAGCTCTTCGTGTGGAGAAAATGTGCTTCTGGGGTGCACATAGGAAGTCTAAAAGATCTGCCCCATTGTCCAGTGTTTCAGCTTGATAACGAAACATTGTAAGCATGTTTTTATTTCCTGGGTCATGCAAGTCTTCTTTGAGTGCTGATTTTAAGTTTTAAAATTAAGAAAAAAATTAGGAAGGGCCATTTAAATGTTTTAAATTAAGGAAAGAAAACAAAAAAAAACCAGTCCTTTGCAAATGTTGAAAGGTAGCCATTTTCAGATACGTGGGGAAAAAAAAACTTTATGAAGTGACCCAGGCTTAGGCCCAGGAGCCAGGTCTCCTACCTGAAAGGAGGCGGGGTGGAAGCGCTCTAAGCCCCGCCCACGCCCCGCCCTCTCCTTGCAGGGAGTAAGCCACGCCCACATACTTATTTCTAGCTGCATGGCACCTCTGCTCCCAGCATCCTTGGGAGACATTTCCTTCATTTCTGTATCATTTTTCAGAGCTGGTCAGTTTCCATGGCAACGGTTGGATTGAAAGCTGAGCAGCGAGCAGGGGGCGAGGGCTTGAGGGCGCCTGCGGGTGGTGTGTGTCCCTGACGTCACCCGTGGGCCGTCTGGATAGGATGATTCCAGCCACGCCCTTTCGGGGCTGCTGTCCAGTGAGCTTCAGCTGCCGGGCTTACGGGGTCTCTCCGCGTCCCGCCGACAGCCTCCCCTTCCTCTGCCTCCACGCCCCACCCCCACCCCGAGAGCCTCCCTTTCCTCTGCCCCCTCGCCCATCCTGGCTCCAGACTGTCATTAAGAATGCACGGCCAGATTCTGCAGTGTGAAGGGATGCTGTTGTGCCGGGTGTTGTGGAAGGGCCGGGAGGCATGGCAGCGTTTGACTTGACAATTCATGGCGCTGTGAGGTCTGTGCCTTCCACTGCGAGAACACTGACTATGCAGAAATTCACTGACACGGATTACTACGAGCTGGACTGGTATTATGAAGAATGCTCGGACGGTAACTAAGGCCCCTTCAGGAGCGCGGGGCTGAGCAGCGTATTTCGGGTTGTGGGGGTGCTGAGTCCTCCCCGGGGAGATGGGAGCCCGGGAGCTGGCATCAGCAGAAGGCACGGCAAGCGTGACAGAGAGGATGGCAGGTGGGCAGGGCTCTTGACAGGGCGGCTCGTGCCATGCACAGCCATTTGCTTAGAACGGGAGGTAGATGGTTGGCTGTGCTGGATTCTGGGCTTGTAAGCATGGGACTTGTGTAGGTTTGAATCTGTGTGTGTCTGTGTGTTCGTGCGTGTTGAAAGTGTATGCCTGTGCTCTGCTCTGGCGGCAGGCTCAGGGCACTAAGGCCGGAAGCATGCCTCCAGGAGGTCAGCAGTAGGTAGGCCTAGAAGAACCTGCCCTTTCCTGAGCTCAGGCCTTGGGGCTCGGGGCGTGGGGAGGTGGGGGAGCAGAAACAGCCTCCCCAGCGGCGGGTGATTCAAACGCACTTTGCTGGCTGCATTCAGCACAGATGGGGCCCAGGAGACAGAAAACCCAGCCTTCTGGGACCTTGGAGGCTTGTGTGGAGGGCGTGGCCCACTGGAGGAGGCTGCTGGGTGGCAGAGGTGTGCAGCTGGACAGGCGTCAGCAGGCTTCAAGTACGGGAAGGACAGTGTGGAGCCGTGTCCTGGTAGGGATTGCCAAGGAGGGGTTTCATTGGGAGGCGATACTGTGGATTGTAGGTCCTGTGCTGTCTTCAGCTGCCCCTTACAAATGACCCTTAGGTCACAAGCCTTTTCCAAAAAGGGAGACAATTGTGTAATTTGGGAGTGTGCTCTTCAGTGGTGTATTCCCGAGTTCCCCCTCAAGCCCATTAATAGGTGAGGCAAGTGCTTATTAATTGACTCAGAAGTTTCTGATTGCTCCAGGTCTGACTATGTTTGAAGAGCTTGTGACGTAACAGGCCAGGAAACTGGCCTAGTTAGTGAGCTGAAGAGCTGTGTGTGACTGTCTCCTGTCTCCCGACACCTGGCTGTGGGCTGCAGCAGGGAGGCGGAGAGGCTGTCTTGGGACGTGCTGTTAAAAGGCTCAGAGAAACCACCCTGCCCGTGCAGTCTGTGGAGTTGGCATGTGTGTCCGTGTGCCCTTCTGGGTGCTGAGGACAGTGGGGTGTGCCTGCAGCCCTGAGGGGGTGCTGAGGACAGTGGGGCGTGCCTGCAGCCCTGAGGGAAAGGGTGAAGGCACTCTTTTCCTGCCTGTCTAGTGTTTGAGTCAAGTTCCCATCCTGCTACCATGCTGTCCGAGGCAGTATGGGGCTCTGCTGTTTCGGAAGCCACTGTTGGCCCCCTGTAGTGTCATTGGTGGCTGGTGGGTCATCACATCCCCTGTAATGCCTAACACAGATGGTCGTTTCATGCCCCTGGCCCATTGGTGCAGAGAGCTTTGGCTCCAGTGGGTAAGTGGGGTGTGGCCCAAGCCATCCTGGAAGTTGGGGGGAAGCCTTAGTGTCTGGCTGTGGTGGCCTCTTCTCAGTGAAGCCAGTGGCTCTGTGCCCATCTGGAGAGGCCCAGGAGACCTGTTCTCATCTGCTCTCCACCGGGATTTTCTTACTTCAGGCTGTCAGGGGAGTCCTTTGGCTCTAGGCTTCCTGATATCCTGATAGGGTCCTTTCCAAGAGCAAGGGAAATAGAAGAGGGGGTGGCTTATCGCCCAGAACTGATTGCCAGTTGATTGCGGTTGCCACCTGAGTATGTGGAGACAAGGTCTTTCACCTTCTACCTTTGACCCTGCCGTCAGGTGGAGGAGAGAGACTGTTGGGACTGGGCTGGCTCTAGATCCCGTCTAAAGACAGAGAAGCAGGATGAAAGGCTCTGTGGCCGGGGGTCACCTGCTTAGGTGCCGCAGATGCTGGCTGTGAGTTCGTACCTCTCTTTCTTCTTCCTGTGAATATATGGGCACGTGCCACAGTGCCCTTGTGGTGCTCAGAAGGCACTTTTATGGCGCTGGCTCTCTCCTTTGCCATGGTACAGCTCCTGGGGGTTGAATTCAGGTTGCCAGGCCTGCACAGTGAGCCTTGTCTCCTGGCCTGTCTCTGACTAGTTGAGTTCTTTCTGGCTTCAGGTAGCTCAGGCTGGGTGTGTGGATCTCTCAAGCAGCAAATCATTAGACACTCGCTTTATCTGCCCTTATCAGCTGACCTTTGAGTCAATACTGGGGGAAGCTTAAAGGAACATTCCATGGAAATAGCAAAAGGTGAGTCAAGCGTTTTGAAAAAGATACGCAGTCATCGTTTATGCCAGAGGTCCTGACTCACGCCTGATGGACGGCGTTGCGCTGCAGACGGAACGTACAACTAGGGCAGCGAGGACCCCTCTCTGCAGCTTGGAAGTAGGAGCCTCTGCGTCCCCTCCTGATCTTTGGGGGTCAGGAGAGCCTCTCCTGGAGCCCATTTTCTGTGTCACTGCCCACCTCAGCTTCGGATGTGCTGTCTGTGCTCACACGTGCAGAGTGAGACTCTCAGAGTGTGAGGAGGGCCTCAGGGCGGGAGCTAGTCGTAAGAGGAACTGTAGGAGTTTTGTTGTCCAGTGCCTTAGAGTGATTTGCTGTCACCTCAGCCCGGTACACAGCATCGTCAGCCTTTGCAGAAGCCACCCTAATGTACTCAGAATTCACAGTCCAAACTCTGAGCCAAACAGCGAGTGTTACTTACATATGTTGGGTAAAGTTTTGTTAGCATTTTTTTTTTTTTTTGAGGCAGATTCTCTTGTAGCCAGGCTGGCCTTAAACTTGTTTTGTACTCAAGGAAGACCGCGAACTTCTGGTCCTCGTGCCTTCACTTCAGAGTGCTAGGACCCAGGTTAAGTGGCCTGAGGTCCTTGGGGGCTAACTGTGCTCTGTGGGAATGAGCCACGCATGGAGAGCAGAGCATGGTGGATGGCTGAGACAGACCCAGCAAGGGAGTCCTGTCAGCTCACTAGCAAGATGTCACTGTGACCACTGAGGATAACCCCTCGGAGGGGGAGAGGGAAGCATCTCCTCAATGAGAGGGAACGACAGACATGATGAAGTATTAGCTCTGGGGGAATCTGCATGGAAAATATGTAGGGATTTTGGTTCCTTTTCACACAGATTTCCTAAGTCTCAGCTCTGCCCGGTGAAATGTGCAGCAGCCACTGTTTAGTCCTGTGGAGGTACCTGTGCCTTCACGGGCTTTCAGAAGCGGGAGTGAAGGAGCCGTTTTGTCTTGATTTTTAAGTAAGGTCCTGCTTGCACACGCCTTAAGTAATCCTCCTGCTTCAGCCTGCCAAGTGCTGGGGTTACTGACTGTACCTGGCTTGGGGAAAAGATTTTTAAACTGTGATATCCTAAGTATTTGTATGTGTGCCTGTGTGTGTGTGTGTGTGTGTGTGTGTGTGTGTGCACGTGTCTGTGTGTGTAGTTAGGTAGATGGGTGACTTGGAGAGCATTGTTAAAAATACCCACAATTTAAACTAAAGTAGAATGGGAGCAACTCCGCGGTCAGAAAAACCACTTGAGCTTTTCTGAAAGTGTGAAATGAGCCTTTGTTGTCATTTATCTTCCAGGCACAGTGTCCTACACACCCAGTATCAGGAGATCCACTGTGCGTCCTGCTCTGGGTGGGAGGGTCCCCACCCTACCTCCTTCCCACACTTTGGAGTAACCAACCAGGTTTCGTGTCTGGAAAAGCCCTGATACCCTTGCTCACTATCTCTCAGAGTTAATTAGTAAGCACGATTTGATAATGCTTGTTGAGATTGTGCTGTGTTTTTCACTGAGTGTGTGTTTGAGATACAGTCTTGCTGTGTATCCCAGGCTGGCCTTGACCTAACAGCGATCCTCCTGCTTCAGCCTCCTGGGTGTTGGGAATCCAGGTGTGTGTCGCCACACCTGACTCCTGGTTGTTTTTTGTTTTTTAGGATTTATTTATTATCCATATGAGCATTCTGTCATGCATGACAGGAGAGGGCTTCAGATCCCATTAGAGATGGTTGTGGGCCGCCATGTGGGTGCTGGGCACTGAACTTAGCCAGTGAGTGCTCTTAGCCACTAGGCCATCCCTCCAGCGCCCTCCTGGAATGTTTTTAAAAGCATTGTGTTTAAAGCTTGCATACATAATTTTTCAAAAAGTTTGAAGTTCTAATTTTGAAACCTGCCTGTCGTTTTCTGGGCTGTCATTCCCAAACAACACAGCTTTAATGCGTTACAATGGAGCAGTCACTTTGAAGTTCTTAAAATGTACCCGAAGTACAACCTGGAATTTCCAAGAGAAGTCTTTGTCCTCGCGTGGCATCCTGCCTGGGCAGGATTTTATAGCGTCTTCATGGAGGCAGCCGAGCTGTGTGGCAGCTTCCTCAGCTAACTGATGCCAGTCCCCACACTCAGGCTGAATGGAACCCAGCCCGTGTTGCTCTCACTGCCCGGCGCGGTCACCCGGCAGAGGGCAACAGCCAGAGCCGTGGAGGGGGTCAGTCAGTGTAGATGTGAGGAGCGGGGGTCCTGTCACAGTGCAGCCGGGAGATGGCTGGAGCCCGGGGACTGCAGAATGGCTGCTGCTGGGCTGGGGCCATCACAGGGAATGTGATGGGATTGACTGTGATGGGCAAGAACAAGCAACGTACAGCAGCACCGTCAAGGTACTCCTCAAGCTGGGTTCTTCCTTGAGGCACCACTGCGAGCTATGAGGCTTTTGCTTGTTCCTCCTCTTGTTCTAGCAGTGAGAGGAGTCTTCCTGGATTTGTGGACACAGCTTGAAGGGGGTGTGGGGTTTACGAGACTTGGAGTAGTGAGGAAAATCCATGCCTCCTGTAATGGCAAAGAGGGGCTGGGTGGTTACGTTTAGCTTGCCGGTGTTCCTGCACACGCCTGGTCCCACAGTTGCTGGCCCGGCTCGCTCGCCTCGAATTCCTGAGCACACCCACAGGAAGTCTCAGGCTCAGAGGCGTGAGCAAGGCTCCCTCAGCGCCAGCCTGCGCCTTCCTACAGGTGTACCTGCCTGAGGCGTGGCTGCTGTTTTCTTTTGCAGTTGCTATGAAACTTTCAGGAAGCAACCATTCCTGCTCTTCTGGAGGGGGAGAAAGGCCAGAGGGTGGCTCGCAGCACATGCTCTCCTGCCCGGCTCCCCTCTGTCCAGGTAGAGGCACGGCGCTCACTGCCCGCTGGGCCCCGCCTCCAGGGTCCTGTGAGCCACCCTGTCCTTCCTGACTGAGTGATGCTGGCCCGCTGGCCCTGTGCACGCCCGTCCACGCCTGCTGAGCCAGGGCATGCCTGTGACCCTGGCTGGAGCTCAGCATGTGTGCCTGGGGCCCCAGCCCCAGCGGCTGCTCTGGGCAGGTGGCCGAAGGCTCTCCCAAGGACAGTCCCCTAGGACAATGTTTCAAGTTTGGGGTGACTTCAGCAATGTCCCTGAGGGATGTGGGAGGGGAAGAGGAATGTTTTGAATGCGATTGCCGGGAGGGCGAGAAGGCGGCCACCCTTGAGCAAGATGACTTCCTGGACGTCTTGGAGGATGGTAAGTTCTTCACCTTACTCCTGGTGGTGTCTACAGGCCAGATTCCTCACGCATGGTGCTTTTACCCCTTAACTAGGTTCCTGCGTAAAGGAACAGGTGTGCAGATGGTCCGATGCTGAAGTGGCACCCCTGCCAGGTAAAGCAGTGCCCTCGGCTGAGACAGCTTGGCATCCCGGCTTACCTGGCCTCCTCAGAAACCACGGGGCTTTGCCCCTAGGATCTGCATGGTTCTGTATCCCACCTCTGTGGCTTACCTGTGCGTTTGGTTTTGAAATCCCTGCAGGCTCACAGGGTCTGGGTCCCTGTTGACTTTGTGCTGTCTGAGTGAGTGCTCAGGACTCAAGAGTTTCAGTTGTAGTTATGTGATCCTTAGTAAGTCGATGGCTGAAGAGGACAGGTCACCCTTAAATACGTTTTCTACCAAACAGGGGTGTAGTAAACTTTAACCGCTCATTTGGAATGTGGATTTTATTTTCTTCTTGGGAGACAGGGTCTTGCTTAGGTAGCCCAGGCTATCCTAGGCTTGTTCGTCATCCTGCTTCAGGCTCTTCAGTGCTGGGGTAACAGGAGTATGCTGCCCAGAAGGGATTTTCTTAAGCTTAGAAGTACTTCAGAGATATCTGTCGTGGCCGCCTGGACCAGGAGGGCTCTGCCTGAGCCTTCTTGGATGGGGAAGACAGACTCAGTGCAGTGTCTCCAAACACTGATGCAAGTCGCTTTGGAGGAGAAGCAGGTTGCTAGGCAGCGGCTGCCCCGGTGTCCTCGGCGTCAAGAGTGACAGCTGTCAGAATGCCTTGGGAGGCTCTGCTCTCATGTCTCAGGCAGAACCTAACAGCGAACATTCGCATCTTTTGAAGTTAGCGTCTTGACAGTGCCATCACTGTCACCCCGGAGAGCTGACGTTCCTGGCTGCAGAGAGGGGCGATGGGGCAGGAGGGACCGAGGGCTCTGCCCTGAGGCCAGGAGCTTGTCTGGCTTCTCACTGGGCTTCCAGACAGTGTGTGGGGAAGGAGTGACAGGGATGGTGGGGTGGGAGGTGACAGCTGGCGTCTAGATTCTGATGAGTGTGTAGTTATCGGGTTCCTGGGAAGTTTTTTGAGGCAGGGTGTCACTGTGTAGCCCTGGCTGTCCAGAAGCTTGCTATGTAGACCAGGCTGGCATTGAATTCACAGAGATCCGCCTGTGTCTGCTTCTAGAGTGGTGGGTTTAAAGGTGTGTACCACCGCATTCAACTTAAAAGATTTATTTGGGAGTTTCTTTCTTGGTTTGGTTTTGGGGTGTGCATGCAGTGCCCACAGAAGTCAGGAAAAGGATGTTGGCTGGAGTTACAGACAGCTGTGAGCCGGGGTTTGGATGCTGGGAGCTCAGGCCCTCTGCTGGCCTGGCAAGCTCTGCCAGCCACTGACCCATCCCTCCAGCCCTTGGTGGATTCATGTGTTCAGCCTCACAACCACCGTGTGGGGCTAAGTATGCTGTGGTTTACGTCCAGAGGCTTCTGGGAAGGAAGACGTGGGGCGTGAGTGGTCCACAACGCACATTGGCTCTCTGCTTCGAGCTGTGCTGCTATCAGCTGCTGCCTCGGCAGTTCCAGGCCTCTTCCAGGAGTGTCTGCAGTGTGAGTGTTCCTGGCTCCACCCAGACCTACCTCACTCCTCCTGCAGGGGACATAGAGGTGAGGCCAGCAATCTGGTGCTCTGTGCACAGTGCTCGCCCAAGTCTCCAGGACTAGAATGGCTACTGGCCATGGCGCTGAGCTTGGCCACAGTGCTGAGCTGGGCCACGGTGCTGAGCTGGGCTGCCGCGGCTGCTGGCTGTGCTGCTGGGCTGGGGCCGTGGTGGCTGCTCTTACCATCTTATCCCCTCCATCTCTGTCTGTCTCCCCATTTCTCCAGTGAGGTCTTTCTGGCTGCCCAGATGAGAGTATTCAAACAGTATGTTTTTCATGACAGAAACTTCAAAAGACAAGTGACACCTAATTACCACGAAGTACAAGCAGGGGTTCGAGGCTTGCTTCTGGCCTGAAGGAGCTTCGTGACTTAGATCGGCAAGGCATGGCTTGCTGGTCAGTTTTTCTGGAAAGTTGTGATATTTTCAGGGCAGGTGGAGCAGGGCCCTGGCCACTGGTCCTGTTTACTGGCTACAGGCCTGCGAGGGCAGGAGGAGCAGTCAGGGATGAAGGGCATGGAGGAAAGTGGCCGAGGAGGTCTTGGCCACAATGCCAGCCCTCTATAGGAAACATGGAGCTTAGGGTTTGTCACTCATGGAATGGTGGGTGCTGTACGCCTCAGTCTGCGGTTCCCTGCAAGCCACCTGTGGGTGCAAGGCACCTGACCTCAGCTAGTCAGTGTTCACAGAGGCTTGGTGTATGGTGTGATGTGTAGGAGACATTCGTTGATTAAGTCATGGCAAGGAAGAACCTTTAGTATTAGCCTGGGGTGAGGGTCTGTGTTCACAACCGAGGGACCCTGATGGGTGACACAGCTCCTGCCCCTTCCTTCTTTCTAAGTCGCAGTGACAAAGCAGAGTCTGATTCCCCCAGATCTTCCCCAGGACACCAGTGAGTGAGCTGAGAGCATAGACGAGGGATATTGCCAAGAGCACAGGTGACAGATGACCCCAGGGCAGCCTCAGAAGACAGAAGGATCCCCACCCCCTGTGCTCCCCAGCCAGCATGCCCCAGCCCCTCCCGAGACCCCCAGACTATATGCAGATGGACAGACTTGCTTAGTGCTGGTTAGAAGGAGGCTGGACACTCAGACAAGGACCCTGTCCCTCCTAGGGAGCACTGGCAATCAATAAGCCTGCTGTGGTGATGTCTTGCAAACAGGCACTGCTTAGCTCCTGCAGATGGAGTCTGTCTGTCTGTCTGGGAGGACAGTGCTCCCCCAGCGAGGCCGACCCAGCACGGCCCTCACCTTCTTTCCCAAGTGGTTCCAGGTCTCTCCAGCCCCTTCCCTCACTTCTTTGTGTCTCCTGACCCTGTAGAGGCTCGCTGCTCTCTCTGCTCGTACAGTTCTCCCGGTGGGAAGCAGCACGGGAACATTGTAGCTCTGACCGCTGTGAAGCCGCAGCGACCCTACTGGTGCCCAGTGCTGTGTCCCGTGCTCAGAGCACCTCTGCTCGCTCGCCAACACCCCACTGCCCACCCCATCCTCTCCCGTCAGGCAGGGCTGAACGGTGTGTGGGAAGAGTTCACACGCCCTCCGTGCCTGAGAGTCAAGCGCTGGCATGAGGAAGGAAAGCAGAGGCTGCGACATATTGCCTGGCAGGTCCCGTGGCTTTCTCAAGGAAATGCCTAAGGAAGCCTGGCACCTTCGCGTCTCCCTGCCTGGCTGCTTCTCCAGGCCTGTCCCCTGTTGCAAAAATGAGTTGTGAAAGTTTAGGCAGGTGTCTTCTGGGGTTGCTCAGAAGTCAGGACTTGCAAAGAGCACCCAGAATGGGCTAGAGTGTTTTGAGAAACCAGATGAGCGTGTCGCTGTCAAAGATCCTCTGAAGAGATGCTGGTCCCTTCTTACGGGAGTAGACTCTGCGCCTCAGGAAGCTGGAGAAGGAGAAGAAGGAGGCTGATGGTGTGTCGGCCACTAGGGAGACTGGCTCTCACTGATGGTGGGTGAGACCACACCTTGACCCTGGACGCTTCCTAAAGCGTGCCTCTTGCCCCCTGTTTAAATCCCAACCTTGTGTCAGGATGCTGGAGATGGATTCGGAGGTCACTGGACACTTTTATCTTTCTCCCCCCTCAATGGCCACATTGAATATGGTTCCTTGTTCCTTTCTCTGCTTTTGCTGTCCCTTGTTTGCTTCACTGGCCTATGGAGGACATGCAGCTGAACTTGGCGTCAGGCTGTTAGGGTTCAGGCTCTGACGCGAACAGGTTCGAGGTTCCTGAGGCCACAGCGAGCACATCCTGCTATCCTCAGAGTGCTGAGTCAGAGAGCATGTGGTATCCGTCGCCTGCATGAAGGTTTCGGTCGTGAGCCCTAGCCTGAAGTTAGAATCTGGACAAACAGACTTGGGAGGACTCAGCAGCCATTCCTTGAACCCAGAGCCCAGTAGAGTAGCTTGAGGCAGCTGCCATGATGGCATCCAGGCTGGTATCTGCTGGCTAGCCACGGTCTCCAGCTGGTCTCTAGGTGAAGCTCGGGAGGCAGTATAAATTGAGCATTTTCTTCTAGTTCAAAGGTACTCCTGGGCCTCGGAGGTAGGGTGTGTGTGTCTCAGCCCCTCGGAGAATGGGTGGGTCCATGTGCAGAGCTGAGAAGCCTTGGGTCCTGCTGGGATGCAACATGTGTGAGCAGGGGGCTTCAGTGTAGACGAGTGAGAAGCAAAGTAACCCTGGTTTGTGAGAACCATGGTGGGCACTGGCGTCACCCCAGGCCGCCCTGCACAGGGTCACGTGACCTGTGGTCTCTGTGGGTCCTCCTGCAGATCATCCACTTCATTATTTCGGGTCCCTCTGAGCTCCTCAGTAGCATCCTCGCCTGGCACTGCTGCCTGCCAGCCACTCTGTGCTAATGTATGTGTGTCTTGCCCTTTCAGCCAGGACAAGAATTCCTTGAGGGGCCATATCTGTGCTTAAAGGACAGTGGTCTCTGGCAGTGTGTGCGGAAAACACATCAACCCCACCCCTCATGACAGCTTAAAGACGCTGGGTGGGCTTGTCCTCTGGAATGCTGTCAGCTACGGAGGAGAGGCCTGGCCGAGTGCCAGGACCGCAGTACATTCCCAGGAATGAGCACTTTGATTATCTCCTTATTAAGAGTCTCAGGGATAAGTGGCCACCATAGGTCAACACCATGAGTTCCAGTCTGGGGTGAGGTCTGTGTTTGCTGTTTTAAGTCCATAGCTACGCCTCACCTGTCCTTGAACTAGAAACTTGGCTTTACTCTCTGATTTGTTATATGGGGCTCATGTTTGCATTGTAGGTTTGTACTGGTTATACGTGGAATAGTGTTCATAAAACAGTGTTCATAAAACAGTTGTTTATTGCTGATGCATGTTGTCAATCTCAGTAATGGTCAGCTCTTCTCTGCCTTGTTTGTGCATGCGTATGCGCACACAAATAGGCAGGTACATACACATGCACGTATGTACCTGTATGTACAGGCCAGAAGTTGACATCAAGTGTCTTCATCCACCAGTCTTTAAAAATCACTATTTTTGAGACAGGGTCTCTTACTGAACCTGGGGTGCCCTAATTTGCCTGGACTGTGTATCCAGCAACACCCAGCCCCCACCCCATGCCAGCTGGGATTACCCAGCTTTTCACCTGGTTCCTGGGGGCTCAACCCATGGCAGGCACTTTACTGCATCATTCCCCAGCAAAGAAACATGGCTTCAGCAAAGAAACATGGCTTCAGAAACCTGAGAGCTACTCTTGACGGGTCATCTTGGCGTGGGTCAGGGCTTTTGGGATTGCTGGTGTGGTGAACCTGGCTCTGGGCTAGCCTCTGCCCATGCTGCTAGTTCAGGGTTAGTGTGCCTTGGTCTGGAGGCTCGCAGGCCAGAAGCTGCTAGGACGAAGTGTCCACCACGTCCTGCTGGCTAAGCTCACAGCTGCTGTGATGCCATCTTGAGAATACATCTTTTCCTCTTCATTCTTTGTTGCCTTTGACCGAGTTTGTTGGCAGGAAGCTGCAGGTGAGGGGTCTCAGCTCACTCTGGGGTGGTGACACGGGCGGTCACCCCTCTCTGGAGGACGGGGTAGTAATGGACTTTCTTTTTGAGTTGTTTTCTTCTGGATATCACCCATGTCTGGTGCAAGGCGAGGCTGCCTGCTGGTTCCCTGTCTGGCAAAACCGTTTGAACCCAGACAAGGCGTAGCCAGGGCTGAGGGAACAGAAGAATGCTTTTCCATTGCTGTGTTGCTACAGGGAAGTGGTAGGCATAAAGTGGGGGGAGGGGCCCTGGTATTTGGTTACTGAAAACACTGAGATATGATTTACATGCTATAAAATTTGCCCAGTGTGTCTGGGCAGTTTCCTGATGTTTATAGGTGCCCTGGATTGCACAACCCTCACTGCAGCTCACACTCAGATTCTTCACCTTTTGCTCCCTGTTCACACTTAGCCTCCGTCCTAGGCCAATGCTAGTGCACTGTGTATCCGAAGAGAGTCCTAGACCAAAGCGACATTTTGTGGGTTTTTTCTCAAGCACAAGGATTTTGAGGTTTACCTGTGTTGCGGCATGCATTCGCTCCACATTCCTTTTTACAGCTAAGCTTTGTTCCGCTGTGTGGACACCGCACTCTTCCTTCGTTCACCAGTTAACGTGTGTTTTCTGCTTTCTGCCTGTAAGGTTTGTCGTTGCCACGAACACTCGTGTTCTAGTTTAGGCAGAGGTGTGTCTTCACTTCCCCTTGGTAGAGCCTGAGGAAACGTGAAAGGTCGTGTGATGTCAGGGAGCCTAACTTCTTAGAGCCCCCGTTTCCCGGCTTGCAGTCTGTTTGCTTCCTCAGCACCTCTGTTCGTCCATTCGCAATAGTCACACAAGGATGTTCTCCTTGGCACTTTGCCAGATCTTCCTGGTCCAGCTCACAGACAGGGGTGTGAAAGGAGACACTTACCTAGGGTGTCAGGCGCCCGGAGGGACTTCCTTCTTACCGGGCTGTGGAAAGAGCAGAAAATCCCCAGGTGGAGACGAGAGAAAGACAGCCTTCCTGGAAGGGAGCAGCAGGTGTGGAGGCCAGGACCTGGGCGTGTTAAATCAAAGGCAGATAGCCTTACAGGACGCTTGCTGTGTGAGGCCTGGGAACTTGATGCTTGCGCTGACTCAGCCGGGATTTGACAGGAACCTCCAGGCCCTGCCTCGACCCGCTGCACACTGCAGCATCTACGACGCTTGTTCCTGCGGTTCAAGAGCCAGACTGGAGCTCTCGTCCCCACACCTGTTGCTGGGCCGAGCAGCTAAGCCACCTGCAGACGGATGGTGCTTGCTAACACCAGTTAGCCGCTCTGCCTCCATGGAGTGAGTCGGGATTCCTAGGATCCTTGTCTGCTTAAAGTGCCTATTCACTATGTCTGCAGTCTAAAAATACTTTCTTACATTATATTCTTGCATGAGTGTGCACATGCATGTGTACAGGCCATGAACTGGCTCTCTGCTTCCACTGCGTGTGTCATGGGGATTGAACTCAAGCCATCAGCTGCCTTTACTCATTGAGCCATCTTTGCTGGCTGGCCTGCACTTATTTTTTTTATTTTTTTTTTTTCAACAAGGTTTCTCTTTGTAGCTTTGGCTGTCCTGGACTCTCTGTGTAGACCAGGCTGGCCTCAAACTTACAGAGATCCACCTGCCTCTGCCTCTGTGAGTGGCAGGATTAAAGTCGTGCCCTACCAGGCCCAGCTGGGCTGTACTTTTTTTTTCTTTTATTATTATTATTATTATTATTATTATTAATTACACTTTATTCATTTTGTATCTCCCCATAAGCCCCTTCTTCCTCCCCCTCCCACTCCCACCCTACCTCCCCTTTCTGCATGCATGCTCCTCCCCACGTCCAGGGGGAGGTCCTCCTCTTCTTCCTTCTGATCTTAGTCTATCAGATCACATCAGGAATGGCTGCATTGTCTTCTTCTGTGGCCTGGTAAGGCTGCTCCCCCCTCAGGGGGAGGTGATCAAAGAACAGCCCAATCAGTTTATGTCAGAGGCAGTCCCTCTTCCCATCACTATGTAAGCCACTTGGACACTAAACTGCCCTGGGCAACATCTGTGCAGGGGTTCTAGGTTATCTCCATGAATAGTCCTTGGTTGGAGTATGGATCTTTGGGAAGTTCCCTGTATTCAAATTTTCTTGTTCTGTTGCTCTTCTTGTGGAGTTCCTGTCCTCTCCAGCTCTTGCTATTTCCCACTTCTTACATAAAATTCCATTCACTCTGCCCGCCAATTGGCCATCAGGCTCAGCATCTGTTTTGATAGTCTGCAGGGCAGAGGCTTTCAGATGCCTTCTGTGGCAGGTTCCTAGGTTGTTTCCTGTTTTCTTCTTCTTCTGATGTCCATCCTCTTTGCCTTTCAGGATGGGGATTGAGCGTTTTAGTTAGGGTCCTCTCTTTTGCTTAGTTTGTTTAGATGTACCGATTTTAGTGGGTTTATCCTATGTTGTATGTTTATATGAGTGAGTATATACCTTGTGTGTCTTTTTGCTTCTGGGACAACTCACTCAGGATGATCCTTTCCAGGTCCCACCATTTACCTGCAAATTTCATGATTTCCTTATTTTTTATTGCTGAGTAATATTCCATTGTGTAGATGTACCACAATTTCTGCATCCATTCTTCAGTTGAGGGGCATCTGGGCTGTTTCCAGCTTCTGGCTATTACAAATAAAGCTGCTACAAACATGGTTGAGCAAATGTCCTTTTTGCGTACTTGAGCCTCTTTTAGATATATGCCTAGGAGTGGTATGGCTGGATCTTGAGGAAGCGCTATTCCTAGTTGTCTGAGAAAGCGCCAGATTGATTTCCAGAGTGGTTGTACAAGTTTACATTCCCACCAGCAGTGGAGGAGGGTTCCCCTTTCTCCACAACCTCTCCAGCATGTGTTGTCACTTGAGTTTTTCATCTTGGCCATTCTGATGGGTGTAAGGTGAAATCTCAGGGTTGTTTTGATTTGCATTTCCCTAATGGCTAATGAGGTTGAGCATTTCTTTAAATGCTTCTCTGTACTTTTTATAATATAAGTTATAAAATATAAAACTTAGTTTTGTAGGAAGTGGATCATAAAATCCTGAGGGTTTTTTTTTGGGGGGGTTGCTTTTTCAAGACAGGGTTTTGCTATATAGCCCTGGCTGTCTTGGAACTCCTCCTATAAACAAGGCTGGCCTTGAACTCAGAGATCTGCCTGCCTCTTTCTCCTGAGTGCTAGGACTGAAAGTGTGCACAGCCACCACCCAGCTTCAGAACCTGGCTTTCAGAGCATGCTTTGTTGAAAGCCTGCTTTAATTAAGTGACCTCAACATACAGCAGAGTGCAGCCAGCTCTCCATGAAGGCCTGACAGGCAGCCCTGGGTTGCCCGAGTTTATGGATATTGGCTTTGTGGCCTTTGGGTTATGAGGAACATTTTTGTCTATATACACACACCCATAATTGCACATGCACACACACACACACACACACACACACACACACACACATATGTGGATCTGTAAAATACTTATTCGTGTATTCGTGCCAAAACCCCAGGGGGACACAGACACTGGTGCTCCCGGGAAGCATGTTCTCAGGGCCCAGCTAATAAGTGACAGCAGCTGGACATTTATTCCTTCAAAATGATGAAGACTGTGGTCAGGCCATGGTGCCAGGAGCTTGTCCTGCCTGTTAATGTGACCTGTGACGTGATGGCACCGGTGCCTCGGGAAGAGCGGGTGGCAGTGATGGAGCTTTGGAGTTCCTGGCTGGCTGCCCCATCCCCCGCGGTGCACCTCCTCTCTGCTCTGGCTGCCTGGCACCCCAACTTGCCACTGTCTGCGCTGGCCTTTGCCAGTCAGCGTCACCTCCTTCCTCCCACTCCCGCCAGCCTGCGTCTGACCCACTGACCCACCCACCACTGCTTCCTTCTCCTTCCTGGGTTTGTGCCTGGGCTCTCAGCCAGGGTCAGCCCTGACTGCCTTCAGGTCCTGCCCACAGGTGCTTGGGTGTAGAGCTGGGGTCTGTATCTCAGAATCATTTGGGGCGTGGTTTAATTTGCATCAGTGTTACCCACTGAATTTTGGATCCAAGCAGATCCAAAGCCTAGCCCCAGGTGTCCCTCACTCAGGTCAGCCAGCACAGGGCTGTTCCCTTATGACCTCCCAAACTGCAGGGCAGCCCAGCCAGCCCCGGGAGGGCGTCTCCATCTGCAGGCCTCCTCCTGCTCTGGTAGAGGTGACCATCCCAAGGCCACCGGCTTCACTGGCAGCCCATCCTGCCCCTGACCTGGCAGGGTGGGGCATGGGAAGGAGGCTTGCTCTTGGTGGCTGTGTCTCAGCCAGGAGGAAGAGCCTGCGCTCTGCTTCACCTCCTCCTCAGTTCTGTCTCACAGTCTCCCCATGAACGAGTTCATTTACTGTCACTGGGAAGGAGCCCTCTGCACGTATAACACAGGCCACTGGGCTTGCTTCGTGCTTCACACCCATTCCTTTCACACTGGGCCAATGTTTCCCGAGGCACAAACCACACATGGATGCCATTCTGTGGAAACCATCTAGTGGTTTTCTATAGGTCTGGATCCTTGGCATTTGGGGATGGAGGAGGGAGGACAGGGGAGATGCGGTCTCATACGTAGCCCTGGCTAACCTGCTTGCTGAGGTCGCTGGTGCATGCTTCTATGCCCAGCTAACAATCCCAGCTCCTTGGATGGGCGGCCCTCCTGGACCCTTCCAGCTATTTGCCTCCGGTGTCTCCCAAGCTGAGCTGTTTCCTGTGTGGTACGTGAGGCTGGCTCAGGATGACGGTGTCACTCAGAGTCGGCAGCCGTGAGGCAGGCAGAGGCTGAGGTGTGTGCCTGGCCATCCGAGGTGGGATGCATTCACTGTCTCTGTGAGCGTGTGGACCTCCGCTTTCTTAGACTAGTTATTGTAGGGATTCGTGGCTGCCCCTTACTTTCTCTTTGGACTTGGCTGAGTTCTGTGGTAGATTCCGTGAGTGGGAAGTGAGAAGCAGGGCTCTGTTCTCTCACCGCGTGCTCTAAAGGTAGATTGCGCTTTTCTCGCCCTCCTTAGCCTTGCCTTGCCCCCTTATTTTTGGAAGAGGGACCCTACGACCCAGCAATTAAGGCACCCACCTGGGTTTCCTGCCCCGCCTCTGTGGAGGCCTCCGAGGTCAAGGTGCTCTCTGCTCTGTTGCACAGGTTCTGGGCACTGCTGACGAGTCTCGGCCCTGGCCTTCCTCTGTCCTCTGTGGTGCCCCGTGTGAGTCCAGGGCCAGCCTGGCAAGCTACTGTCAGTCCTACTGTGAGCCTCCTCCTCCACCTGTGGTGTAGGTCACATGGAAAAATTGTCATGTGCTGCGGAGCTCAAAGTGAAGCAGGCTCTGGAAACCAGTCTGCCCACCCGCTTCAGACCTAAGCAAGCCCTGCCAGGCATCCTCCAAGGCCCCGTCTGGGGATGGGTTGACCCCAGCTCTGTGACAGGGAGGGAAGAAGAGAACTACAGAGCCCACGAGGGAAGGCGTTAGGTCATCGCCGACAGCAATGAAGAGGCTAGCCAGTTCCAGGAGACGTTACCGTCCTTTATCTGTGATGTGGAAATGCCTATGAGTGGGAATGAGGGCTCAGCCCTGGGAAGATCAGCTGTGGAGAGAGAGCTCAGGCAGGACCCACAGCTGACTACCCCGGCGTCCCCATTGCTTTCTGCTGGACGTTGTGAGCGCCAGTTTGATGACACCATCTCTGTTGTTCTTTTGCTGTGGCTTGGTGTGTACTTAGTAACCAAGTTATGGCTCTTGTAGATCATTCTCCGCGCTGTACCTTTGCGGTGCCCCGGGTGTCCGGCTTTCCGTGTAGAAGTGCCGCCATGCAGGGCTGCTGGGAGGAGCTGACAGGAGAGGAGAGGCTAGAGCTGCCTCCTGAGTCTGCCTGGCTGAGCTGTGCAGGCCCAGCCGGGAGATGCTGTTCAGTGATTTGTGGAATGGCCAAGTAACCACCCCTCTGAAGCACTGAGGGCTGCGTGAGCCACACTGCCAGCTGTGGTCGGTAGCTGACCTCAGCAAGCATGCTCAGTAGAGGGCTTCAGAGTGCCCGGATCGCCCTGCATGCTGTTGTGTGGCCAGCCTCTGCAGCATGCCGTGAACCTGCAGCCTGTTAATGAAGGAAAGGCTTGCTTCGGCCGTGGCTATGTCCTAACACTCAGCTCCGGGAGATCCTACCACCTCATAGTAGCCAACTGTATTTTTCCTGAAAAATATTTTAAGTAACTTTCCTTGCTTGTGTAGTATTGCTTCAGTTAATTTTTAATCATTTTAAAGCTCAAACAAACTTAAAATCTGTGATCCTATCCAAATGTTGCTATTTCTGCAGTTACTCTGTGTTTTTCTTTCTGTGTACTATTGATACACACACACACACACACACACACACATTATATATACAGATATGTGTTTGTGTGAGCTGGAATCCACAGATAGCAGATTAGTGTGGGAACCCTTCCTCAGATAGCTCCTTGCCAATCCCCGAGCTGGGCAAAGGCAAGGCAAGGGAGAGGCCAGAGAGCCAGGCAGGGAGGGCTCCCCAGAAGGCGGGAGGGCCTGGCTCCCAGGTCCCGGTGCTTTGGGCTGAGGGCAGATCGCAGGCTCTGCCCCTGTTAGGAAAGCATTCCAGCAGGCCAGGCGGCTCCAAGCTCACCTCCACGGTCGGCTCTGCTTGCGCGCTGGACTATTTAGAGTTCCCATGACAGCGCTGTAGCCAGGCTCCTTGTGTGACTCAGTGAGGCCCTGCGTCCCAGGCGCCTCTCAGGACCTGTTGTCAGATGTGGGTCATTAGGATAATAAAATCATCTCTGTGGGCCGTGCTACATAGCATCATGTGAAGTTGTGTGTGCACGCATGCAGGTGTCTGTGTGTGCACCTGTGTGTGTGTGTGTGTGTGTATATGTGTGCAGCAGCCATGTGGTATTGATTGAAGAGTGGATTTTCAAAGCACAAGCACCCTAACGCTGCTGTTACGGAGACTGCATAGCTTAGAATCTAGGCCAGGCGGGAAGCAGGTGTGTGCCACGCTGAACCTGTTGGCTGTTTAATAATTACGCAGACTCTGCCTTCCGAAAGCCCCTACTGTGTTCTCGGCGCCGGCTCTGTGGGTCCGGGTGATCCACAGCTCAGAGTCACTGCAGGCGGAGGCGGCGCTGCGGACAGTGAGGGTCGGATCCCTCATGTCGCCTGCTCGTCTGAGGAGCCGCTTTACAAGGGCCACCCGTGGCCAGCTCTCTGCGGTCAGCAGCCTCACTGCTCTCTCTGTTTCTTGCAGTTCTCTGTGCTGAAAGAGTTGGCCAGATGACTAAGACGTACAATGACATAGACGCAGTCACGAGGCTTCTGGAGGAGGTAAGGTCTGGGGAGGTGGCGTTCATCGGGCTGGCTCCCGAGGGCTCCTCGGTCAGGCCCTTGCATGGTACAATTTAAAGGTTTCATTTTGTTATTTACTTTTTTGGGACAGAATCTCACTATGTAGCTCTGGCTGGCCTGGAACTTGCTTTGTAAGCCAGATTGACCTAGAGCTCACAGAGATCTGCTGCCTCTGCCTCCCCGTGCTGGGATTAAAGGGCTGCACCATCAAGCCCAGTACCTCTGTCCGCTAGCCAGCAACAGTGGGCCTCGGCCTTTGCAGCTGTTGGTTTTGTGCACGTGTATTAGATTTGTTGTTGTTTGAAAAGAAAGTCTTGTGAAGCCACGGCTGGCCTCCAATCTGCTGGGGAGCTGAGGCTGGCCTTGAATTTTGATGCCCTGACCTCTCCCTGCAAGTGCGGAGGTGACGGAAGTGTCCAGCATGCCCAGCTGATGCTTCAGGTTGGGGTTGCCCCACAGGCGTTGTGGGATGGCATGGCCATGTAGAAGCGTGTTAAACGCGCTCATAGCCATCCTGGGCTGGCAGTCGGCGGGCTCAGGTGAGATGTGCCTGGTTCTAGTTTTGATGTAATGAATCCATGACACGGAAATACAGTGCCATTTAAGTGCTTGTTGGAACGCCCCGTCTCTGATCTGAGGAACGGAACTGTGTGCCACAGAGAAATGCCCTTACCTGTGGTTTCTGAATGGCGCTTAGCCCTCGCTTCTTCCGGCCGGTGGAGCGGAGCGCAGGGTCCACAGGAAGTACAAAGCGGCAGGAGTGTGCCGCCTGACTTGGGGAAGTCGCTCAGGTTGGGCGGGCTGCATGCCCTCCGGAGACCTTAGCATTCTCAGTGTGTCGGCGTTCTCTTTCCACTTGGGACTTCCCAGTCCCCTCAGGACACAGGGGACCCCAGGCCAGGGGGGGCAGGCCTCAGGTAGAAGTACAGCGGTAATTTTTTTTAACCCCATGACCAAACCTGACAGAAACAGCTCGTGGGGGTGGGGAGGGGGCATTTCTTTGGACTCACAGCTTAGGGGATCTTGGTGCGTCATGTCAGGGAAAGGCACGGCAGAGAGGCTACAGCTGTGGAAGTGTGAGCGTGACGGGAGGTCGTGCCCGGGATGGCTGGAACCTAGGACCAGATGTTACCTTCAAAAGTCAGTCCCTAGTGACCTGCAGCCTCTAGCCTCATCATGTCACAGCCTCCCCAGGCCGCTGATCCACAGACCTGCCTTCAGGGGCAGGCAGCGCTGGGCCTTGTTTCTAGGGTCTCGACTGACTCTGGGTCCGGTGACTTTCCTTCAGCACCTCCCCAGGAAGAGGGTAGGATCTTGGGGAGACAGAGGCACAGAGAGTGCTGTGGGCCGTGGTGGCTGAGGCCTGGCCGTGTGGTGGGACTCAGGACGCCTGCAGCCCCCACCTCGTGTTTCTCCTGTGCCTCTTTTCTTCCTTCGGTACACGAGACATTTCCGCCTATCTTGGAACACACCCACCGTATTCTGAAGGAGGAGGCAAGAACCCCTCAGCTCCACGTAGGTGATGCCAGGGTCTGGGACTGTGACACTGGGCGTGTGTTTTGAGGTGCTGGCCTCCTGCCTTCTGGTGAACCTGCATTTGCTGCCACCTTGCAGCTGGGGTGGGCCAGTGGCCGGCTCCCTTGGCTGCACACTGGATTTGGAAATGGTCCTGCTGACCTGTCCCTGCGGAGAGTCTCCATCCATGCCCTCATCTATGTCTGGGCTCCTGAGCCTTGGTTGGGGTGGCCCTCCCCCTGGGCCTTGGCCTCTGCCATCATCCTGCCTCAGCCCCGTCCTGGCCTGTAGAGCTTCTGGGGTGGCTCTCAGAGTGGCCCACAGGTCACATGCTTCAGTCTGTGCTGGCCTGGCTTCTCAGTTGTCCTGCCACAGGCCCTGTGAGGCGGCTCTGGAGCCTGGCCCCGGTAGCCGGTGTCACTGAGAGACAGAGAGAGGCACGGGGCCTTGGCGTTGGTCAGCTTCACATGCGCGTTAGAAACTCCAGGGCGGAGTCTGCTCCTGCCGTGTGCTCCCGTGGGCCTTCTGTGGACTAATTGCCTCTTGCTGTGCTTTGAGGACTGAGGTTTGGCAAGCAGCTAAGTGTGGTCCACCTTCATCGCAGGAATTCCACAGACATTCTGGACGGTGGACTCTGTCATAGCGGGGGACCAGAGTCTCAAGGACAGACACAGCAGGGCCCTGGCTCAAGGCCGCGCCCTCCCTGATGGACCCAGTGCTTTGCCTGTTGCATTCACCTCTGGCAATATGGCTTCTCAGTTGTCAGGACATTTCTGCTTTCAGATGAGACCTGCAGCCCTGAGCGTCCACAGCCCACAGTCTTCGGCTGTGGCCCGTCTGAGGCCTCTCTGTTGGGTGATGTTCTGTGGGTGTCCCCTTCTCTCTGCCTCGACATGCAGAGGCCCCGAGGTCTCTGGCCCTGGCTCTCTTTTTGGCCAGGCTGGGCCGTGCTCGCCTGCAGTGTCAGCCCTTGGGATGTCCAGGGACAGGCGGACAAGAGTTCAAGGTCACCCCAGCTATCTAGTGAGTTCAAGGCTAGCCTGGGCTACATGAGACTGTTTAAAAAAGATTTTTTTTTTTAAAGAATTTGCTCTTCCCTTGTTCATTTTCTAACTAAGCATGGTTACACAAGATACATACTTTTAAAAAGTGAACTGGTGGAAAGGATGTCCCGTCACGTTACAGAGGTTTCTTCTCTTGGCTCTCTGTAGTGATTTCCAGTTTTATTTCGATAGGCAATCATGTCTGCCCCTCTGTGTTTTATAAATAGCAGCCACCCCCTTTGTCCTTGGCCCCAATGGAATGATCACAGGGAGTCCCTGCCGTCCTCTGGAGCTGGGTGGCCCAGTGACTGCCTGCTGCAGCCAGTCATGTGACACTCACCCCACACCGTTCCTGCGTGGGCCTGTGCCTGCTAGAAATGCTGGTTTGCACACCTGGCCAGCTGCATACTGGGTGCTGTGGGATTTGCTCAGGATGCTCAAGTGCAGCTGCAAGCCGTGTGTGTGTGTGTGTGTGTGTGTGTGTGTGTGTGTGTGTGTGCGCGCGCGTACGCGCCTTTGTGTCTTTCTGTGCCTGTGTGTATATCTTTTTGTGTATCTCTGTGTGTGTGTCTGTGTCTATGTCTGTGTCTGAGTGTGTTGCTCTGTGTGTCTCTCTGTTTCTGTGTGTCTGTGTGTGTCTGTCTGTGTAAATGAGTCTATGTGTCTGTTTGTGTCTGTATTCTTGTGTGTGTGTATGTATGTATGTATGTGTGTATATGTCTGTGTATGTGTGTGTGTGGTGTGTATGTGTGTGTGTGTTGGGTCTTTACTGGGGAGGAGAGCCCCAGGCTTGTCCTGACTGACTGACTTCTCCTCTGCCCTAGTTCCAGTGTGCATTCCTCAGGCCACAGCTACACTTTTTATCCTAAAGTTGGTGAATGAGATGAGTCATCGCTAAGTGTGGGCGGCAGGCTAAGCCACTCAGAGCCAGGGCCAGCCAGCCCCGTGTGTTGGTGGCAAGGGCCAGCATCGGGCGGAGGCTTTCCTGCCACCTTGATTCATTTCTCGGAGAACAAAGAAGTCGTGCTGAGGCTTGTTCCAAGCCTGGGTTAGTTATTTATAGTGTCTGGTTGCCACTCATCTCCTGGCTGTTTTCTTGATTTTACAACTGTTTGCTTTATGTTGACTGACACAAGAAATGGGAGGGACTCCTCACTCCCTACACACACACACACACACACACACACACACACACACACGCTCACACACACACACACACACACGCTCACACGTAGGTACACACGTACATACACCTTGCTCCACATCTGTGATTCTCAAAAGAAACTAGGGAGCTTGTTGCATTGATAAACCTAGACAGATCCAGGTTCGGGACACTTGAGGCAGGAGGATCGGGGATTCAAGGCCGGCCTGGGCTGTCTCAGAACAGGAATGACAGACACCCAAAAGCCAGAACAAGCTCGATCCGCCAGACCGGAGACTACACTTCAGGCTTCTCTGTCCCTTCTTGCTTTTCATCCTGCAGACGTGCCCTGGGTAATTACTGTGAAGATTAGATTGCCGGTGTGGGCTCATGATGGCTGCCCTCAGCAGGGCGGGGAGCAGGGGCCAGAGCCCTGCAGCTGTGGGGTGTGCTCAGTGGGGCAAAGAGCTTCCTGTTTGAGCTCGCTGGCCTCTTGCTTTTGTTCCTGGGCTGTTCTCTGTCCTTGTCTCTCCCTGTCCCTTGGGCAGCTCTGTCCTCCTTGTCCTCCAGCAGCACCTTGCCTCACTGCCTGCGGTGCTCCCTGTCTCACTGTCCGTGGTGCTCCTTGCAGTGAGGACTCAGCTCTGTGCTTGTTGGAAGCACACAGCTTTGGTGGCGGGTGGGGTCAGGAAGTGGGCGTTAGCACCTGATGGCCATCCCATCTGGGCGCCTGTCCTAGCAGGGAATTCAACGGGCCTGAGGCAGGCCTCTGGAGGCCAGGCCTCTGCAGGGCGGTGGTCACGGCCAGCACAGCTGGAGCTGCAGGGGAGATGGCTGGAGCCATCTTGACCTGCTGAGCCTGAGCTTGCCTCTGGCTACTCAGAGCCTGGGTGCCGCAGCCATGCTTGGAGCAAGTGTAGCCAGGGTCGCGGTGAGGACCTGTCTTGTGTCCCGTGGCCGGGGTAAGGTCAGGGTTGAGTGTGTTGACTGCCTGGGCTGTCACAGGAAGAGCCCTTTCTGCAGGACTGACTTTTGCGTGGTTAGGGATGCCCCAGGTGGGGGTGCATGGAGGGCGTTCATGGCTCACTTCTGTAAACACGCCCACAGCTTGCACACACTCGTGCCGTGTGGGAGGTGTGTTGGTCACTTTGGGGCTGTTGCTAATGGTCAGTTTCGGTGTGAGGGCAGCTCAGAGGCATCCATCATGGAAGCGTAGGCGGCAGCAGCCTCTTTCCTCACGGACAGCCTGCTTGTCTCAGGACAGAGAGGTAGAAGTTACAAGGAATCCCATTTGTGATGAGCAGCTTTGATTTGCTCTAGTTCTTAAAAAGGCTTATTTTTACATGTGTGGGCCATTTTGCCTGTGTGAACGTTTATGTGGAGTGTGCCTGATGCCCACAGAGGCCAGGAGAGGGCATCGGAGCCCAGGATAGCCACAGTGGCTGTGAGCAGCCATGTGGGTGCTGACACAAGAACCGGATCCTCTGGAACAGCAGTCAGTGCTCCCAGCACAGCAGTGTGCTCTGTGATGAGCCACAGTCAGGAGCGGGGCCAGCTCAAGCCCCAGACTGTCCACTCTGTAATTCTGGGTGTGGGTGTCCCAGACCAGTGAGACGGGGATTTGTGAAGGGGAAGTCCTGGCCTATGGGAGAAGAGCACACAAATTTCTCATGATCTGAGGACATTAAAAACAACTATTTTTGCACCAAATTGGCACACTCTCCACGTCTGCCTTTCCTCCATGATGGCATCCCTCTCTGCACAATGGCATGTGAAAAAGTGATTCGTTTTCGCTTGTCTCTTGTCTCTTATACCTTATTTCCAATGTCAAGACACCAATTGTGATTACTTTAGTGATTTCTCAGCTCGCCTGTGGTTTGATCAAAACTGCTTCTGATTCTGGAGAACACAAACACTCGGGGCATGAGGGTAGTTAGTGCCAAGTGCGGAATCAGCTGCCGCCGGCCTCTGCCCCAGCCTGGCCTGTCGTCACTCTCCCTCTGTAGAGGAAGTGAGCTTGTAAGAGGCATAGACCCTGAAGCTGTGTGGTCTTCCGGAACAGCCCCGTCTAACGCGGGCAGGTGGTGCTCATGGGGATGGATGTGGAGCTGGTGGCTGTCTCCACTGTTGCCACCTTCCGACAGAGGTAGCCATGTCTCTGTGCGGCCCACTCCGTCTAGCTGTGGTCGTGGCTGAACTGGCAGAACCCTGTTTCTAAGCGTGCAGCCTCTACCGGAGCTGATAGACCTTCTTTGCCCTTCCAAAGTTGTCGTCTTAAACAAGATTAAATAAAATCTGAAAAAGAAAGTGAAACAGGCAAACAGATGCAATCATATGTGAGTTTTCTAAACACTGTCATTGCCTTGCTTAAAAAGAAGAACCCAGTGTGCTCTAGTACAGTCCAGCCTGATGTGAACTAAAGAGGCCTGCTTCCCTAGGCCAGCTCTTTGTGTTCTTCAGAAGCTCATCCCACCCATCCATCCATCCATCCATCCATCCATCCACCCACCCCATCTATCCATTTATGGACTCATCTATCTACCACCTATCATCTATCCATCCATCCATCTGTCCATCCATCTATCCATTCACCTATCTGTCCATCCATGCATCCATCCATCTATCCATCCACCCATCCATCTATCCATCCACCCATTTATCCATCTACCCACCCCATTTATCCATTTACTGATTCATCTATCTACCATCTATCCATTCACTCATCCATCCATCCATCTACCCACCCGTCTGTCCGTCCGTCCATCCATCCATCCATGCATGCATCTGTCCATCCATCCATTCATCATCTGTCCATCAATCCATCCACCATCTGAGTCAGTGGTGTTTCCATGTGCTGGCTCTCAAGTAGTGAGAAGTGTTACCAATGATTAAACAGATAACTAAAGCATTTCCCTTCCATGTGCCTGGTTCCATCAACTTCCCCTGTGCAGCTTCTGCACACATTGGGCCGAGGTTATTACTCTTAACAGGCATCAAGTACCTGGACGTTGAATTGTTGCTTCTCCCACTGTTTCTGGGCACACCCATGTGACTCTGAGCCCTGCTGGCTCCTCCAGGATGCACAGGGTTGAGTCCCCGATCTTCCTCTTGCCTTTCATAGAAAGAGCGGGACTTGGAGCTGGCTGCGCGGATTGGGCAGTCGCTGCTGAAGAAGAACAAGACCCTAACGGAGAGGAACGAGCTGTTGGAAGAGCAGGTGGAGCACATCCGGGAGGAGGTGAGGACCGCTGGCCCGGGAGGAGGCGGGTGGGAGCACCTGCGCAGGCGTGCGTGACCCCATCCTCAGAGAGCCCAGACTCTGCACTGGGGTTGCAGCACGCACAGGCCCAGACAGTGGGCGGGCGCAGGAGCAGTTCTCACTCCTTACACCAGGCCACTGTGCAGCACCAGACCCCCGGTGCCCGTCCAAAAACTCACTGTTTTCAGGATGCAGACCTCAGCTCATGGCTCTCAGGGGAGAGGGGACAGGACGGTCTCAGCATCCGGGAGGGGCCCGAGGGTCAGGAGGGAGGGTGCTGACATACCAGTCAGCTGCGGCTGGTAGAGTGGGGATGGAGGAGAAGTCAAGCTGTTCTTGCCTTCCCTGGCCCAGGGGAATGGCCACAGGGGAGAAAGCAGGGGACACACCTCCGAGGTGCCAGCCGGTGGTCGCCCCGGGCTCCTCCCTCGGCTGTCTGAGATCCGTCAGCCTGCTTTGAGGAGGGAGAGGCTTTGAGTCAGAAAACTGAGGTCATGCTTTTCTGTGGAGAATCACTTACCCTGTTAGGTAGGAAGGCCCTTCATGCGGCAGCCAAAACAGGCGAATTTTCCAGGGAAGACGGTCCTTGGCCTGTGTGCTGCGGAGGGTTGGAAGAACCCCAGGCCCCGTCAGAAAACACACCTCCAGCCCTCCTTCACAGCGAGGGACCCGAGCTTACCAGCACTGAGCGCTGGGAGTCAGATGAGAAGTTTCACAGTATCTGCAAGCCTGCGCCCAGTCAGCAGCTCCGCAAAGCCCCCTCACCAGTCAGCAGCTCAGCTTGCCCAGCTTGACCGGCTCCGCCAGGAGCACGGGGAGGCGTGTGGTCACAAGTAGGGCTGTCACCTGTCCCTGGCGGCCCACCTGGAGCTGGCACACCCACCGGCCTGCCCTGAGATGGCACTGCGTTCTGACAGCACATGGCCGCTCATTTCATCGAGTGTTGTGGCCCATTGTTCTGGCCGCCTGCCTAGCTGGTTATCTGGCTGCTTCCAGGGCCCCAGTGTCCCCTCCAAGCCCACGATGGTCTGCTTTCTTCTGCCCTTCTGACCAAACATGATGGGCGTAGCCAGGGCTCCCACCCAGAAGCCACAGATGGGGCTAAGTGGGGTCACACTCAGCGCTTCGGGTGGCAGATTGGTCCTCCCTCGGGGTGCGCCCTCAGCAGTGTGAGCAGAGCATGAGCAAGCCCCTCCTGCCCACACAGGTGTCTCAGCTGCGGCACGAGCTGTCCATGAAGGATGAGCTGCTTCAGTTCTACACCAGCGCCGCCGAGGAGAGCGAGCCCGAGTCTGTGTGCTCAACCCCGTGAGTGCCTGTGCAGGCCTGGGGCGGAGGGAGGGCGGCTGCTGGGGTCAGTCTGTCCCTAGCCGCCATCACACTGCCCCAGTGGGAGCTGCAGGGCAGAGGGCCGATTCCCTCTCATGGGGTTTCATTGCGGCTGCTCGAGTGGCTGTTCGCCCCGGCGCAGCCTCAGGAACAGGGTGCGCTCAGCTGTGGGAGGAAAACACATCCGGATGCAGATCTCAGGGCCTTGAGCTCCGAGCTCACACATGCAGCATGCACAGAACACTTAATTTTAATTTTAATTAACTTATTTGTATGCACTGGGGGAGAGGCACAGGCCATGACCTATGGCGTGCACATGGAGGTCAGCGGTCAGAGGACAGAGTTCAGGAATCAGTTTTCTCCTTCCGCCATGTTGGTCCAGAGCACTGAACTCCCGTCATCTGGTGTGGCCGCCAGAGCTTTGCCTCGCTGAGCCGTCTTACCAGACCACAAAACATTTGGTTAAATAAAGCTGCCCTCCCCCCCATTTCTGAGGTACTACACCTTTGGGGTGCGCCTCCCGGTCTCCACAGGTGAGAGGAAGCACATGCCCTGACTCTGAGTGTGCTTCTCTCCCAGGCTGAAGAGGAATGAGTCATCCTCCTCCGTCCATAATTACTTCCACCTGGACTCTCTGCAGAAGAAGCTGAAGGACCTGGAAGAGGAGAATGTTGTACTTCGATCCGAGGTGACATGCGCACCTGCTCTTGCCCCTTGGAGGGGTGGGTGTCCCTCTGGCAGCTGTGGTGACAGTGCCGTCTGCATAGCGCTGTCTGAAGGAGTCCTTCCTGAGTGTGCACTCTGCAGCGCTCTGATGCTCGGATGTAGGCCCAGCCATGTGTGAGCATTGTTAGGCCAGCCATGTGTGGGTGTCACCAGGCCCAGCCATGTGTGGGTGTCACTAGGGCCAGCCATGTGTGGGTGTCACTAGGGCCAGCCATGTGTGGGTGTCACTAGGGCCAGCCATGTGTGGGCATTGTTAGGCCAGCCATGTGTGGGTGTCACCAGGCCCAGCCATGTGTGGGTGTCACTAGGGCCAGCCATGTGTGGGTGTCACTAGGGCCAGCCATGTGTGGGTGTCACTAGGGCCAGCCATGTGTGGGCATTGTTAGGCCAGCTATGTGTGGGTGTCACCAGGCCCAGCCATGTGTGGGTGTCACTAGGGCCAGCCATGTGTGGGCATTGTTAGGCCAGCCATGTGTGGGTGTCACCAGGCCCAGCCATGTGTGGGTGCTGCTTCTGGGGTGGCCATCACGGTGGAAAGGACTGAGAGTGTACAGGTGCCTGAGCAATGGCCTGAAGGCTGGAATGACACCAGCTACCATCCAAGAAAATCATATACCAGAGCACAGACACAGAGGTCTTGCTGATGAACTTGAAAAGACTGAGCCGAGGCAGCTGGGAACTTGGAAGGCACTGTAGCAGGCACCTGTCCTGTGCTGTTGTTGCTTTTATCACCATCATCACTGTCACCATCACCATCATCACTGTCACCATCATCACTGTCACTGTCATCACTGTCACCATCATCACTGTCACCATCATGACCAGCACCAAAATCATCACCACCATCAGTCACCATCACCATCATCACTGTCACCATCACCATTACCACTGTCAACATCATCATTATCATCATCACTATTGTTAGTGTTCACAGCAAGGCCAAGCATCTCTGAATCTCATTTGGGGCAAGACTCGGGCGCCAGGCTGCTGGGCGTTTGACATTGTCAGGGTTATAAATGACTAAGGCTGGATTCGAAGCCAAGCCTCTGACTCTAAACACACCTTTTTTTTCTCCTCACCCATCACCACTGTCTAAAACCCCTGATGTGAGTAGATTTGGTGCTCCATTAGCCGAGAGCTCATCTGTGGGTGAAAGTGTGACATCACTCTGTCCACCCGGCCCTTGTCTGTCAGCTTTGGGCCGTGAACCTGTGTGAGCTGGCTCCAGACAGCCAGAGTCCCTGCAGGCAGGCAAGCCGCCTGCCACTTTGAACTTGCCACACACTGGAGAGAGAACCTCCTGTCTGGACCTTACAAGACGCAAGGAAGTCTTTTGCATGGCCTGTCTTTGCAGGCCCCACGCCAGCAGGCCGACACCCAGGCTTGGTCTGCTGGGCCATGGCTGAAGAAGGCTGAGCCATGCTTTCCATGTGCAGTCTCCTGGCGTCTGGCCAGGCAGCTCAGTCAGGTGTTGGCCCCTCTGCCCCAAGAACTGAAGGACTCTGATCCAGGTGTGGGTTCCTGACGGCCCATGTCTGTCCTCAGAATTTTCATGCCTGCCTGTGGAGCCGCGTCTTTAACTACGTAACTTAGCATTTACACGGCCTTCTAGGCTATTCTTTTTCCCTCTTTTCAGCCAGAGCACGCCGTCCAAAGTCCTCAGGATAGTTCTGAACGCCTTCTCTCTCTTTTTAGAACTCACACAGATCCGCCTGCCTCTGCCTCCTGAGTGCTGGGGTTACAGGTGTGTAAGGTGTGTGCCACCACTTCCAGACTTTTTCCCACATAGGCTATCTGCAGGTTGGCTTGTTTGTAGCTTACTGTGTAGTCCAGGCTGGCCCCAAACTAATGGCAGTTCTCCTGCCTTAGTCTCCCAAGTGCTAGTGTCATAGGGATGATCCCCTGTCCCCCTCTCAAGAGTATTTGGGAAAACTCTTGAGACTGTGTTTTAATGTTTTATTAATTTGTTTGTTCTCAGTAGGCCGAGCCAGAGTCAGTGACCCTTCAGAACCTGGTAGCTCTGTGTCTGGCATGGTAGCAGTTCTGTTCCTATTGCTGTTCATAGAACATGTGCTGTAGGCAGGGTAGTGTCTGAGGCATTATAATGGGCCATAGAGGTATCAGAGCTCCGAGGGCTGGACACACACAAGCAAGTAGCAAATACACCAGCATGCCGTGGCCTTTCAGTATTGGTGCGTGTGCTGGCGCCCCTGTGTGCTGCCCTCTGGTGGTGCCTAGCCTCAGGTCAGGCTTTAGGACCATGCCCGTTGCCTAGAAGATGAGTGTGTCCAGCTCCGTGGACCCTGGCCCACCCGCCGGGCATGACTGTGGACACTGTGCCCTGACTGAGCCTCGTCCACAGGCCTGCCAGCTGAAGACGGAGACCATCACCTACGAGGAGAAGGAGCAGCAGCTGGTGAACGACTGCGTGAAGGAGCTGAGTATGTCTGCCCTCCCGCCTGCGCCGCCCTCAGCCTCCCCCGCCTGCGCCCGCCCCTCAGCCCCCCCCGCCTGCGCCCGCCCCTCAGCCCCTCCCGCCTGCGCCGCCCTCAGCCTCCCCCGCCTGCGCCCGCCCCTCAGCCCCTCCCGCCTGCGCCGCCCTCAGCCTCCCCCGCCTGCGCCGCCCTCAGCCTCCCCTTTACCTCCCCGCCAGCCTGCAGCTCAGCCGTGTCTTCTGAGCACAGAAGGCCTCTGCCAGCCTGTATCGTGACCTTTGCCCCATTGGAGAGCCTTGCTCTCAACAGGGTGGATTTTAATTATAATGTGGACTTTGTATTGGAATATTGGACTTATCTGATGTTCCAGGCAGGCCCAGATAAATGATTTGGTTTGGAAAAATGAAGGCCAGAGTTCTCCGCTTTGCTATTCAAATCCAGGCTTTCCCCATGCTCTCTGCTATGAGTTTCCATGTAAGATAGGAGAAAGGGCGATGGGTGAGATGAAACACAACTCGCGTTCACACCTAGTAAAATGGGCTTCATCTCCACACGCAGTGGAGAGCCATGGGGACACTGCCCTGTGCGGAGTTCCGGTCACGATGTGTATCTGTCTGTGATGGGACACTAGAGTTCAGCCAAGCACCGTCACATTTGGTCTGTCACTTCTGGCTCCCTTCCTGGCGCCTGCCTGGCTGGCGTGGTCCGTAGAGTCAGCCCTTGTAGGCGGGATGGCCCTTGAGGGGGGCGCACATCATTGCTGGGAAAGATGTCCACTGTGACTCCCTTCACCGCTCCCTCCCTTCCTCCCTTTGCTCTGTGTGGCTTTCCAACCCACCCGCTGGTCCTTAACCTGCCATAGGGGACGCCAATGTCCAGATTGCAAGCATCTCGGAGGAGCTGGCCAAGAAGACAGAGGACGCCGCCCGCCAGCAGGAGGAGATCACACACCTGCTGTCGCAAATTGTGGACCTACAGAAGAAGGCAAAAGCTGTAAGGCTTCCATGCAGCTGTCACACAGGGCAGGGGCAAGCTGGATGGCGAGGGGCAGGGCCATGCTGGACGGTGAGGGGCAGGGCAGGGGCTGGGCTGGATGGTGAGGGGCGGGGCAGGGCAGGAGCAGAGCTGGACGGTGAGGGGCAGGGCAGGAGCCGAGCTGGACGGGACCTGGTTACTGGAGAGGATGGCTCCCTGGCGTAGCCATGTGTGCTGTTCTGGAGGAGGCATGGTGGGCTCAGGAGCTAACCCCGTCCCCCCAGAGTCAGCAGAGGCTTTATTTTCCATCTCCTGACTCCCAAGGGTAGTCTGTAAACTAGTGGCATTCATGGGGGAGTTCTGGGGAGGTGGAGTCTCGGTTGGTCTGACAAACCACAGAGCTGTTTGTTTGCATCTGTCAGGCGCCTGATGGAGAAGGTGCCTGCTGAGCTTCTCGTGGGGCCCTGACTAGAAGGAGGAGGTGAAACGCCTCTGGGAAAAGAAAGAAGGAAGGAAAGACAGAAAGGGGAGAGGAGGGAAGGACATGCCTCAGGAGGTGGGCATTGGGCTATGGAGGATAATTCACTTTACCTTCAGAATTGTAGGAAAGGGGCTGGTGAGGTGCCTCAGTGGTAAAGGCACCTGGTGCCCAGAGAGAGCCAGTCCTGACACTGTCCCCTCACCTCCACATGCACTGTAGGCAGACACAAGCACACGAGTACACACACACACACACACACACACACACACACACACACACACAGTGTGCACACACAGCATCAGGTATCAGTTGCAGGGTCCTCTATGCACTGGTACTGAGCTCCTCACAGACAGGTAAGAGGAGGGAAATTGGCTCCTCGGGGTATCCTAACAGGCGTCTGGTCTTTACCATGTTTAGTGTGCGGTGGAAAATGAAGAGCTTGTCCAGCATCTGGGCGCAGCCAAGGATGCTCAGCGGCAGCTCACGGCCGAGGTGGGTACCCCGCCTCAGCTTCCTAGGGCCGGGGTTCCAGGGAAGGCCTGTGCCACAGCCCAGGTTAGTCTCCTCACAGCAAGCATTCTAATGCGGAATTGACACACTGTCAGCTTTCCTGGGTTCTGTGTTCACTGTGGGCATGAGGAGTCTGGACTCGGTGCCAGTCCAGGGCTTCACAGGGCCCGGCTCCTCACACACCGAACAGGTGAACAGAATACACCACAGGCGCATGTAAAGAGCCTGGTCAAAGATACGGCTGGAAACTGGGCATCGTGCACATGCCTGTGATCTTAGTTAATGGGTGGCTGAGCAGGAGGATTGCTGTGAGTTTAAGGCCAGCCTGGGCTATAGCAAACAAAAACAAAAGGTGCGCTGGAAGCAAGGGTCCCCGTTAGCCTTGTACCCAGCAGCGTTTATCTGGCCCACGGCGGGCCCAGCCTCGTGGATCCAGCCCGCCTTGCTGGGGGCCCCGGGGCTGCGTGGTCCCGCCTCTCACACGGGAGGGCTGGTGGGCATGTCAGCCCCGGGGCTCACTGAGGCCTCTCCCCACAGCTGCGTGAGCTGGGGGAGAAGTACGCGGAGTGCATGGAGATGCTGCACGAGGCACAGGAGGAGCTGAAGAACCTGAGGAACAAGACGATGCCCAACACCGCGTCCCGGCGCTACCACTCGCTGGGCCTGTTCCCCATGGTGAGTGCCTCCTGTGCCCTCTGACCCCAGACCACTGCCTGCCCTAGCACCGCACTGCCTGTCCCTTTCTGACCGCGGGGCCTGAATCTTTCCTGCAATCGGCTATTTGGAGTCTGGACCTGGACCTGCCAGCTAGAGGCTTCCAAATTCCCCAAGACTCACTTAGCCCTTGGTTATCTGTTCTTCCGACCCCTGTTGTTAAGAGATGATGTTACCGGGAACTTGCCCGAGCTGGATGTCACTATGGCTGCTATTACTCTGTGCTATTTTGTCCCCGAAACACCAAAAGAGCCCGCGCTTCTCCAGTTCTTCATGTGTTTAACCCTTCCCTAGCTGGCATTTAGTGTCTGGGATCTGAGTCAACTTTTTAAAAAAACAGCCCTTCCCCCATGTTTTATTTCTTTAGGCCTGCCCTGGCTTGTTTGATGTCAGGGCTTTGCAGGGCGAAGGGGGGTTTCCAGTTTAATGTCCAGTCTCTCCTCTGACATCTTGTTCTGTGAGCATGCTTGTTCTGTCTGATGTGGGACTGTAGCTGGGGGCGTGCATTAGTTGTGTCCCGAGGCACTGTTGGTATCAGGGCTTGGCTGTTGCCACTCTGCAGGGCCAGTGTGGTGGATGACGGGCAGGTGGCCCGGGAACGAGTCTCCAAGAGCTCCTGCACATTCGGGCTTTGTTCCAGTGCTCTGTCAGAATAACAAGTCCTCTCTGAGGCAAAAGAGCTTTAGGTTTAATTTTTAAAGTGGTGATTATTATTGCGTTGTGTGTGATGGTGGGAGCCGGTGTGTTGGTACACGAGGCATGTGTGGAGGTCAGAGGGCAGCTCTGTGGAGTCGCTTCTCTCCTTCCACCTTCACTCCCTTGGCCACCTTGCCAGCTGGGAAGGGGCTCGGGGAGAAAGCTCTCGCAGAGATAGTCTTCTGGAACGTTTGTTCCTATTCACCGCAGACAGACAGCCCAGAGAAACAGTTCCACCCGAGTCCAGCGGAGAGCCAGTGAGTTACTAGGTGACTTAGAGGCGCATGGCTGGGGCCTTAAAACTGGCACAAAAAACCGAGCCCGGCTAGGGAGGTGGCTCAGCTTCTCCCTAAGAGCACTGCTGTGCAAGCCTGATCCTAGAAACCACGTGAAAACCTGGGTCTGCTGGTGCACGCCTGTAATCTTTGCGTCCACATTGTGACGTGGAGGTGAAGACGGGGGATCTTCTAGATGTTTCCAAGCCAGCTGCTCTGGAACGCCCGAGAAGCGGCAGGACAAGAAAGGCTCAACAAGGCAGAAGGGGGAACCGACACCCCAGAGTTGTCCTTTGACCTTAGTGGGGCCACCGTGGCACACAGGTGCCTGCACTGTGTCCCTGTGTGTATGCACACGTACACACATGAATGAAAAGTGTACTTTAGAAGGAAGAGAATTAAACCGTGCCTGGTGGAAGCTTTCGTTTGCCTTTTTGAGGCTCTTGGCAAGCGCGGGTTGTAGAGGTGGTAGTTCTGGAAGGGCGCCGTGTGGTAAAGGCAGTTGAAGCGCTCTAAAGGCTGCAGCCTGAGTTTCTGGGGTCGAGCACCCAGACCTGCTCCCTGCTCTGTCCATTCTAACCGCCAACAGCAGGTTTTGCTCAGCAGTGTCCCAGCTCTTGTGTCAGGAGTTTTAAATCCGTGACCCATGGACAGAATCACGGGATCCTTGTTTTCATAAATCTTCCTCAGATTGTAGGGGTAGGTGGGGCGTGTGTGGGGCCAGCGTTCTCAGCACCTGTGGGAAGTGGGCACTCCAGGACTGCCCCTCCCCCTCCCGCCCAGCCTGAAAAGGGCAGCAGTGAACTGGAGAAAACTAGTAAGAACTAAGGCTTGAGAGGTGTGTATGTAGGATTGGGGGGGGGGGGCGGGTCGTCAGGAGGAGGGCTGGGCAGGAAATGTCTGCAAAGAGGGAATATGAGGCTCCTTCTGGAAGCAACAGTCCTATTCCTGAGCACATGGCGTGGCCAGCTGCTGAGATCAGGAGCTTCCAGAGAAAGCACAGAGGTGGCAGTGTACATGACTTGGCTCGTGCAGGCAGGGACCTCTCACTAGCAGGCGAGAGAGCCCCTGGCAGGTGGTGTCCACCCAGGAGCCAGCGTGCAAGCCTTGGCCTCCTGTGCATCATAGCCCTGAAGTGCTGGGACCGCAACCTGGTGGCCGGAGGGGACAGAGGCGTATTGTGGCCTGTGACACCGTGTGGGACCTTCCGGAAGCTGGGAGATATTTAGGGATACAGTTGTTCTCACTGTCTGAGCCGCCTTGAGTTCTGCATCCCCCATTGAAGCCACATTCTTAGCTCTGTAGTTTGGCCAACTGTGCCTGGGATTGACTGGCGTCCAGACACTCAGTGACATGAGAGTTAGGGACTGTCCCCAGAGGCACTGTGTGCTCAGAACCTGCCTTGACCGTGGCCCGGCAGATCTCTCCATAGAGAATGCTTTTACATGTGTGTGTGGCGAGAAGTCTGGCTGCTGCTGGGTCCCTGTTTCTTCCCCTGAGGGTCCTCTGGCCCTCATACTTGGCCTTGAATGGAAGCCTCGAGTCCCTGCTCACGTGACTCCTGACTTCTCTTTCCCCAGGACTCCTTGGCCGCAGAAATTGAGGGAACTATGCGCAAGGAGCTGCAGCTGGAAGAGCCGGATTCCCCGGACATCACGTATGGCTGCACGGCTTTTGTGATTCATGTTCTCACAAACTGACTCGGGGCTGGCCTTGTTCGTAACCTGGCACATATGGACCTCAGAAAGCCAGCGGTGGTCCTTCCCAGTCAGGTTAAGGGAGATAAAAACATGGCTGACGTGTACCTCCGCTTTTTCTCATGATGAGGCTGGAGCCATAGCTCAGCTGCTAGAGTACTTGCTTAGCATGTGAGAAGCCCTGAGCTCTGCCCCCAGTGTCCCCAGTGTCCCCAGTATCCCCTGCACCTCATAACCCCTGCGTGGGGAGGTGAGGCTCAGAAGGTCGAGGCATGAGTGAGTCTCTGTCTCGAAAACCAAACCAAACCAGCAAGTCACTTGAACTTCCAGGGAGGTGGAAAGGGTGCTGTGTTTCCCCACCCTCCGCCTGGTCCCTTAGTGGAAAGCACTGCTTTAAAAAGTTTTCATGTCTTCTAAGAGACCCATCAGTGTATCATGAGACACGGCTCTTCTGTGCTGTGAGCCAGGCCTCTGCTCCCTCTGGGTCCTGCTGGGGTCCCCACCTCTGCATCTCACCTCCTAACCCCAGGTCCAGGCTTGACCCCCACCCCAGAACATTGAGAAGAAATCTGTGGACCACATTTTCTCTGTACCCAAACTCCTCAGACAGAATCTGTATGAGACTTGAGTTACAAACATTCTTGTGTGTGTATGGCCTGACGTCCCCAGAGGAAGCAGCCGGTCCAGAAACATGCCCACCCTTTATTTTCTCCTTAAAAGGAGAAACATTCGAATCAAAGTACTTAGAAATGGCCTTTCTAGGAATAGCCTGGTCCGGTTTCATCGTCAGTGTAGGAACCTCAGGCCAACTCGTAGCTTCACCTTTTTATGTTGCATGAATGGGTACACATCCTCGCTCTGTGACGGTCCACGAGCTAAGCGCTGTACTCCTGGAGCTCGCGCTGTTTGTCGGAGGGAGGCAGGCTGGCTGAGAAGGTGGGCGACGCCTCGCTGCTCTCTATAGCTCAGGCGTCAGGGCCATGAGTGGCATTGTGTAGCTGAACCCAGTGCTACGCTGTGCCAATCAGGCTTAGGTTCAGTTGGCATTGCATCTCCCTAGTCCGTGCAGTGATGGAGACAGCCCACACCCTAAGGAACACCTGAAGCCTCAGACGGCAGGTCGCCCAGGGCTCCCTGAGGGCCTGCTTGGGAGGGGCAGGCGCAGGCTCCTCCTGACATGCGTGCTCATGGCTGCCGTGTCCTCCCCAGCCACCAGAAGCGTGTCTTTGAGACCGTGAGGAACGTCAATCAGGTGGTCAAGCAGAGGTCGCTGACCCCTTCCCCCATGAACATCCCGGGCTCCAACCAGTCCTCAGCCATGAACTCGCTCCTGTCGAGCTGCGTCAGCACCCCCCGCTCCAGCTCCTACGGCAGCGATGGCAGCAGCGTGGTCCTGGACAACAAGACCAACAGCATCCTCCTGGAAACCGAGGCAGCCGACCTGGGGTGAGCCGCGGCCTTCCCTCTTGGCGTTGGAGGGTGGGGAGAAGAGGTTCGCCTTGAATGGGGGCACGGTCCCGTCAGAGGGGCGGACGAGAGCTGCCTGGGGGGTTGACATTAGTCTCCACAGCCCAGTTACCCACCTTCACCACGACACTGGTCTCTGCTGAAGTTGGTACCCAAAGCGTGCTTTGCCATCACGTCCCGAGGGGAAGAGCTCACACCCTTCCCATGCGTGTCGGGAGCTCGGGGGCCGGGTGGGGCGGGGAGGACCCAGGCAGATGTGGTGAGGTGTCCATTGAGTGCGCTCTTTGGAGATGGCAGTTCCTCCTCACCCTAAAGTACTGTGGAAGCCCACCCCATCCCACCATCCACTCTGTGCACCCGGGCCCTCTGACTAAGACGGGTGCTTAGGACCAGCTGAGCCATCCGGAGGGGTTCCCCAAGGTCAGAGCTGGCTTAACTACTCAGAGCCGAGAGCCCAGGCCCTTCCATGTAAGAGGCAGAAGGGCCGCATCAGCTCCCCTCCCATACCCAGCAGCAGCTGCTGTGAAAGTTTCTTCCAAAATGACCCAGAGGCAGATGCTAGGGAAACACATTTTTGCATATGTGCAGATTTTCGGTCATCCAGGTACAAGCGCTTGTCTCTAAGAAAAGTGAGCTCAGGCCCCCGGGGGACCCCTTCAGTACCTGCTCCCATCCCGGCTGTCCTGCTCACCTCAGCCCATCTCCTGTCTGTGCGGGAGCCTTGCCCTGGGGGTCCTCAGTGCCCTCTGCTGGCCGTCAGTGCTTACCCGCTGTCTTCCCCAGGAATGAGGAGCACAGTAAAAAGCCGGGCACACCGGGCACGCCAGGCTCCCACGACCTGGAGACAGCGCTCCGGCGGCTGTCGCTGCGCCGTGAAAACTACCTGTCTGAGCGGAGGTTCTTCGAGGAAGAGCAGGAGCGGAAGCTGCGGGAGCTGGCTGAGAAGGGGGAGCTGCACAGCGGCTCGCTCACGCCCACCGAGAGCATCATGTCGCTCGGCACGCACTCACGCTTCTCCGAGTTCACCGGCTTCTCCGGCATGTCCTTCAGCAGCCGCTCCTACCTGCCTGAGAAGCTGCAGATCGTGAAACCCCTCGAAGGTGACTCCCGGGGCCCTCGGCCCCTCTCTGTCGTCCTCTGCGACTCCCTCTGGGCCCTGATCCACCACGGGAAGGCCAGCCACCACTGCCACACCTACTCCTTTTTCTTCCGAGATAGCCACCCACGCTGTTGGTTTGAGTTCCTCTGAGGAGGTGTCTGTTTCCACACTCTCTGTGCGAGTGCACGGCTTCAGACCCTCACGGTGGCTGTGGCTGTCTGTCCCCACCACAGCAGATTACTTCTGGATAGCCCAGGGGTCTGAGAAGGGTGGAGGAGGAGTGCTTTGGCCTCTCACAGACTTCACTGTCAAATAGCACGAGTGTGCTTTTGAGTCTCCACCCTCAACCACGTGCAGGTGTCCTGTGTGCTCACATGTTCTGATTTGTTCTTCATAGTGGGTGTGATTTTCCAGAGGTGTGGCAGGGGGAGGGGTGGAGCATTCAGAGCCCAGGAAGCCTCCCGTGTAGGACTTCACGCTTTCTTAGTGGGTCCTGGAGAACCTCATTGTTCCCTCTCCTTTTGCTGTTCTGTGTGTTGCAAACATCTCCCTGAGTCCTACTGCCTCGTCAGGACCCATGTGTGCTGGCTTTTGCTTTCCCCACCTTAGGTGGAAGACCTGCTTTGGAACCATGTAGTATATTTTTGATGTAAAGCCAGATGTCTGCACATCTGCACTTTTCTCAGCCTCCATCCTGAGCCCTTCTAGGGAGCATCTTTGGATGCGTTAGTCTCATTACGTGGCACACTCATCATGAGTTTCAGTGCCACAGATAGTTTCCACACAGGCACAAACTGTGTTCTCTGAATGAAGGAGAACAGTTGCTTTCATCTCAAGGGTCTCAGCTTTTGCTGCCTTGGAGACTGTCTTACTGAGCAGGCAGCCTGCAGAGCTGAGGTCACGATTATTAAACACAGGATGTGCCACGTCCCTATATTTCTAAAGAAAGAGGATGGGTTTTCTTTTCTTTTCTTTTTTTCTTTTCTTCCCTTTCTTCCTTCCTTCCTTTCTTTCTTTTTCATTTTAATAATTATGATTTTTGTAATGTAGGCCCTTGCTAGCTCTTGAGGAGGGGATGGCTGACTCCTTTTCAATTGTTTATTCAGTTGTAATATTGGTGATTGTTTTCTGACCTGCAATTATGTCTGGTTTTCTTTCAATAAAACCTTCCATTTCTGCAATTTTATTTTCGCCTTTCTTTTATTTTCTTCTTTTGTCTTTCAAAGATCATTAGACATTTATCATCTCTCTCTGCTTTCCATACTTTACTGTGTTTCATTGGATTACCTATGATTGTTTGGTGTTTGTTTTCCAAGCAAATTGGAGGATGAGATTTTGAACATTTTATTTTGACCAATTCATCTTTATTTATTCTAACTTTGGGCCTTGGGTGGCAGTAATTTTATGGCAAGAGTAAGAAGAAACCCTACTCACTTGTAAGGTGAGTTTTGCCTGTGGCACCCTATTCTCCAACAAGTTGAATTACCACCACTAAGAAGCCGTGTCTTATCACTGTGGCCTGTAACACAGCGTGATAAGAACCCTCTGGCTTCATTTTGTGTTCCTCAGACTTCTTCCTTAGCTGTGTAAAAGACAGCTGATATTTCCTTTCTTCCTGTCCCTCCACAATCAATGTTTGTCACACTGTGTGTGAGAAGGAATGTTAGCATAGCCATCTTTGGTTACAGCTTCCAAACACTGCCGTTGTGTTGGGAAAGTTGGCTCTTCTCTCCAGCCATCTCCCTTCTTGGTAACACAGGCAAATAGCTGTCGAACAAGATTATCAAACGTGCCCCTGCTCAGTCACCGGGTGTAAAGAGCAGTTTCTGCTGTTGAGACCTGGACTGTCATTACACTGGGGTCATGTTCTCACATACATTGCTGTTGGCCCCCTGAGACACTGCTGATCTCAGGTAAAGGCAGCTGGGGTGAGGTCCTGGAGACCGTTGTCTGGGAGCACAGCAGAAGCCAGTCAGTGCCCTCCATCTATGCCCTCCATCTCTCTCCCGTTCTGAACATCTTGCCATCTCCTAGAGTGTCAGCCAGAGCAGCGGAGCCAAGCCTGACGTTTGCTCTCATCTCTTCTCCTGGCCTTCCAGGGTTTAAGGAGGTAAAGAACAGACTAGTCAGGACAGAGACAGGCGTCTGTCTTAAAAAGACTGAGGCAGGCTGTGGTCCTCCTGTGTTCTGCCTGCCCAGCCTGCTCGTATGTGGTGGGAGGGTTGTGGTGGCCTTAGGTGGGGTCAGTAGTGAGAAGTGGCCAGTAACACACACTTCTGCTCCCTCTTCCCGCTGGACAAGGAGAAGCCGGGTTGAAGAGTGAGACAGAAAAAGGAGAGGGAGAGGCACCTGTGCTCAGCTCTGGTGAGGTGTGCCTCACAGTCTAGCCTACTTGGCTTAGGGCATGGAAGTGGCAGGGTGGGGAGTGAGAGGGTTCCAGTGCTGGGCTCCTGAATACCTGGAGCCTCAGAACCAGGCAGGAGGAGAAATGTTAAAATCACAGGTAAGGCCGAGACAGCTTTCAGGCCTGTGGAATTTCGAACACTGTTCAGTGAGCACAGCCATCATCTGGGCTTGCTATTGGCTGGATTCGTGAGCCTCACCCATGGGAGCCATGTTCTCTGCTGGGTCCTGCAGGGAATGGAGGCCAGAGGTGGCCTTAATTAGAATCCCAGATGGGACCTATGCTACTTAATGTAAACTCTGGAGTGTCTCTCTTTCCCCACACTCCATGTCCTTGTCTGTGAAATGGAGACAACAGGGTGATCCTGAAAACCTAAGGAATTAGGCTAGCAGAGTTCCCCACACTGTAAGAGCCTGATGAAATGGCACCCTGACATGGTGGTGTCCAGGTTGGCCTTGGTGATGGCTTGCGTAAGCTCCTCCCTGGGACCTTCTGTGAGAAAGCACATGGGCTGTGTGATCAGGACCAGCATAAGTGGCATAGGCACTGACAGTGTGCATTGCATCTGGCCATCCTGCTGGGCCCTGGACATCACCCGGAGGTTTGCTGTGGGTCAGTGAGACCATCTACACAACAGTGGCCAGCCCCTGCTGCCCACCGAGCTCACGTCAGGGACCTTCCGGGCCTCCTTCCCCGTTTGTGCAAGGGAGACTCCCTGCTGGGAAGCTGGAGAAGTGTCACTGTGGCTGTGTGTAGACTGCTCTGAGCTTTGGCTGGACTGTGGCGCTCAGGAAGCAGGTGCAGGAGTGGAGTCCCCAGCCCTTTATTAGCAGGTAGACAGTGGAGATGACAGTGGGTTAACCCACCAGAGAGCTGCCTGTGGCTCGTCTCCAGCCTGCAGATCATACAGGGAGGGGAGGCAGACGCAGCCAGTGCTGACAGACCTTAGCCTTGCCCCTCCAGCCAGGCACTCGCCTCTGGGTTTCACCGTGCTGGTGCGTCTCCCTGTGGCTTTTGAATTCCCGTTTGGATTGCACCTAGGTCAGAGAAATCTTAGCAATGTGTGTGTACAGGGCTACTCAAATGCACCCTGCGGGTAATGCTGCAACGTTAGAATGTGGCTTACACCAGCACGGGGAGGCAGAGGTGGCGGATCTCTGAGTTAGAGGCCAGCCTGGTCTAACAGAGTGAGTGCTAGGACAGCCAGGGCTACCCAGAGAAACCCCGTCTTAAAAACTAAAAGAATGTGGTTTATAGTATAGACTAAGTGCTTCTGTCTGCTCCTCCCACTCTCTGCCGAGAGCTTGTGTGTCTGTCACAGAAGCACATGTGATTTACACATGCACACAGACAGGCCATGTCTGACATGGGTCAGCTTTGTGAAGCAGTGATGTGTGGCACCTTGGAGCTGAGGATCCCACAAAGCCCTGCATGTCCCTGGCACACGCATTTCCCTTCATGGTCCGTGGCTTCCCTTAGATTCTCGGCAGACAGGAGCCTTAGGATGTTTTCAGATCTCAGCACCAGGGGCCTTGGGAGCTGAGCCCTCTGCCTGTGGGGAGTGTGAGCGCATGGGGCCTTTGGTCCACCGCTGGCCTCTGCCGCTAGATGCGATGAGCACCCTTGATCAGTCGTGGCCTCAAACCTCTCTGTTTTGTCCTAAGTTGAGGACCTCGCTGTGAAGTGCATCATGGGTACAGCTTTTTAAACGTCTTTGTTGCTTTATTGTTGCTCCTTTTGGGCATGGAATCTTTTTTACTCCATTTAGTAGCCCCAGCCTATAAGGAGGATGCGATGTGCATCCTTAAAACTGGTTTGGACCTTGAAGGGGTGTTGAGGGTGCTAGGACTCAAGGTGTGTTCATTTTTTCTTTTTTAATTTTAAGTGGAATTGAAATAGTCCATTTTCAGAATCTTTCTAAGACTTTCACGGCAGGTGTCTGGCTGGGGCTGCCCCCCGCCCACCCCAGCCAACCTCCTGTCTCTCCTCTCAGCTTAGGAGGCAGCTGGCTGCTGGCATCTTCCATGCCCTTTCCTTGGTCCTGCTCTCGGGGATTTTGCTCAGCCAACAAGCAGCCTTGGGTGCTGCTAGCCACAGTGCCTCTGTCTGGAGCACGAGGTCCAGCTGTTTGTGGCCACGTACATTGCAGTGGCTTCTTTGTAGAACAGGGCTGGGAATTCCAGCCTCCTGGGCCTTCTGCCAGATGCTGGCACCCTGCAGGGTGTGACAGGTGCCAGGGGCTGGGCAGAAGTGTGGAGCCCAGCAGCAGGCTCACTGAGGTGCCGCTTCGCTCCTCAGCACCTGGGCTCTCAGACATTGCTGACCCCTGGGCACCTCTCTTGGTAGAGCACCCAGGATACCTGAGGTCATCGGGGACACAGTCTGGTGATATTACAAACCCTCGGGCTGACACCTGAGCCCCGGGATCCGATGTCTCCTTGGAGATGGCTCCTCTGCTCAGGCGCCTGTGACTTCTTTCCTCATGTCCCCTCCTCACCTCGTGGCTCCTCTGCTCTCCTAACGTAGCTCCCATGTGCGGGTGGCTCTGGTGTGGGGGTTGGCAGGCTTGTCCGGAGCATCCTGTGGCTTCGTGGTCCCTCGTCATTCTCATGCTGTTTTTGGAAGCTTCCTGTGACTGTTGACCACCCTCTTCTGTCAGCACAATGATGGGTTAAGTTCGGGGCTTGGCGCTGGGTGGTTTGAGATGCTTTGTCACCCGACATCGTGGGCACATGGCACGTAGCATGATTTTCCTTTTGAAGGTGTTGCTTCTTTACAGTGTCTCTCCCCTGGTGTTGCAGGACACACTGCTGTCCATTCCCTCCCAAGCTCAGCCTCGCACGGAGCCTCTGAGGGTGGGACACGTTGGCCCTGGCTGGCGTCCTAACCCTCCCTTCTCCCCTCTCTGTTCTCCCACAAGGTTCGGCCACACTTCACCACTGGCAACAACTGGCCCAGCCTCATCTTGGGGGCATCCTGGACCCCCGTCCTGGTGTGGTCACCAAGGGCTTCCGGACTCTGGACGTTGACCTGGATGAAGTGTACTGCCTTAACGACTTTGAGGAAGACGACACAGGTGACCACATTTCTCTCATGGGCCTAGCTACCTCCACGCCAGTTCAGCACCCGGGAACCTCAGGTGAGAGGTCCCGAGCACGTGTGGCTGTCTCAGGCACCAGAAGTCACCCCAGCCAGCCTCAGGCTGCCCCAGAGGAGATGCAGCGGCCGCCAGCGCCAGCGGGCCTGGAGGACGAGGAAGAGGGGTCTGGTGAGGGCACCTCAATTAGTCCTGTAAACCTGACACCTCCACAGGAGGCAGAGCTGTGGGCCTTGCTCACCTCTGTTCCTGGCACCACCCGTAGTAACTCCATGTCTGTAGCTTCCGCTCGTCTGTGTGGGTGACAGAATGCCTTCCCATTGTCACACTCTGTTTTAAAAGCAGAGCGACTCCTCCGCCATCATGGAGCGGGAGCAGGAGAGGCTGCTAAAAAGTGGGTTACGGGCCTGAGAGCAGGCACGCCCGGCTGTTACGGCCATCCTGCCCTGGTCTGAGGGGCCGGTTCCCATGCCCTCTTTGGGTTTCCTAACTGAGCGAGCGGGACAATTTTAGGGAAATGGTGACGAGTGAGAGGCTGTAGGATGTGTGAAAATCAGACAGGAGTGCAGGGAGTGGTGGCTTGGCTTAACTTCAGTGTGGGAAGGGGTGCGTGCAGTTTTTATGTATTCAGAATGGATCCTAAGAAGTGTTTAGTGACACTTTAACCCAGAGGCGTCATTCCCACTCTCACGAGGAGGCTAGGTGCTCCAGGTAGTCCCCGTCCCACCGCCAGGTCAGCCACGTGACCACGCCTGGGGACCTTGAGCCTCTGCGCTGGGATGGAAAGTTGGTGCTCAGGGCTCCTGGAGCCTCCAAGAGTTACATGGTCACTGTCTGTCTTAGACATCCCAACTCCTTGTGCTGAGAAGACAAGGAACTTAGGGTGAAAGAGGAACAAGGAATGACCCCGGGCTGTCAGCCTCAGGGCACACACTAGACGCAAAGAGAGGATATTCCTCCTTCTGCCTTACAACCTTTAGAGGCCATGACACCTGCCATGACATCCAAGGAGGGATAGAACCAGGCTTCGGTGTGTCTGAAGTCCCCAGGTTAACTGCAGACAGCCGTGGTTAAAGGGCTTGGCCTGGACCAACTCTTTCTTTTAATGTCAACTTTAAAGGTGTCATCACAAAATTTATGTTTAAAGTTTTTAAAGTAAGTTACCAAGTGAAGGTGCAGAGGAAATGAGAAGGTTATCCTGTGAGAGCCACACACTCAGGCTGCTGGGGTCTGCTTATAATCCAGGGAGCTGAGGCAGGAGGATCTAAAGTTCAAGGTCAGGCTGGACTATAACTGAAAACAAAAGGACAGGACAGCAAGCTGCAACTGTTACTCGCCCTTTGTTATCAACGCTGGGTCCCCTCTGAAGGCAGACAGCGTCATACCAGTGTCTGGCTGACTCGCCCAATGACCCCACCCCTGGCTGAACCTTGACTTGAGGAGAGCCAGATACACACAGAGCAGAAACTGTAGAAGGATCAGGCTCATTGATCAGGCTGCTGGGGCTCATTCAGAAGGGACCCCCACTGAGGGGAGAGCTCCGTAGAGCTTGGGTCCCAGGGCGGGGGGGCGGGGGGGAAGCTCTTCTGTGATGCGCCATGCAGAGGGAAGGTACGCAGAGCACGTGGCTTCTTCTCCACAATGGCACAACCGTTCTGCTGCCAGGAGGAGGGCATGACTGCCAGCCTGGGCCGCGCTGGGTACCCCAAATGTTCCTTGTGCACAGTCGGGCATCAGTCACCATGGGAAGGAGCTCCACAGTCTGGGACTTGGGTCCCACTGGCCTGGGCCCTGCTGGCCTAGCCCCGGCATGTGAGCTGGCAGGAGGGTGATCGGAAGGCAGCTGACCCTGTGGCTCACAGCTGCTGCTGAGCAGAGGTGAAGTGTGGAAGCTGCACCACGTAGGCGTTTTTATTAATGTATTTTAATGTGTCTTCAGAAGCATCGTTTGATTTTTTTAATCCCACGTCTTAAGAAAGCTGGTTCCATGTTGTTGTAAATAATCTAGAAGATTAAAATGGACTGTTGAAAACTTTTAGGTGATAGTTTTACTTCATTTTAATGACTGCTTATGTTCCGAGTTTATACAGAAAGCGCTTTTTTCAGAATGCTCATCACCTGGCCAGGACTCTATTTTAGTTGATGGTTGAGGACAGCCTACATTTGGGAAAGGCTTGTTAAGCCCATTTGGTAGCTGGTTGGGTAGAGTGTGCCATGGGATTTAGCTCAGTTAAATTCTCCTAAAGATTCACTCACAGGGGAGGAAAAGATGGATTAAAGCAGCACCAGAGATGAAGTCAGAGGTGCCTTCACCTGTCACATACAGGACGGTCATGCCCGGAGGCTGCCCTGCAGACCCTGTGACTCACATACAGGACGGTCATGCCCGGAGGCTGCCCTGCAGACCCTGTACCCCTGTACTGTACAGGCTCCCAACTGGGCCCCAAGATCCTGGCGTCAGTGCGCACTGTGAGGACCACACTCACTGCAGACCGACCTCTGAATCCCGCCTACATCTTAAGCCCTAGGACTGCCCGAGGCCAAAGCCAGGAAATAGCTTTTTGCCACTTCTGTATCCAAAATTCAGATCCAGGTTGTGCTCAGGACCAGTTGTGGAGTTAAGGAATAGAAAGAATAGCCCAGCACAGAAAGGAAGAGTCTGGCCGGTGCCGCATAGCTTCCGCTCAGCCACAGGGCGGGTGCCTTGAGGGAGCCCCCCTCCCTTATCTGCTGCACTGCATCCGCCCATCCACAGAAGAGGGTCCAGACAGGCTTGTGAGAAGGAACTGGCCCAGTGACCCTGTGGGTCTGGGTAGGGAGGCGTTTCGTTGGTTCATAGACCTGGAAGCTCTGGCAGAGGGCAGTTCCTCCCCTGTGCTGCATGGCATGAGGACATTTTCTCATCTCACAGAGTGAAGGGTACGCTCTCAGCTGCCTGGGTCAGGTCATGCTAAGAAAGTCTGAGGGCTTCTTCTAAGAGCATTGGGTGAACTGAGAAGAGGCCAGCTATAGCCGGAAGGAGAGCCGTGGAGCAAGTGGAAGAGCTGCTTCCTCAGAAGCAGACAGTGGAGGCTCTGCTGACCTCGGAAGCCTTCTCTTTGGCGTGCTCACCCCACGCCGCAGGGTCCATGTGGCCCTCGAGTGTGGGCAGGCCTTTAAGAGCACACGGGTGTTCAGACAAGGACTGGGAGACCCACGCAGACGGGATCCCCACTAGCCGCTCTGTCAGTCCCAGAAGGTAATCAGCCAGTGGCGTGGAATCTGGCCTTGTTGGAGGAAAAAGATCCAGAGAGAGTTTTGTGTTTACTTCTTTGAGAGTTTTCTTTCCTCCAGAGGCTTCTGCAGAGACGCTTAGCAGCTTCCTGCCCCTCTGCAGGAGCTGTGAAGTGGTTCTTCTAATTCATATATGTTTTTGTGGTGAAACTGACAGCAGTTTGCTGTGGTGAGAATAGAATTTTTAAGTTCATAGGAACTAAATATCAGTTGTACAGATCCAAAAGATCTTATGATTCTGTTCAGCTTCATAATGGAGCCTTCCAGAAAACCTATCAAACTGAGGTCCACGGTCAGGGAGCCAGAGGCCCTCACAGAGCTTCAGGACCAGGGTAGGGCCGTGTCAAAGAAACGCTCAGGAAGAGAGTAAAACGGTACCAAGGGAAGCCAAGAGTAGGAACTCGGGAAGTTTTGCCAATGAAGTATCACGGTTAATAGTGTAGAACCACTTTTATCGTAGGGGTGGGGTAGACATCGCCATCCCAGCACTCAGGTGGCTGAGACAGGATTGTGAATTCAAAGGCTAGCCTGAACTACATAACAAGACTGTGTGTCAAAAAGCTCTGCAGGGGCCCTTTTGAAAGCGGTGTGACAGTGTTGGTGTGCCGAGGAAAGCACATCCTTCCCTGTGTGAATGACCACGGCTGCTGGCTCATGGGCTTACAGAGCTCTTGAAACGTCACCTTTCAAGGCACCGCTACATTATTTAACGTTGTTCTGTGCCTGACGTTTGTCCTTTTAGGAAGAATTCTAAAACATTGCTTCCGCTTCGTTCTGGCCCATGAACATGAATCTCACGTGGTTGGGAGGCAGGGCGGCCCCGGTGCCTGGACCATCTGGGCATTCTCAAAAGCAGAGAAGAACCTGCTCGTGCGCTGTGGCTCCCTGCAAGCCTGTCCTGAAGACGGCAGGTTTGCTTTGCTGGATAGGAAAGGTTGCCCCTGGGTGCCGCTGTTGTGCATGGCGGGCCCCAGTCACATGACAGCGGCTTCACATCCACAAGGTCAAGCCCAGGAAGAGGGGTATGCTTCTTCCACCCCAGTTCCCTACTTCCCACAGAGTATAGGAGGCACTCTGCCCTGTGAGGGTGACGTCCCTTTGTCAAGATTTTCAGATACATTGGAAAGAACGTTGACAGTTTTGGATTATTTATGTGATTTTTAAGACATGACTTGGGCTGAAGCTGTGGTTCTGTGGGTGGGGCATCTCTTCAATGCGCATGAAGCCCCAGGTTCCCTGGTGTACCCCTGCAGTCTCAGCACGCAGGAGGGACAGGCCGGAGAGCAGAAGTTCAAGGTCATCCTTGGCTACACAGTGAGCTAGGCAGCTTGGGACACTGCCCCTACCTCAAAGCAAGACATAGCTTGAGAGTGTGTCAGGACCAGTGTTTCCCGGTCCTCAGAGGTCTCTGAAATAGCCTGGGTTTGGGTCACATCTCAAGACCCCAGTTGCAGCCAAGGGCTTCAGTGCCTCCATGGCTCCTTGAGGGTTCCCTAAGGACTGGACTGGCTTCTAGGGTGCCTCAGAGAGGAAAATGCTTACTCAGCATGCTGTCAGCATGCCCCTCCCCAGAGGACTGAGAAAAGGAATGGCTGAATGGAACCTATGTCCAATGCGGCTGTCCAGTCGGGCCCCTTCCTGTGACCTTCAATCTCTGCAGGGCCCCTGAGCTCAGCTGAGCAGCTCCACCCACCACACTGCTCTCCTCTCAGTGACAGTCCTGGGAGGCTTCAGTGCTCTGTAGGGCAGCAGCCTCCCTGGTTTATGTAGCTCAGCCCCCCAACCTTGTTGGAGACTCAGGTATGTGCCAGGGATGACAGCCACCGTGGGGCCCAGGTGCCTCTAGGCGGAAGCAATGCAGGCTGCATCAGCAAGCCAGGAGCAGCGTGGGCCTCAGCCTGCCCACGCCCTCCAGCACAGCTGGGTGAAGGGCGTGTGTGCCTGTGGCACACTAGTCAGCTGTGGGTCCCCTGTAGATCCCTGGTAACCAAGGCTGAGTTGACTTTAAAGCTCGCCAGTGCTTATGTCCACATCAAAACCTGTAGACAAAGAACTAAATGTCAGGATTGGGGCTGTTAAAGAGAAATCCGTGTCTCTGTGAAAAGATCAACACTCCTGGTGGTCAGCTGACCACGCAGGGTTAGCGCAGTGGCACTGGAGGTGCCTGTCTTGCCCAGTTCCTAACGGTGACCTTGAACCTGCTTGACACCTGCTGCTCAGCCTCAGGCTGTGGTCAGGTATGTCTGTCCGTGCCTCCCAATGCTGGAGGCCCACAGTCAGGCCGAGGTGAGTCGGGGCTTCATCAGGAGGTTGCAGTGGTCGTTCCAAGGAACGCCATCCTTTGCACCCTCAGAACGAAGCCTGGGAGGTAAACAGTTTGAACTTGCCCCTGTGCTGGGCTTTGTGCTTCGGTGTGCGGCGTGGCCTGGTGACTCCGGTGCTGAACTCAAGACCCAGCTCTGCCAGGCGTGTTCTCTTGCTTTCAGAGCTGTGGCTCTGGGCCCTTCCCCGGGGAAACTCACTGTCTCTGTTGTGTCCCAAGGAAGGGAGGCGCAGCTGCGTCCCGGCAGCCCGTGGTGACCCCGAGAGGCCGAGCTCGCAGACGTCCCAGTGGTACTGTGGAGGGGCCGCATCTCAGCTTTGGCTCTTCAGACAATCAGTCCCCTTGGTCTTCAGAGCTGTCCATTGCTCCTGGGGAGCGGGCGTGTGAATTTTTAGCAGCCTTTTCTTATCTCCCAAACCCATTTGGAGGTGATGGGTTTTACTTCCGATGATTCACCTCTGTCTCTAGAATGTCCTTCTCCCAGACTGCACACCTAACGGGCTGGGAGGGGCAGCCACACATCGTGGCCACGACCTCAAGCGGGCTGCACGTCAAACCTTAATCCTGTCTCGTTGGATTCTTGTTTGACTGCCACCCGCTTCTACCATTGAGCTTTAGTGATCTGTCGACTCCTTTCCCTCTCTGCCTTTCCCAAATAACCCTCCTCTTGGGCTTCCTGTTGGTCTTTCTCCTGGGCTTTGTCACCATCCAAGACTTGTGATTGTTTGGTCGCCTTCTCTCCATAGCTTGATCCATCTTTTGTTGGCTCTCTAGGCCCTTTCTCAGTTACGGCCTCAGGACCCACCGTAGCGATAAAGCCGGGGTTCAGAGGCGCTTGCTGTGTCTCATTGCTGTGTGTCACTCTGTGCCTCCAGCTAAGCCTCTGCTCCTGGTCCTGTGCTGGCCACTGCCCAGGTGTCATGGGCCCTCTGGAACACAGCTGGCTGGCCCGGGTGTCCCAGGCCGTCTGGGACAGAGCTGGGTGTGCCCACAGACACACTGCCTTCGCGCTGCCTCCTGCCCCCCTCGCTGGTTTGCGCTCTGGCTTTGTGCCCCTGCTTTTGATCTGTGTCTCCAGCGTACCCCGACTCGTCCTTTTTTTTTTTTTTTCTTTTCTTTTTTTCTGCTTCATTTGGTTTCTAGTTTTCATTTAAGACATAGCCAGATTTTTATTTTTTTTTTTCCTTTTCAAACGACCAAGAGAAAATGTACCATGGGAGGATTCTCATTGAATCTTCATGGCCGTTGAGTCTCTTGGCCTCTGAGGTCTTGAGTCTTTTCCCAGGGGCTGAGCTGTGCAGGGCCGCAGGCTGGGGGCACGTCCAGGACTCCATCATGCGTGTGTTTGATGCACACACTCCACACCCACACTTGTTTTTCTCCCCCCTCCCCCGATGCTCAAGTTATGAGTTAGGACGACCGTGGCAGTCATGACGTCTTAGACTCTCAGTCCCTTGCTGGCTCTCTGGTGCATGGTCCTAACACTCCTGTGATTTGCTTTGCTCCACCCTGTCCTCAGCTGCCCTAGCAACAGCGGTCTCGGAGCATTCAGAGGAGGCCATCTTGTCTCAGGTCGAGCAAGAATGGGTGTCGTAGAGACTGTGGGAGAGACAGCTGCAGAGTGTGGGAGGGGCGGGGGGCTGACCAGACTGGCTCCTGGAACTCCCGTACGCTGTTGGGGCCGCTGAGGACACCCCCGCCCTGACCATCGCTGTGGACAGTAGTGGAACCAGCTTCCCTGAGCCCCTTTGCTGTGAATAGAAGAGGGGGCCGCGTGATCTTTGCCCTGCTTCCAGGAACCACGCGCCTCTCCTGCCTGCTCCACCGCTTCCCCTGGGCAGAACATTGGCACCTGCTTGCCAGTGTAAAGAAATACACAGCAGTTATGTAGGAAGAAAGCAGATCTGAGCTCTGAGGAAAACTAAAGTTACCCATGAAGGCCTCTTGGGAACTGGGTTCCGTTCCCGGGAACTGGGTCCACTACTAGCCTAAGAACTCTGATGGGGAGCCCTGTCCGGACTAGGCCGGAAGCTGGGATTTGATGCTCTGCAGACTGGTGCTCAAAAGCGTGGTTGTTTTTGAGGGGCCACCTCCAGCCAGAACATCAGTGTCTCAGCCTCCTCGCCCAGATAATCAGACGGGGTCGCCCTCATTGTTCACGGCAGCGGAGGGTCCTGCTGGGTTTCTCCTCCGTCGCGCTTTTCCCGGATGCCAGGAATGAGTCTGTTCTTCTCCTCCTCCAGCGCACCACCCCGGGAAGTGCATGTCACAGACCAACTCCACCTTCACCTTCACCACCTGCCGCATCCTGCACCCTTCAGATGAGCTCACTCGGGTCACGCCAAGGTAAGGGGCCCTGGCCCTGGGGTGGGTGGAAACGGGAATGTCGTTTCTCACAAGGAAGGTCTGATCAAAGTCAGGGGGTCATCGAAGGCCAACCCCAAGCCGGGTGTTGGCGCTCACCTCTAATCCCAGGATTTGGGAAACAGAGGCAGCTGGATCTCACGAGTTCAAGGCCAGCCTGGTCAACGTGCTGAGTTCCAGGACAGCCAGAGGTAGCCTAGCCTGCGTGGTGAGGTCTTGGCCAGAGAGACTGTTCCCGTTTCAAATGCCAGGTAGATGGAGCCTAAGGAAAAATACCTGACCTCTACCATCTGTAAACACACAGGTGCTCCTATGCCCACACCTGTGCGTGCGCTCCTACACACACACACACACACACACACACACACACACACACACACACACACACACACGCACAGAGCCAAATCCATTAGGCTTAAGAGTCTTATGGATGTTTGTAGCCACCTATCCTGTCTGTCTTTCTGAACCTTGTTTGTTCAGATTCAGGGTCGGCAGGGGCCTGGAAAACCTGCGTTTGCCGCCCTCTCTGCGGCTGTAGTGTGGATTCTCACGGCTCTCCTCACCTGGCTGAGGCCAGCATCTCCCCGGGCCCTGGGGCTGAGTCGGCGGGATTGCAGTGGAGCATGGAGTTCTTTCACGGTAGAGTGAGTGAGCTCTATAGAAGCCTTTACCTCCCTGGAGCTGGCTCAGGAACCACACGTCACAGCCAGACTATAATGGCCAGTGTGAAAAGGCTCTTTGGCAGAGCCACATGCCCACTGTGGCTTGCTTCCCTCTGGTTACCATCTGGAGAGATGCTGGTCTGTTTGGCTTCCCTTCTCACCTTCCAGGGAAAATGGAGAACGGTCTCTTACCACACAGAAGAGTGACACACACACACACACACCGCCACGCACACACACCACTTTCTTTGTGATACAGTCAAGTAAGATCCCAGAGTTGATGGATGGAGTCAGGGAGGGAGGGGAGAAGGGCCAGCTCAAGGGGAGCAGCCACCCCAGGGAGCACCTTACACTGAATAATTCTCCACAGGTCTGGTGAGGATGGCGATGAAGAGCTGAGAGGAGATGTAGGGCAGAGAGTGAGCCCACGGGCGAGGCAGGGGGTGAGCACACGGCCAGCGGAGCCTGCCCCTGCAGGGCCATGCCGGTGGGGCTGTGTGTGCGATGGTGGCTGCCACTAACGCGGGGACGGAGGCTTTGAGGTGTCTCTGTGCTGTGCCTGGTTAACGTGGCCTTGACCATGTCTAACCCAGCTAAACCCCAGACCAGCCGAGTGTCAGCACTAATGAAGGTCTAACCAAGGGTCTCACCCGGCGGGATCCCTGGATCTCTGCTTCGTTCTGTGCCTTGCCGCCCCAGGAGATGCTGATTTCCAGGCCATGACTTTGTTGAGAAGAGGTTGTTTTAAAGTCACAGGGCGTTCCTGTCCCTTGTGAGGCCAAGTGACTAAATGTGTGGTTTTGGCTGAAGCCACAGGCCACAGATGGCCTCCTAGTGTGTCCTCCCTCAGAAATCCGACGTGGCCATGGTGGGGACCAGGAAAGCCTTAGAAGTCAGGAGTAGGTGGTCTGTCTTGACAGAATTGGGAAGAAAACAAAAAACTAAACAAAACGGCAAACCTTTGCAGGGACGCCTCACCAGTCACCCTTCAGGTCTAGAACCTTCCAGCAACTGTCAGCGTTTACGGCACCCTTCCCTGCAAACCCCGCCTTCTCACCCCAGGAGCTGCTGTGGTCCCTCCCAACGCCGTGCCGTCTCCCCATCCTGATTTCTGTGACAATAGCTGTTGTGTGGTTCCCACTCTGTGTCCAGCTGCCATGGGGGAGGCCACCTAAATGTGGGGCTGCATGGCGCCTCTAGCCATGGGGGGAGGGCTTCTCTCATCATTCCCAGCACCTTCTCCGGAATGGTCTGTGTTTCCCCGTCCTTCCAGCTGGGGTACCTGGGCCTCCCCTGAGCAGCCTGGGGACAGGTTTCTGACTAAGTCCCGGGAACCGCCCAGCTGGCCTGCCTTGAGGGAAGCTGACGTCTAGAGCCGGCAGCCACTGCCGTGGGGCCCGTGAGGCGGCGGCAGTAGGTTCTCCTTGGTCCTCTGCCCTCTCTCAGAAGCAGGGCAGGGCTCCCTGAAAGGCAGCTTTGTGAACACAGCGTGCTGCTGCCCCTGGCTGCCTGGACCACAGTGCTGGGACTCACGGGTCTCCATCAGCCGGCCGTGGCGGACGCCAGTCCTCCTGTCCTTCGGGTGTCAGACACGCCGTGGGCTTTCACCTCACAAATCCTAGACAGACCGGTCATGTCAGAGGAGCCTCCTGCCTCTGCCCACCCTATCCCAAGTTGTTCGGCAATGGGAGGAGGGAGCTAGAGCGTCAAGGGCCGAGTGCTGGGCGGCGGCCATTTTTGCTGCTCCTACAAGCTCGTATTCAGAGCCTTGGTTTCCATTTTGACTCGGGAAGGTCAAGGTTTGGAAAAAGAACTGTTTTGTGTAATTTGGTTGTTAATGGTTCTGCCCTGACAGTAATGGGGCCCCTTCATGTGTGAGTTCAAACCCAGGAGAGTCCACTCACTAGCCATGTGTGACACTGAGTAAGCCAGCTGACCTTAGAGCCCGCTTTTTTCACACACGAGGAGGTAGCTCTCTGCACCTGCCGGGGCTGGGCAAAGGGCCACGTGCAGCTTCGGTTAACCCTGGAAATGAGGAGCAGATGCAGACAGAGGCACCTGGGAGCAGGCTGGGGTGTCCTCTCCCACCCCACGTTCCTGCATGCCCTGCAGGAGGCTGGGCCGCTCATCCTCCAGGGATGTCTTTCTGATGAGTCACCGTCCCCTCTTTTCTTGCAGCCTTAACTCGGCCCCGGCTCCAGCTTGTAGCAGCTCCAGCCACTTGAAATCCACGCCAGTGGCCACACCATGCACCCCCCGGAGACTGAGCCTGGCTGAGTCCTTCACGAACGTCCGCGAGTCCACAACCACCATGAGCACGTCCCTGGGGCTCGTGTGGCTGCTGAAGGAGTGGGGTATCTCGGCAGCTGTGTACGACCCCCAGAGCTGGGACAGGGCCGGCAGGGACTCCCTCCTCCACTCCTACGCCCCTAGGATGGCCGTGATCCCGTCCACGCCCCCAAACTCCCCTCTGCAGACGCCCGTGGCCTCCCCGCCCTCCGTGGAATTCACATGCACAAGCCTGAGCCCTCCCTACAGCAACTTCCTGGCCTCCAAGCCTGCCAGCTCCATCCTGAGGGAGGTGAGGGAGAAGAAGCGCGTGCGGAGCAGCGAGAGCCAGACGGATGTGTCCGTCTCCAACCTGAACCTCGTGGACAAAGTCAGGAGGTTCGGGGTGGCCAGAGCAGTGAACTCAGGGCGAGCCCACATCCCCACCCTGACTGAGGACCAGCCCCCGCTGTGTGGAGCCACGGGGCCTGCTCAGGCTCTCGTCCCTGGGGGCCCGCTCCCTGAGGGCCTGACTCTGGGGTGCCCCAGTGGCATCCGGCGGAACCGCAGCTTCCCTACTATGGTGGGGTCCAGCGTGCAGATGAGGGCCCCCGTCATCCTCACCTCGGGCATCTTGATGGGTGCTAAGGTCCCCAAGCAGAGCAGCTTGCGGTGAGGCCAGGGTCCTGCCTCCAGATCGGCGTCTCCTGTCTGCTCCCCGCCTCCTGTGCCCTCCGAGGACTGCTCCTGAGTTAGATCAACCTTGTGCCTCGTGGGGAGAGCAGGACTCCGTGCAGTGTGTTCACAGGACGTGGGGACAGCGCATCTGCTCTCCTCCAGTCCACAGGAAGCGACAGCCCTGCAAGGCTGCCCTCCCGTGCGGATGCCGCCTGAGCTCACGGGGAAGGTGGTGTCCTTCCTTCCTTCCTTTTAAGAAGCATTGAAATTCCCAAGGCTGTTCCTATCCCATGGATAGGGATCTGGTGAATTCTGCGTCAGACAGTCGGGTGGCACATCCAGCCACCACGCGGCCCGGGCTCCCTTGCCCCGCGGCGGCCGCCCGCAGAGCTCCTGGTCGGCAGGGAGCTGTTCTCTCTGTTGTCGGTGGCATCACGCTCTGTGCTGCGCTGCCCCGATGACTGTCCGTCCTTCTCCTCGTCTCCGACTCGAAGTCACCCGGGGTTCGTCATCAGCTGCCGGGCGCAGAGCCTGGCCCGAAAGAATGTATTTACACCCCGATGCGCCGCCAGGCAGCCCCTCTGCGTTCGGTGTGATGGATTTTTTCCATTTCTAAACATTTTGTTTGCAGGGAAGTCTCAGTGCTGGCACTTTTTCATGATGTTCTATGACACTGAAATGCAAATGGCGCACACACTAATTTGCTAATGATATAGCTCATTTCTGGGAACCAGAGTCACAGCTGGGTTGATGTCTGACAGTTATCCCTGTAAGGATAGGATCAAGGGGAAAGGGGACAAGATCGTTAAATCCGTACACAGTGGAGGGGAGGAGCCGAGGCCGCCGAGGTACTCAGCATTGCATCATGAGTCAGGGCGAGTCAGGCCTGATGGCTGCTCGCCCCTCTCCCCTGTGAAGGGAGCTCAGGCCCCATGTTAGAGCTCTGTAGCCATTCCCCGGCTGCATTTAATTCTTGTTTTAAAATCGGAATAAGTTTCCTCCCCTTCCCCCAAGCCCATGGTCTCCTTATCCCATTTCTGCCCATAGGAAAAGATCAAAGGTGCTTATGGCTGGAAGACGTGTGAGCAAGTGAGTGGCCTGGGCCCGTTGCTGTCACCCACTCAGTTGTGGACTTTTATTTATTATCTGTGTGCTGTATTTTAATCAGATGCCGTCTCCTTTCCAGCTCCAGCCTGTGTGTGTGTGTGTGTGTGTGTGTGTGTGGAGAGAGAGAGAAAGCCCAGCCCAGGCATCTTATTTATTTTCTTTTGTCTGAGGATGGCTGTACATCTGTGTCACCTGACCACCTGTCCCAGGGAAGGACAGCGTCCTGTGTACAAGAAGTTGTCAGAGGGACCCTCCCCACCCCAGCAAGTGTCTTTGAATTGAGTGAGGGTCACCTTACGTCCACCAAGGATGCTTTGAGAAGGTCCCCAAGCAGCAAGCTTCAGTCCCACTATTTCAAACTATTTATTTTCCAAGCACGAGTGTGCTGGCTCGTCCTCCTCTCCGCTCTCCTGTGTGGCCGGAGAGCGCTCACCCCAGTAACGTACCTTTTTATTTGAATGTATTTTAAAGCAGTAGCTAGAATAGCAAGGGAAGATGACAACCTTGGCTCTGAACGGACCATGTCACGGGTTCAGAGGAGCCGCCCGTCTGCGCTGGAAACACCATCGTCTAAATGGCACTTCTGAGGTCGTGGCACTTCATATAGTTAGCAAACCGGCGATCAGCATTGAGCAACCACGCCCAGAATGCGTGTTGTAATGCATCAAGATCAATAACAATTTATTCACTAATGGACATCAATAAAACAAGCTCAAAGGATGGACACCTTTCGTCTTTCACTTACTGTGTCTGTGCATGGGGATACGCACCTGAGTGCAGTTGTTCTTAGATGCCACGAGAGCCCAGTGTGTGCCCTGGAGCTGGAGTCACAGGCAGTGTGACGCCAGCCGACACGGGTGCTGGGAGCCAAACTCTGCAAGAGCAGCGAGGGCCACCCCTCCGGCCCTGATATAGCCTTTTCATCAGGAGGTTCACCTCGGAAGAGTTGAAGGTGTTTGGCTCTTCGGGGGCAATAAATGAACGGGGTATCTCACACCATCCCTCTCCTGTCCCCTCCCAATGTAACTGTGCTCCGTGGACAAGTTCCCGGCCAGATGCTCTTTTCAGGGCTGCACACTGCTCCACTGCTCCACACACATCCCTCCCTGTGAACACACACGTGCTTCTGTGAGCCCCCTCCCTGTGAACACACCTCTGTGAGCCCCTTTCCTGTGAACATACACACCTCTGTGAGCCCCTTCCTGGGAACACACACACTTCTGTGAGCCTCTCCCCGTGAGCACACACGTGCTTCTGTGAGCTCCTTCCTGGGAACACACACACCTCTGTGAGCCCCTCCCCGTGAGCACACACATCCTTCTGTGAGCCAGTCCCTCACAGTTGGTCACAGAGTGAACAAAAGCTTTCCTTGTGAGTGATTTCCCACACAAGATAGCACCAGTGTGTCAACGGACAGGGCTGTAGAGGAAGACACACCAGACGGTGTGTGAGGAGGGAAGAATAAACCCACCCTCTGCAAAACCAGTGAAACAGGGAGACACCGGGGCGTGCCTTCGTGGGTATCAGGGACACGGAGGGGTGCCTTCCTGAGTGTCAGGGACATGGGGGCGTGCCTTTGTGCGTGTCAGGGACACCATAGAACGTGTGTAACATGAATGTTAGGAGCATTGTGTGACATGAATCCTAGTTCAGGACACTGCAAGGGCAGGGCATCACGCACGTTAGGGACTGTTCAGGGTGTGACATGAATGTTAGTCACAGGCACTGGGAGCGGAGCATCTCGATTGTCAGGTTCAACTGTTTTGACAATGATGGCCTTGAGCTTGCCGTCTTTGGCCGCCTCCACCTTTTTAATTGTGAGGAGGGGATACTAGCTTTACCATGCGGCTGTGAGTCAGGGGCGTTTATCTGAGCAGAGGAAGCAGCTGGTGAGGGGCAGAGTCTGAGTGGGGACAGCACAGCGGCAGGACGGTGTCTGCTTCCTCCTTGCTGTGACCTAGACCTGACAGGAAGCAGTTCAAGGTGGGGAGAGCTTATTTCAGCAGCTCAGAGTACAGTCTGTCTATCGCGGGAGCCTAGGAGACACCATCACACTGCTGCTGACAGGGAGTGAGGCTGCACTGGCAGAGCTCAAGGCTCATCCCGGAGACACACTCCCTCCAGTGAGGGAATCCCACGCTTAAGGCTCCTTCACAACCTTTCTAAACAGCACCACCAGCAGGGAACTCAGTGGGAGGCAGCTCACACTTAAATCATAAGAGAGCAAATGTGGGAGGGAGGGATCTCAGCCCCCACCCCACCCCCCGTGCTGCCTTAGGCTCCGCCCCTCCCTCGTGTTAAGCACACCATGGTGCAAGAGGGCATATGGCAAACCTCCAGCAGTGGAACAGGAAGTCCCAAGTGTGGAACAGGAAGTCCCTGCCAAGCTGCAACTTAAGAAACGTTCATGATAAGTCAGTATGATTTTTGGATAGAACAGGGGACCCTCTGAGTTGGGTCCACATGTCTGTATCCTTTTTTGTTCTCAATTCTTTGAGAATTTCTCACACTGTCTCTTAATCACATTCACTGGCAGCTCCATAACTCCTTACAGACTCACCTCCATCTCCCAAATCCGTATCCCACCCCCAGCCCCAGTTGTTCAGCCTGAGGACAAGTGGCCCTGAAGAGGCCAAAACAAGAACCAGGAAACAACGTTCTTGGTTTTTAGCTCCGAGGAAAGAAAAGGCTAAGCACGCAGTTTGGTGTGAAACCGGACGTGGAGGGGAAGCCCGCTGGAACCATCTTTCATTCTCTGCCAGCACGATGCGTGCCCCACTCTGCCCCTCCTAGGCTTGCCTACTGATCATCCATGACAAGAACTGAGCAGGCAGGGGTCTTGCAGCAGAAGGAAGGAGCTGGAGAGGCCCCAGTACTCTATGCATTGGAGACTGGCAACCCCACCTTTTCCGGTAGTCTGAATTATGGGAAAAGCCTGGGATGAGCCTTAGCCTCCAAGGACAGATGACCCAGTGTTACAGGGCGAGGAAGGAAAATGTCACACTGCCCATCCTAAGACTCACAGGGCCAAGGCTCCACGGAGCAGCGCAGAAGGAGAAATGACAGCAGCTAGGGCTGAGCGGAGAAGTGTCCGGCCCCACATACAGCCCGGGAGCCTTGTGGATGACACCACAGAAAACAGTTCAGGCCTCCCCGGCAGCGCTAGCAGCGTGAGTTCTATTCAGGACCTAGGTACCATCTGGGGAAGGCTGGCAGAGGGAGGCATCAGAGTGAAGCCTATAAGGGATTAATTCAAGATCCTGGCTTACAGAAGGAAATGGTGTCTACTATGGCTGAGCCTTTGGTTCCATCAAGCCGAAAAGATTGCCAGCAGAGGGCGCTCGGAGATAAAAGAAGGCCTTCGGGCACTGGGCCTGGTGATCATCACCAGTTCAGCCCTCTGCTTTCCCCGGGAAAGAGGAATTGGGAGAAGGGCAGGCTCCTCCCAATTCCCTTCAGGGCATCACCTGCAAATGGGTGCCTGGGTTCAAGGCTGGGGAAACACCAGGGGGTGGGCCTGGCCTCTCATCCGTGTGTTCTCCTGATGGCTCTACCTCCTTTCCAGACATCCCGAGGCTGGGGTGGCTGCCCTGGGGAGCCTCTAGTGGCCGGTGGGAAGGGCAGCGGGAGTGAGTAAAGCCAGGTGAGTCATGAGGCCAGTGCACGTTCTCCAAGTCAGCAGTGGAAAACGGCAAAGCTCAGCGGGGAGGAAACGCTTCTCGCACACCCCAACACACCCGGGTCATTCAGGATCGACTTAAAAATAACCGTGAAAATGTCATGTGTTGCTGAGATGCCATGTAAAGTCAGCTTTAGTGTCACCTTGACACAACCTACAATCATAGTCTCATTGAGGGATTGTCTACGTTAGGGTTGGCCAGAGTGTGTGTGCGCGCGTGCGCTCGCTGGGGAGAGGATGTCTTTTTTGGGGGGGAGAGGATGTCTTTTGGGGGGCGGAGGATGTCTTTTTTTGGGGGGGAGGATGTCTTTTTTTGGGGGGAGGATGTCTTTTTTGGGGGAGAGGATGTCTTTTTTTGGGGGGAGGATGTCTTTTTTTGGGGGGAGGATGTCTTTTTTGGGGGAGAGGATGTCTTTTTTTGGGGGGAGGATGTCTTTTTTTTGGGGGGGAGGATGTCTTAATTAAGAATGACCCGACCCCCTGTGGGCAGCACCATTCCCTGAGCACCAGACCTGATTAAGAATGGAGACAATAAAGCAGGCGTGCGGGTGCCGGGCTGGGTCTCTGCCTCAGCCGGGCATCATTGAAGCCAGGTGGGCTCCTGACTCGTCCACTGGCTCTGTAGACCCCATGGCAAGCCTTCCCCGTTCCCTTTGTTCCTCTTTCACCCCACTCTGCTAAGCAAATGCCTTCCCCCTCTTTTACAGTGAAAACAGAGGCAGCGCACAGGGCGGCCGCCAGCTTCCTGTGACCAGACCCACGAGCTTGCCGAGGACAATCCTTGATGTTCTCGTCAGTTTTTATAAAGGAAAAATATTCTCTGTCAAGATTCGACCCATTTCTGCATGAATTCTGTGAGTCTCTTCCTCTCCCCATCTCCCAGGACCCTATTTCATCTCTTGTAGCTTCACTTACCTGTATTAAAAACAAAACAAAACAAAAAAAAAACCTTTATGAAGCATTTAAAGTTCGAGCTAAGAGCAGGACAACAGAAGGCACACTCACATCAGCTCGGCTCCCAGCTGCAAATGCAAAAAAGTCTGCGTGGGTGGGTTAGAGCACCGTTTCTCAGCCTACGGGTTACAATCACCCGGGGTCAGTGACCCCCTCACAGGGGTCACCAAAGACCGTTGGCAAATACAGATACTTACATTACAATTCGTAACAGTAGTAAAATTACAGCTATGAAGTAGAAACGAAAATGATTTTATGGCTGGGGGGACCACAACATGAGGAACATTCGGAGGGTGAGAACCACTGGGCTAGAGATGCTCTAAAAGGCTAATAATTACATCAAAGAGTCTCCCAAACACAGAGAATCAAACTTCGTGGCGAGGGAGGAAGGAGCGTGCCACAAGATGCCACCACCAGGAGACCATTGGCCCTGCAGCCCAGACTGCTGACAGAGGAGTCCAGGGTCTCCACCTATGGCTGGGGTGGGGCGGGCATTCTCTAAGCCTATGGCTGGGGTGGGGCAGGCAGTGTATAAGCCTATGGCTGGGGTGGGGCGGGCATCCTATAAGCCTGGCTGGGGTGCGGCGGGCAGTGTATAAGCCTATGGCTCAGCTTCAACAGAAGGGTAAGGGAAGTGGGGAAATTTCTTCAAACAAAACTGCACAGGTGACCGCCAAGGGGGCCCTCGGGGCATACAGGAGACATCCAGTGTGTGTCTTGTTCCTTCTCATCCCTGCCTGGGTGCGCAGCTTTGAGACGTGTTGTGATAACACACTTGTGGGAAAAGAAGGGAAGGCAGTCACGCTGATTGCGAGTGCACTGTCTCTCGGCCATGTGAGCCAGTTCCCTGGGGTCTTGCCTCTTCCTGTCCCTGTCCCTATCCGTTAGCATCCATCGTCCCAGCTGTCCCTGCTCTGCCGCAGGGTACAGTTGCCCTGGCTCCCACCACCGGGTGCCACTGTTGCACAGCAGTTCCTCTCCGCCTGGGCGACAAATTGTGAAAGGGAAGTGAAGCAGCAGGACATTTCAGGTGTTTATAAGGAGGTAAAACAATGGGGCTTCCCAAAGGGAAGTGTGGTACTCCACCCTGAAGGGAAGCTAGTTAGGACAGGAAGTCCCTGAAACCGAACAGATTCACTACACTCCTCCCCAAGAGCATGTGAGCCTGGAAAGACCGCTGCAAGCCCCTCTCTGTCAAGCTAAGCTTCGCAGGAGAGGCTCAGAGCAACTGAGGTGCCCGGGAAAGACGCACTGCCAACCGCCAACCGCCTGCCCCTGTGCAGTGAGCTCCAGGCTCCCAGCTGTGTGAGAGTAACCACGCTGGGGTGGGCTGCGTGATGCAGCTGTCATTGAGTCATTTCTGCTCCTGTGAGTGACCTCTCACCCTTATTGCTGTAAGTGAGCCCAGTGAAATTCATTGGTCCACCAAGTTGGTCTTCGGCATTCCAGCACACAGGTTTGTCGTTGGTTCCCCAGCTCCTGAGGTGAGGAGGTGTGTTCACATCTCTCCAAGAGTGTTACACAGCCCTCCTTGTGGAAGTACCATCCAGGCATCGAACTCTTCTTGGGACTCTGGGCTGCCCCTTCTCAAAACAGCTCCATCACCCACCCTCATTTTATTAGCTCCCCACCAAGCCCCACAGAAGAGGGAGCTCGGGTTCCTGCCCTATTCCAGTTGTGCTATCTGAGTGTTCCAATTGTGCTGAGCGTTCCTTGCCAGTCTTACAATACCCACGTGCTCTAGCTGGCAGAGTCTCAGGGCTTGCCACTTGGCATGAGGTCCTAGGTCTAATCCCCAGCATTGCAGTGAAAAAAAAAATTCTCTACATCCCATTTTGTGAGGAAACTGGCTTCTAGCTAGGTAGCAGTTGTGACTTAATTTCCCTGCCGCTCAGGTCACACCCACCTCTTTGTCCTCAGCTGACCTGATCTCTTGCCTTTTTGGGAGCAGAACAATTTTCATTTCAAAAGACCCGAGTCATGCAGAGGCTGAGGCTCTGGCGTGTTACCATCATGTGTCTTTAAATGATACAATACCCCAGGGAAAGGCTAGTGGCTGCTCCTTGCAAGGAGGCAAGTGTGCAAACAGCACAGAAAGGTCAAGTTCTCTTCATTTTTATTAAAAAGCGAATTCGGCGCTGGGTGAGGTGGTGCATACCTGTGATCCCAGCACTGGGGGAGGCGGGTCTTTGTGAGTTCAAGGGCAACCCCAGTCTACAAAGTGAGTCCAGGACAACTAAGGCTATGCAGAGAAACCCTGTCTAGAAAACAATAAAAAACTCAAATGTGTGGACGCAAGAGCACCAGTGTGTGTTTGCGAGGCCACAGGTTGGTGTCAGGACTTCTTCTGTTCTGCCCAGTTCACAAACCCCAAAAGACCAGGAGTAAATAGACTCCACTGTAAATACATGAGGTTTTTAAATGTTTGTATATGTGTTCGAACACGGGACGCAAACCTCCTGTGAAAACAGGCCAGGAATGCGGCCCCGAGGTCTAGGGGTACAGAGTTTTTAAAGGGAAAAACGCAAGCAGGGACTTACAGGCATTGGCGTTGCATGAGTGGGTAAGGGAAACTGACTTTTGAGATGATTGGTCCACTCGAGGTGCCAGGACTACAAACAGTTCTGGCCCGGTCGTATGGGCGGATTTCCTAGCAACTGTATAATTAGTGGGTGGAGAGAGAATGCAGTAAGGCCAGTTCTTCCCCTCAGGGCATTACTGGACATGTCTCCACCTAGCTGGCCTTTAAAGCAATATCCACTTACATTTAAGTCTTTGGTCTCTCTTCCCCCCCTTCTCATAATCATTTGAAGACCCAATCTTGGGTCTTCCAAATATGACCCCTGGAGTCAGTCCTCCAAATTTACCTTTCCATTATGGGATCTGAGTACCATTAGCTATATTGCTCTCAAGCATTCTTTCATGAAAGCCATCATGTGATTTAAAATACAAGGCATAAAGGTAAAAAAAAAAATCAAAATGAGTAGGGGTCCCTTCAGGGTGGATATAAGGGTAGTAAAGCCGTGTATTATACTATTATACCAGGATTTAAACCATCCTCTGGAATCTTTTCTCTCTAATATCTCTCCAGGATGCAATACTAGTTCCTACTCCAGCTAAGCAGGTTCCCAAGATAATAGCTATTGTCAGGGGGCCCCTTTTGACTTAGCATTTCAGCCTGCTAGGTGGGATTTTGGGCCAAGTCCCTCGTCTTCTAAAATTGCTTAAGTTCTGACAATAGGACCATTCACATCAGGGGATAGAAAGGCTGAAATGCCAGTCAAAGGCTGGGCAATGGGGCAGTCCTCAGAAGCATCTGGTTAGTTGATCCAACTGAAGAGACAGGGAGAGATCATGTCAGTTTCCAACAAGTCCAGATTTCAGCTTGCAGTCCATAGCTGATCCCAGAATAGAGTCAACTAGGTGAAAATCTGCTGAGACGAATTCAGACTAGAAGTTAAAATTTGACTATTAAATGGGAAAAGTGAGTAATCCCAAGACCAGGGGAAAAACTCATCTGGGGTCCATTTGAGCTATTCCAGATCTCATGACTTTTTGGTTTCCTGAAGCTCACATGAGAGGAAATATATATTAAAAAACAAACAAACAAACAAACAAAAAACCTCAGGAAAGTTAACATATCAGCAAATCTAACATAACAGCATTCTGTGAGTAACAGGTAAAACCACATCCAATGGAATGAGCGTCAGTTCTTCCTAGCTGTTGGTTTTTATAACCTTTATAACCTTTATAAACAATTTAAGTGTGTCCACGGTCTGAAACTCTACACCTTTTCTGTGGGCACAGCTGCTGGTAATCAGCCACCAGTGGAGCTTGGCCACGTTTTGTACAGTCAGCATCTACTTTTAGCCCCCATCTCCATGTCACCCTGGAAAGTCAGGCAGAAATACATTACTGGCTTTAGTGCAAAACCCTGGATGCTTGGACTTTCCTTAACAAAGCAACTAGAGGGAATAGGTTTAGGATATTCCTGTGTCAAAGTCTGCCTCAGAAATGGCAGATATTATAAATACCATACTAAAAGTCATGGCTTTGGGGTCAGATCTACACATTAAACAGATGTTTTTAGCATGATGAGAAGCACCCTTAAGTCTATCTCCAGAAGCCAACAAAGGAAATTAAAAATCTCAAGCTTGTGACTGAATAATAAGCAGTCAGTGCTCCATCAACTTATCAGAACTCTATTGATCAACATCAAACCCCTGAACTTCTGAAATCTTATAACAACATAAGCACAACAATAGCAGAGAGGAAGGAAAAATCTAAAATATCTCCCATTTTCAATATGCCTTAAATAATTTTTATATCATTACAACTCACATTCATATACCTTAAAACACCTACTGAGACTCTCCAATCATTCTTGCATTTACTAACTTGGAAACATTTTCCCAGACCATCAGACAGCATTCTCTAGATTCTCATAACCTAAACTCCTATATCCTCAGACCCTACATAAACTCCATATTTTCCTATCCAGCTATTCACCATAGACACAGGCAACTAACATGAAGCCTGTGAACAAGGCAAACCTGTTTGCCTTTTAAAATTAAGGATCTAGTACCTAGTAGTTCTAACTAGCTAATGAACTGACCAATGAGCTAACAGTGGATCCAATTGTCAGCTCTTCATCGGCAAAGCTACCGTAGCTTAGCCGTCAATGTGATCAGAGACCTGAGAAGGATAAATTATAAGCTAAATAAATGCAACAATCCATGTGCCAATCAAAATTACAGAGATGCCTAGTTAGTCCATCAGCTAGGCAGTGTCCCTGGTTCCTGTGGTCTCATGGTATCATGAGCAGAGGTGGTCCAGCCAGGCACAGAAGATGAGAGACTGCTTCTGTGGAAAACTGAACACGAGAGATTGACCTCACCTCCTGCAATGTGAAACAGTGACTCTCCAGGTGTCCACAGCTTTGTCCACAGTTTAGGCTGGGCCCTAGCAGTGGACCAGTTGGGGCAGTCTTGCCCAGTGGTTAGCATACCACAATCCAGAATCACAGTCATCTGTCGCTATGACCAAATCTTCTTGGAGACCTGGGGGGAGCTACTGCCAGGATTTTGGGACTCTCTGTCACAATAAGCTTACACATGTTAAAATGCCATATTCATCAGATCTCTGACAAGGGCCAGCATATCTGAGTTACTCTTTATCTATCTTTATCATCCGTTCTAAACTGATATAAACTATAAAACAGAATGCTATAATCTCTAATGCTGGGATATTCTTAGATGCATGTTTTAGAACTATATTTCAAGTAGATCTACATAGGCAAACTTCATTGATACCCATCCAAGGCTTAACCTTAAAAAAATCTAAACAAAGAGACTAGGTAAAGCTCAATCTTGTACTCAATTGCAGTCTTTAGCATAACTTTAAATCTGCTCTTTCTGAACTAAAATCAAAGCAAACCTTTTGATCAGATACAATTCATAGAGAGGCTAGCAAATCTTGCTGATCCTACCACACTGAATTAAAACTGAACAACAAAAAGCTTAAAGGACCAAAGCTGGACTCAGCACTAATCAGAGAACTGAACACAGCTGGCAGCCCTAAACAAAAATGGCAGTAAAACCATGGCTCCACCCTCTATCCTTGAACCAACATGGTGGCTAGCCACGTGTTACCACGGGCTGTGGCTGACAATATAAAACATAGCCATTAGGTGTTGCTGATGGCATTGCTACCTCTCATGGTACAGCAAGCTCTGTGGAACATACACAATTTCCCATAACCAAAGGTTCTAACATTGTAACCAAATAAGTTTTAGACCCAACTACATAACAGAACAGCACAGAACAATTTTAAACTATATGAACTATTCTGGCCACACCAAACCTATCAGCCAAAATTCTTCCCCCTTTAAAGAGCGTAAGAAAATATTTTGCACTGAAGAATCATCTGCCTTTTAAATGAAGAACAACATATTTTACAGTTCTTTCTGAAATTATATTTGCAGGTACCAAGAACCAAAGCAAATACAGTTCATATGCCTCTGGCTCTCTATGTATACACTGACCTTTCATAACATTCTATATACCTTCAGGTTAGCTTTTCCTAGCTCCGTTCTTCTGGCTTAACCAGACATTCTTTCCTTAGACAAGCTATTCTTTTCTTTAATATCCTGGTCTCTTGCTTTTCAGACAACATAAAACTCCCATCAAAATCCTTTCCATCCTGACGTGATCCTGTTGGAGCCCAGTGTGGGCTTATTCCACAATTTATTTTTTATAGGCAAAGCAAAAACAAGTCACATCAATACAAAAAGAAGTTCTGGAACTGCCAAACTCTTTTTCTAAAATTACTTCCCTGTAGCAGATATGGTCCAAAGTCACATAAACAAACTTTAAGGAACTTAGAACAAGTTTTAAGGAATTTAGCGAAACTTTCTCTTTTTTGTCTCAAGGTGAAGGCCAGGGTGAAAATATGTTTTTTGGTAAACAAAGCAGGTTAACAAACAAGTAGCTCTCCACATGATACACTGTAAAAACTAATTTTCTCACTTGTCTCAAACTTTATGGCTTGGTTTCATTTGGTAAAATTAATAACATAAATACCAAAATTTTTTGTTCTCCCCAAAGGATTGAGAAACTGTGCCAAGTTTTTTGTTATGCTCAAGCTCATTGCTTAAAATGCTTGATAAACTTTAAAATGTTTCATCACCTTAAACATTTAAACATTCTCCAAAACCTGTTTTGCAATATCATAATAAAGTACCCTTTTTAGGAGTGAAATCACAAAGCATAAGCATCATTTAAAAGTCAAAACTAAATTATCAGTGCAAACAATCCAATCTCTAAAACCAGTATCAATTTAAAATGAGACTCATCTTGTTAGTCTAAAAAGAAACAAAATTCATTTCACCTAAGAGGTTCTGCATTTTTTTTTCTTTCCCTGACCCACACCATGTGGCAATCTCAAGATGGCGGAGTCACATCACAGTCCACATGGCAATCTACATTGTTGCTATTTAAACACATGCATTTATAGACCTTATAAACACACAGGCACACATATATGTTCTAAACAAGAGTTTGAATTTGACCTTTAAACATACCCAATAGCTCTTAATCTAAAACCAGGACATACAGAGCATATTAACCGTTTAAGATCAGTCAAAAACAAACATATGATGGGCATACATATATTTAAAGAGACTAAACTGTTCTTACTCGATCTAAAACCAGTGGTGGGATTCCACATCCACCAAAACTGACAGGTGGGATTTCTCATCCACCCCAGGGCCAGGGACTTTTCCTCTTGACCCCACGGCTGTGACCACTCAGTGTGTCCACCCAGTCATGCCCCACCCCACAAACACAGACACCTCGAAGCCTTTCACAACAGAAAACAGAAAGTAGATGCAAACATGAATACTGCACAGAGACACTGAGACAAGCACTCACCAGCTGGCCAAAAGCAGACCTGGACAATTTCATTCACGTCTCCACCCTCGCATTCTTTCCCAGCCCAGAGCACACGTTAGTCCGCTGCTGGTGGAAGCAGGGCACACAGACGGAGTTGGGATAAAATGGGAAGGGTTAGAGGAAGTCTGTCCCATGGTGTCCATCAGTCCAAGTCCCGTCTGAAAAAATGAGAACAGTCACCACAGACAGTGAATCACACTCACAGAAATGAAGTTATAATCTCTGGCAAAAGTGAACCCAAAACCTGGCTTCTACTGGGACTAATTTCCCGGGACCAAAACTGACTCCTCTGAGGCAGGCACAACATTCAAGTTGAAGACACTAAAACTGATTCCCCCCCCTGTTACGCCCTGCTGGGTGCAGGAGGCACGAGGGCTGCCGCCATCGCCCTGAGAGGCGCCGAGAGCTGGCCACCACCTTCCAGCCAGCCACCACCTTCCAGCCGGCCGGGCGGCCGCTCCTCCCCCGGGCCCAGAGTGGTGCTTCCTTCAGCAAATCCTACCGGTGTGTGCCACCACAACCGGCGATGGTGGACCCAGCGGCCGCTCCACTCTCACAGCCTTGCCCAGCCTTTCTGGAGCTGGGCGTGCAAGACCGATGTGCACCCATGTGGGAAGTGTGTCTGGCAAAGTTCTAAAAATTTCACTTCAACAGACACAAAAAACAAAATACTGATGAAGCTGGGGGTGTCCCCCTGAACTGTGGCAGCTGTGACCACCAGGACGTCTGCGGTGATCATGTCTTGCTGCCCTGATACTGACACCCCGAGCCCTGAGGAATTTTTGGAATAGAAGACAGAAAGTGCTGCACACACAGACATTGCACAGAGACATCTAGACACTTACTGCTGGCATAAAACCTCCGGGTCAGGTTCCTGGAGTCTCAGGGTCCCAGAATGAGCCCCAGAAATATTATGCCCAGTTCACGAACCCCGAAAGACCAGGATTTGACTCCACTGTAAATACATGGGTTTTTTTAAAAATTGTATATGCGTTCGAACACGGGACGCAAACCTCCTATGGAAACAGGACAGGAATTCAGCCCCAAGGTCTAAAGGTACAGGGTTTTTAAAGGGAAAAAATGTAAGTAGGGACTTACATGCTTCAGCACTACATGATTGAGTTCTGGCCTGGTCATATGGCCTGGTTTCCTAGCAACTGTATAATTAGTGGGCAGGGAAAGAATGCAGTAAGGCCAGTTCTTCCCCTCCGGGTATTACTGGACATGTCTCCACCTAGCTAGCCCTTAAACCAATACCCACTGATTTTTAAGTCTTTGGGCTCTCACTTCTCCGTCACGTTTATGCCTTAGTCCTTGAGGCAAGGTCTACCAAGCAAACGCAGAGCTCGTTGATGTGGCTAGTCTTACTAGTGTGCCTTCAGAGGCTGAAATTATGCCACCCCAGAGCTTCTGTGGTGTCTGAAGCTCCGGACTCCAGTCCTCAGGCTTCCCGGAAGTACTTGACCCCTGAGCCATCTTCCCAGCCACAGGGTGAACCCTGAACAGTCCTGGACTTAGTTCAACAGACTTATCAACAGTCTAGATGGAAGCTATGAAGAGTCAAAGAACGCCAAGGATATGGGCCTAAAGCACCTGCGAGTGTGGAAGACATTGAGCGGGGGAAACAAAGTCAGGGGCTCCGGGTGGCACCAGCTGTGACTGAATGTCTGAGAGGAACCAGATGGGACCAGTCTCCATCTCTGCCCTGGCCTGGACTTGTCACCACACGCTGGACAGAGAGAGCGGGTCACCCATCCTCCTGTCGATCACCTCAGCATCTGGGTGAGAGCCACAGCCATCCCTGGAAACAGCTGTCGGGGTTGCTACATTCCCACTCGTCACATGTTGGCGCGTGAGCACACGCGTGTGGAGGTTGAGGTTGCTGTGGATGTCATCTTCCATCTCCACACTTTGCACAGGGTTTCTGCTGATGCTGGAGCTCCCCAGCTCTCCCTGACTGTCAGTGGGCTGCAGGCATCTGCCTGCTCCATCCCCAGAGCACTGGGGGCAGGCTCGTGCCGCCACGCTCACACTCGGCGTTTACACGGGAGCTGGGGATTTGAACTCTGGTTCTCACGCTCAGGAGCAGGCACTGTCCCATGGAACTGCCTCCTAGGCCAGTCAGAGGTGGGAAAGGTAAGAGCAGCTTCAGAATGTCCAGCAGGCCGAAGACCCTCCCCCCAGCGTGCACATCCACGTGTCTTCCCCAGACAGAGCAAACAATGGCCACGTGGGCAGTCTGCATGGCCAGCGGGGGCTGGGACTGGCTGGCTCCTCCGTGGCCGTAGATGAGATCCCTCTTCCTGGAAATAGAGGAAAGCCCCCGAGACTCGGCCGCCGTGTGCCCTGGACGCAGCTGCAGGCTTGTTCGGGTGGAAGATGGAGCTTTAGCAATGTCTGGCCAGGAAGAGTCTCCAGGCGCAGGTGCGTGCGGGGTGCCTTCCCACGGCTCACTTTTCTTTGTGTGGACACGGTGCGGTGTGGGCATGCGTGTGCGTGTGTGTGCTCGCATGTGTGTGAGAGAGACCTCCATCTCTTAGGAAATCTAGATTAGCGCCCAGGACAGCTTCTCTCGCAGGGTCCTCTCTGCTTGGAGTGCCAGCTGGGTGTGTCCTCTGTCCTGTCCAGCACCGAACAGGGGGCGCTCGAGCATTGCAGACGTTTTCTCTCTGTTGGGGTGACACACGTGACCAAAGCAGCTGGGGGAGGACAGGGCCTGTTTAACTTTGCGGTCTGGTACTGAGGGCTGCTGGGGCAGGAGGCTGGCTCCTGGCAGGAGCTGGAGCACACGGGTCGCTCCCGGGGAGGCAGCACCCACCGTGGGCTGGGCCCTCCCAGCCAGTCTTTAATGGAGCAGGCGCCCCACAGACCTGCCGCAGGCCCTCGTGATAACTGGGGCTTGCTCTCTCCAGGTGACTAGGTGTGTGTCGGTGGGCGCTGGAGGTTGGTTGTGAGGGTTCTGACCCCGGGGCTCGCCTCTCCCAAGGGGACTCTGTGGACGGCCAGGTTGGGGTGACAGCTCCCTGCGAGGCAGGGAGAGCACGGAGTGTGAAGCGGAGGAGGGGCGCCGTCTTGCCAGCAGCGAATTCTCCGCCCTGTTGATGCTCTAACACGACATCATATGCGCAGCAGAACTGAACGTTTTCACTTTTTTTGGAATTGTTTTTCCTTTCACTTTTCCTCTGCTCAGACGTGGAAGGCAGAAGATACCAGCTCACTAATTAGGAGTAACCATGGTTACCAAGTTGCCTTCAAAACATCTTGAAGAGTTGTCTGGTTGGTCCCTCCCCCACCCCCTTTTGGTTTTAATTCTACAAAAAAACATTTTATTTGACAGCCGTCCTTGTTTTCTTCCCAGTGACTGCGTGATCTCCAAATTCAGTCTTTTAGCAGTTGTGTTGAAAGCTCGGAAATGAAACCCACCCATTAACAATATAACTCCACAGACTGACCTAACTTAGAATTTCAGTTGGTTGTATAATGAGGGAGCATCCTGCAGACGTCAGCCTCACAGGGCGACAGGGGCCACCGGGACAGGCGTGAGCGTGTCCCTGTCTTCCACAGGGTGGAGCTGTCTCAGCAAGGGTCCATGGCCGCAGTCATTGGTCGATTAGGTAGTCAGCGGTCTGTGGCTGTGAGGAGACACGTGACCACGACAGCTCTTCAGCTGGGGCTGGCTCACAGTTTCGGAGGTTAGTCTGTGACCGCGTGGTGGGAAGCATGGCGGCGTGCAGGCGGCGTGGTAGCAGAGATTTCCACAGCTCATTGCAGGCAGCAGGAAGGTGCAAGAAAACGGGCCTGGCCTGAGCTTCCCATCCCCACCCAGACAAGGCCACACCCGCTCCGACAAAGGCCACACCCCTAATGAGTGATGCCCCTAGTAGTGCTGAGCGATGGCTGGCTTGGGGCTGTTGCTCTTCGCCACGTGGCTCCCTTTCTCTTCCCGGAACTGGATGCCTGACAGGTCACTGCTTACCCAACACTCAGATGGACCTTCCCCGAGTCCACACGCTCCGGTGGGCCTTCCCCCGGGGCGTCTCTTATTCATGGGATGTCCATCCTCATTAGGTTTGTCTCTAGATCAGTGTGCAGCGCACACACTGTCCGCTGGGCGCCCGTGCTCCCTCACTGAAGACGGTGGTCTTGAGAAGCCAGTTCCCAGGCCTCGGGGCACAGGGCACACAGGAGGCCACAGAGCGGCCTTCAGAAGGAGGAGAGAAACTTGTGAGACAACCAGGCTGATAGGGTGCACACGCAAAAGCTCCACCACACGCTAGGATGTCGAGATTCACCGCCCAGGCTGCCCATCCAGTGTGCCCGCATATGAATCACTGTGACATTTCCAGCTCTCCTTGGAAAAGACACGATGGTGCGGCTGCTGGAACTCACAGATACCCATTCCTTTAAAGAAGGTCTGTGTGGTATGTGTGTGTGTGGGGTGTGTGTGTGTGTGTGTGTGTGTGTGTGGTGTGTGTGGTGTGTGTGTGTGGTGTGTGTGTGGGGGTGTGTGTGGGGGTGTGTGTGTGGTGTGTGGGGGTGTGTGTGGTGTGTGTGTGTATGTGTGGTGTGTGTGTGTGTGTGTGTGGTGTGTGTGGTGTGTGTGTGTGGTGTGTGTGTGTGGGTGTGTGTGTGGGGGTGTGTGTGTGGTGTGTGTGTGTGTGGTGTGTGTGTGGTGTGTGTGTGTGTGTGGTGTGTGTGTGGTGTGTGTGTGGGGGGGTGTGTGTGGGGGTGTGTGGGGTGTGTGTGTGTGGTGTGTGTGGGGGTGTGTGTGGGTGTGTGTGTGGGTGTGTGTGTGTGGTGTGTGTGTGTGTGTGGTGTGTGTGTGTGTGTGTGTGTGGTGTGTGTGGGTGTGTGTGTGTGGTGTGTGTGGGTGTGTGTGTGTGGTGTGTGTGTGTGTATGTGTGGTGTGTGTGCGTGTGCGTGTGTGTGGTGTGTGTGGTGTGTGTGTGTGTGTGTGTGTGGTGTGTGTGTGTGTGTGTGTGTGTGGTGTGTGTGTGTGTGTGTGTGTGTGTGTGGTGTGTGTGTGTGTGTGCACGTGCACACGCGTGCACGTGGCTGGGGATGGAACCCAGAGCCTCTCGAGTACTAGGCAAATTCTCTATCACTTAGCTACACCCCTGGCTTTCTCTTTGCTTTTTATTTCGAGACACAGCCATGCTAAATTGCCCTGCACTCACAGTCCTGTGCCTCAGCCTCCCAAGTAGCTTGGGTTTCACACTTGTGCCAGCGGCTGTTTCCACACTTGGGACATCTTCAGCACACCGCGGAAGCCCACTGGGAAATCACCTTGCTCCTTTCCCTCCTCCAACATCATCAGTTCTTTCTGAGCTTTAGAAAAAACCATGAATGAATTTGCTCATTATTTGGGGGTGCACACGTGGTGTGGTGTGCTTGTGGGATCGACTCTCCGTCCACCACGTGGGCCCCAGACCCGGAATTCGCGTCGTCGGGTTGGTGGAACGCAGCTGTGCTCCCTGGAGCAGCTTGCCGGCCTCCTGCCTGGGTTTTCACTGGAGCAAGAGCAACGAGGCTGAACATGTGAGGCCTGGGGTGGTTTGGAGGTCTCTGTCACATTGTCCCTTGGGCATGACATCCGTGTGCGTGGCCTGCCTTACACGCTCCTGCGCCTGCTTGGAAGGCCTTGAGGATGTCACCGTGTGGGTCTTCCTTTCCCCATCAGGTGGCCTCTGAGACTGGTGTTGCTGGATCCTGAGACACTTGCTTTGCTGACTGATCCATTGTACAGACACTTACCGAGTCCAGACACTATGGGAGGTGACGGCAATGAAGTGAAACAGTCAAACCTCCCTGCCCTATGGGATGGACATCCCAGGGGACCAGACAGAACAAGCAGCTAGTGCGTGTGCGGTGTCGTTCTAGAGATGATGAGGAAGGAAGCAGGAGACAGGGTGGGCCAGCATGACCCCGTCTCCTCTCCTCCCCACTTCCTTTCAGCCGGGCTGAAGGGCTGGAAGGTCCAGCCCTGTCCAGTGGGATCCAGGAGGCGATGGGGAATCTGGGGCAGACGCTGCAGCCCGGAGCAGAAGAAAGGGAGCAGCAAATCTCCTTCACATTTGATAACAAAAATTTGCAGAACCTGGAGCCCAGGGGAAATCAGTGAGGCTGCAGCTCTCTCTGCCTGGCTTCTGCTGTGCTTACCTCCAGGACAGGCAATAATTTAAAGGTGCCGGGGGGAGGGGGTATCTAATGCACCTAGGGATGAGGTCGAGAGACTAAGAATCTTTCCTTTTGGTACATGGCAGGCCTGGCCTGGTCAGCGACCTAGCGCTCCCCAGAGGAGATGGCCTGGGGGGGGGTCTGTGAGGGCGCTTTTAGAAAGATCTAAGCAAGGAAAGAAGATTCACGCTAACTGTGCCGGCAGCATCCTACACAGCAAGGCCCTGAACGGAACAAAACGGGAGAAGCGGGCAGAACCGTCGTGGCGTCTCCCGTTTCCTGCCCGAGATGCACGAGGCCTTCAGCTGCGGCCACCATGGCTCCTCCACCCAAGGTCTGAGTCCTTCAACCGGGAGAAAGTCCAACACCCCGAGGCCCTTCTGTGCAGCCTCACCCCCGTGCTGGCACCCTTGGCGCCTGTCTTTGAACTTGGACACCTCCTCGGCTCTTGGCTAGAGCCTGATGACATGTCTGTAGAAACCTAAGGGGAAATGCCCCAGAATGCAACTGATTTCTGTTCTGGGGACAAGCACTGACTTTGTTGGTCTTATGGACACGGAAGCCACACCCCCTGCCACCTGCTTCCTGTGTATGTCTCTGTTTTCTTAGCTGGCTATACCTCCTGCAGGTTCTTCATCAATGAGGGAGTTAAACAGCATCACTGAAATGGTGTCTTATATTTCCAAGAGTCATGTGTGGCTTTATCTTTGGGAACGTAATGCCCATATGCCTGGTGATTCAAAAGCCACAAATTCACCAGTTCTTCATTCGTTGGCATTGTTGGCTTTGTGGTCAGTTCAACACACATTTGCACACTGGGTGTGATCTCCTCCCACCCCACCCCACCCCACGATTGGTGTGATCTCCTCCTACCCCACCCCACCATTGGCGGTGCCCTAGAAACACCGACCTCCTGATATTTCTGAATGAGTGTTCGCTACCATTCCCTGCTCTGGGAAGGAAGCGAGTTCAGAGAGAGGATTTATCCTGGCTCTTGGTTTAAAGGGACACAGTCTGTGCTGGTGAGAAAAGGATGGCAGTGGGAGCATCAAGCCGCAGAGAGGGGGATCCGGGTGCCAGCTTGCTCTCTTTGATTTGGTCTGGAATCCCGGCCCAGGGGCTCTTCCCTCTTCAGTTAATCTTCTCTGAAAGTGAGCGCTCAGACACACCCACAGGTGTGTCTCCCAGGTGATTCCAAATTCAGTCGAGTCACAGCTGAAGACAGATCCTCACAAATGGGCACCAGATACCTGATGTAGGAGGCAGTCTGTAAGAGCAAACTGTTGGGACTGGGTGAGGGGGACCCCAGGAGGGGTCAGGGCATTGTGTTATCTCATGGGATCTTGGTTTTACACTGGATTCTAAGTTCTGCTCAGGTCAGAGATTGCTCTGACCGTGTGTCCCTGGGGCCACTGGGAAGACTCCCTAAGAGACCCTGTTCTACCACTGAGGAAACACTGAGGACCAATGGGCCAAGGTGGGGTGGGGTGGGCCTGCTGAGACATGACATAGACTGGACAATGTTGCTTTCAATGTGTCCCTTTGTGCAACCCTGTCCTAGAGGCCTTGGGCAGGAGGTCTGGGAAGCTGCCCACAGCAGATGAGCAGCTTCTGGGTGTCAGGCATCTCCCGGCATGCCCTCTGACTGACTGCAGCGTGACGGGGCTGAGGGAAGGCTGCCACAGGCTGTGGTGTGTCTGTTTCCTCTAGATCAAACATTCCTTGATCAGGGAGGCTCGCACGACACTCGGGGCCCCTCCCAGGCACATGGAAGTGGTGGAGGGTGTCTGGGGGACTCTCCGGTGGACTTGCCTGAGTGTTGTGTGGGAGCTCTGGGTGCAGCTCTCATGAGCAGCCTCTCCTGTGTTGGGCTGGGCTTTTTATGGTGATGCCTGATTCGCCGGCATTGCTGTAAGTAACGCCGATAAAGCACCAGGCTAGGTTTGGCTGGACTCATTTCCTCAGTCTACCCGTGTCCCTTCTGCCTGGGGCAGATACAGATTCCCCAGGACACGGAGCACAGGCTCTGTGCTACACCAGTGGACAGCCAAGAGGGCATGAGAATGGCCGGGGAGCATGCTCGGCCGTGAGTTTTGATCTGCTTCACCTCAGTGTGAAGCTTTCAGGATCTGCCCTGTGATCTCTGCGCTCTGAGTGCGCCGGGCAGGCTCCTGCCCACAGAGCTTCTGCAGCCTTCAGGCCCCGGGCTCGCCAGCTGGGGCCCCAGGGTCAGCAGCCGCCACCTCCCAGGGCTTGACTTGTCTGTGGAGGACAGGATGTGGGGCCTCCCCCCGCCCTGCAGCTTATTATAGGCCGAGAGAGCCCTAGGGAAAGCCTGGGGTGGGGCTGCCTCTCAGGAGAGATCAGGGATCAGTACAGCAGGGCTGGGCCCTGGAGCTGTCGCAGGGACACTTCCCCAAGCCGCCTTGACTTGGTGGAAAGGCCGACTCACGCCCTGTAGTCATGTCACAGAAACTGTTTCCGGAACCGGCTACCGCGAGCATTCGCCTGCGGCCACCGTACCGACCCCCTCCTGCACCATTCTGGGGACCCTCAGAGGACACAGTGAATGAGGGGCAGAAGGAAATCTCTTTAATAGCGTTGCAACATTAGGCCTGGGAGTCACTGCAGGAGCACAGTGCCCCCGGCCGCGAGGCTGGGCTGAGGTGTATGGCTGTGTTGCACACTCTGAACAGACAGGTTTCACGCGGGGAACTGAATAAATAGACAGTGGAGCAGCAGAGACAGGGGGCGTGGCCGTCTCCTCATCCCGCCTCCTCCAAGCGGGGCTGAGGGGCTGGCACACTACGACGGGTACTCGTAGTCCTCGGCGCTGCGCCGGCCGAAATCCATCCAACCCATGTAGTCCCGGTCGCTTATCCTGTGGCTGGGGTCCAGGCTCTGCAGGTTCTTAAGAACGGACACACGGCCAGAAGGAGCTGCAGGCAAGACAGAAGGGAGATGAGAGCCTTAGATCGGGGAATCTGGTGTGTGTGTGTGTGTGTCTGTACACGCGCACAGGCACGCACGCTCTCGAGTGGTGTGCACACAGGATATACGCATGCACGCGGACATCTGGGTGTGCCTCAGCCGCTTTCCCATCTTACTGAGACAGCTCACTGGCTGGGCTCGGCCTGGAGTGTGAGGCGCACGATAAGAGTCTGCCTCAAACCAGGTGGAAGGCAAGGAGCAGCTAGCACCCCAGGCTGAGGAGCAGCTAGCACCCCAGGCTGTCCTCTGAGCGTCACATGTGCACTGTACCATTACACACGCACACACACACACACACACACACACACACGCATGCACCCATGCACCCATGCACAGAAAGAAGGAAAAAAATATTTTTTTTTTCTTTTATAAGAACCAGGACCAGTCAGATGGCCCAGGGCGTAAAGATGCTCATTGCTAAGCCGACAAGGCCAGTTTGAGTCGCTGGACCACACAGTGGAAGAATAGAGCAGACTCCTGTGGACTATCCCTGAGCTCTGAGGGACCACCATGGCACACCACCACCAATAAATATCAAATAACAATGGAATCAAGTTCTCTTTCTATGTGAATACTGTTGCCAAGCAGGGGTGGCGCACGCCTGTGATCCCAGCACTTGGGAGGCGGAGGCAGAGGCAGGTGGATGTTTGGGGCCATCCTGGTCTGCAGAGTGAGACCAGGACAGCCAGGGCTATACAGAGAAATCCTGTCTCATAAAACAAGAGAAAATATTGTTTAGATTACAAATTATTAATTTGAAATAACAACCTGAAGAATACTCCTTAGGTGTGGGCGAGCAAACTTTTAAAGGATGGCTGCTGCTTCCTGGGCTCGGGAAGAGAGGGAGGAGGAGCTTCCTGCTAAGAGCTCTGCTGGAAAAACCAGTGTCACATGCTGGTTCTCGGCAATAACTCAGCAACCAGGCTTTCTGTTACTATAACTGTCTGGGATAGTCCTAAACTTGAGCCAAGGGCTCTAGAGTGAAAAGTCTAGAACTCTTCAGGAGGCTCTACTGGTGGCCACCACAGAGGGCGGGTCCTACACGAGAGACAGCCAGTCAGAAGGAATAGGGAGGGCATCCCATGTTTCCAGGTTTTATCACTATCTCCTATCTATCTATCTATCTATCTATCTATCTATCTATCTATCTATCTATCATTATCCATCCATCATCTATCCATCCATCATCTATTCACCCATCCACATCTATCTATCATCATCTATCCATCATCTGTCTATCCATCCATCATCTATCTGCCCATCCATCATCTATCTGCCCATCCATCATCCATCTATCTATCCATCCATCATCTATCTATCCATCATCTATCTATCTATCTATCCATCCATCATCTATCTAGCTAATCTCTCCCTCCCTCCTTCTCTCTGTTGAATTAGCAGGAAAATAACCTAGAAAGGGGTGGCTGTGGGGTGAGTTCCCAAACAAGAAGAAAAATAAGAAATCTCTTGATTCCCCTTAAGTCCCCTGGTCTCATCTTTATGTGTAACTCTAAGAGACCCAACCAAGCTGTCCAGTTTGCCCTCAGTGGTCAAGCCAGAGGCAGGCAGGGCAAGGTGGGTCAGTGACCCGCACAGAAAGGAGCCCACCACCCACATTCTAATCCAGTTCTGCCGGTCGAGGTTAACACACCCAGCCAGAGGTCACCATGAGCTGCTGCGGATAAAGTCAGAGATGACAGCTGTCCTGAGAGCCGCTCTGGGAACCCCAGAGCCAGGAGGGGGTCTGGGTCGCTCCGCCCTCATCTCCTACATCTCGCAGGGGAGAGGCCCCTGCGCAGGGAAGAACCACTCAACCGCAGGGCACGCTGCTGCCGGCCTCGGGATTCGCGAGGGAAGCCTTTCCACGCTGAGAAGCCCCGCGCGCACAGCACAGCGCCGGAGACCCTTCCAGCCTCTACGGATAGGTGTGGCCAAGAGAGTGCGGGCTGCTGCTGGCCCTCCGACCCTTCCCTTCTGCTCTGTGCTCAAATGCCTACTGCTTTTCGCAGATCCCAGCACAGATCCACTTCCTGCCCGAGGGTTCCACGGCCCAGTGTCTGGGTGGCCCCGAGTCCCGATGCGCAGACGGTGGAGGGCATAGGCAGATCTTACCAGTACTCAATTATTTTTTAATGTTATCTTAAAATGCCGTTAGACTTCAGCCCCGACACGGTGCCCTTCGCCACGGGGTTGGCCACCTCCGCTCCGGGGTGCTGCGGACACCGAGCCCACCGCGCTGCGCGGCGCAGCGAGGCCGGGGCCGCGGCAGCAGAGCCGGGGCGGCGTCCTTACCTTTGCGGACCTGCTGGATGTACCGCGCCAGCAGGGCGCCCAGGCGTGCCCGCGGCTCGCCGTCCGTCCTGGGCACGGCCCTCAGCTGCCTTCGGGGCGCCTCCTCCGCCCGCCGCCCCGCAGGCTCCGCGGCTGCTGCTCGGGCCACCGGCTGCGCCAGGGCGCCCGCGGCCAGGACTGCCATCAGCACGCACAGACGCACGCTGCCCTTCATGGCTGTGGGGAGCGAAGAAGGCGAGCGCGGTGAGCCAGAGCCCGACGTCCCGCCCCAGAGCCGAGGCCGAGCGCGGGGCCGCAGCCGCGCCAGGCTGGCTCACGCTAGCCAGGGAGTCCTCGCTGCGCCCCGGCCACCGCGCGCCTCGGGACGCTGTGCCCGGCTTCTGTGTTATCCACACCGAGGGTTTAGGATCCCACAGAGACCCGAATTTTCTGCCCAGTCAGAGGCAGTGCCTCCTCCTGCTTTCCTGAAGTTCGAGGACGGCTTTGCAGCTTCTCTCTAAAGCAGAGTGAAGTGTGTGTGTGTGTGTGTGTGTGTGTGTGTAGACAGTCCAGGAGAGAAACGCGGGAGGTGGCATTCATCCGCTGCGCTGATAAACGGGAGACAATGGGAAGTGCAGTGTAGAGTTTGGGCGCGTAAAGGGAAGCTGCATTGATCGAGATTCCTCGGCGTTAAATGGGAGCGAACAAAAACCTCTGTAGAGCAAACCCCAGAAATCTGTGCCTGTGCTCAGTGGCCAAAGCCCCACCGCATTTGAGAGCGGAGCAGATGAGACCCGTCTCAAAGCGCTGTATTTCTGTCCCCACAGCCCTGCGTTTGTGTGTGTGAGAGTGTGTGTTTGCAGCATTTAGAAAATGGGCATAAGTCTTAAAAGCTCCTGGTATTTTCTTTTAAATGACTGCAAAGTCTGCGAACAGCAGGGGAAGCCTGGGAAAGCAACCCCAGCTTTGGCACGCACAGAGAGCAGAACGACAAGACCCCGCGGTACCCACCGAGACGGTCTCAGGTCCAGCGCTGGTGCCTCCGGCTCCGGGAAACCTTTCCAGCCGCCGAGGGAGGGAAGGCACTGAAAGCAGAACCGTCAAGGCTGCAGCGCCGCGGGCGGTCCTTCCCGCTCCTGCTGCGGGGACACCTGCTTACCTGTGGATGCGGACTCCGCTCCGGGTTTCCGGCGGCGCAGGCTGCAGGCCAGCAAGTTCAGGGCGGGAGGGCGGCCGGCTCTTAAATAGCCCCGCCCGGCGCGGAGCCAGTCATCTGTTTACCCAGCGCTGACGCAGGGGAGGACACGTGCTCCGAAGGCGACAGCCGGGACCCCGAGGAGGGAGCCGACCCAGCGACCCAGCACAGCCCGGGCGGGGCGCTTTCCACGGGGCACCTCCTTATCTAAAGAGCTTCCTCTCCACCTGCCCGCTGCCTCCCCAGGAGGCGCCTCAGGCCGGGTGTCCCCTCCTGGATGGGGGGCAGGAGTTTTCTCTGGACCAGAGACTCTGGCCACCTTCAGCGAGTTTTGGGGATCAAATGGTCCTTCAAGGAGTCTGGGGGACCCTCACAGCAAGTGTAATTCTGGCTTGCTCTCTGGGGCCAATTTCAGACCTGAGTGCGTCCCCACGCGTGAGCGAGAGGGGTCGGCTCTCAGTTTCTCCGAAGCCGATCACAGCTGGCCTCCTAGGTCCATTTTTATTTTTGTTTTTTACAGACTTCTAAGATCTGCGTGCACCTCCTGCCTTTGCAGGGAAGAAGCCTTTGGAAAAGGTTTCTTCCCAAGACGAGTTCCCAGTGCCCACATCTGCTGATGCTACTGGTCGCCAAGTGGCGCCAGAGGGTGCCTCAGGCCCCCCCCTAGCCCCCCTTCCCCCAGTTCTGGCTGGCTGAGCCCTCCCCGCGGCTCGCACCTTCCCAGGGAGCTCACGATCGCCTTTTTCAGTCGGACCCCTCTAGAGTTCTGCTGGGAGATGAGGACCTTGGCTGGGATAAAGATTCTCACCACGTGTCTGAGAAAGCACCAGACTGATTTCCAAAGCGGCTGTACAAGTTTACATTCTCATGAGCAACGGAGGAGGGTTCCCTTTCTCCACATCCTTGCCAGCATGTGTTTGATCTTAGGCATTCCGATGGGTGTAAGGTGAAATCTCAGAGTCGTTTTGATTTGCATTTCCCTGATGACTAAGGATGTTGAGCATTTCCTTAAGTGTTTCTCTGCCATTTGATATTCCTCTACATAGAATTCTCTGTTTCGCTCTGTACCCCATTTTTTAATTAGATTACTTGATTTGCTGCTGTTTAACTTCTGGAGTTCTTTCTTAATATATTCTGGATATCAGCCCTCTGTTAGATGTAGGGTTGGTGAAGATCCTTTCCCAATCCATAGGCTGTCGTTTTGTTCTGATGACAGTGTCCTTTGCTTTACAGAAGCTTTTCAGTTTTTATTGATTGTTGCTCTTAGAGCCTGTGCTGTTGGTGTTCTGTTCAGCAAGTTTTCTCCTGTGCCAATGAGTTCAAAGCTCTTCCCCACTTTTTCTTCTAACAGGTTTAGTGTGTCTGGTTTTATATTGAGATCTTTGAGCCACTTGGACTTTAGTTTTGTGCAGTGTGACAAATATGGATCTGTTCCCATTTTTCTACATGTAGACATCCAGCTAGACCAGCACCATTTGTTGAAGATGCTGTCTTTTTTTCATTGTATGATTTCTGCTTGTCAAAAATCAAGTATTTGTAGGTGTGTGGGTTTATTTTTGGGTCTTCTATTTGATTCCATTGATCCACCATTCTGTTTCTATGCCAGTACCATTCAGTTTTATTACTATTGCTCTGTAGTACAGCTTGAGATCAAGGATGGAGAAACCTCCAGATGATCTGTTGTTATACAGGATTATTTTAGCTATTCTGGGTTTTGTGTTTTTCCATATGAAATTGAGAGTTGTTCTTTCAAGGTCTGTAAAGAATTGTGTTGGTATTTTGATAGCACTCCTGGCATATATCCCAAATATGCTGAACTATACAACAAGGACATTTGCTCAACCATGTTCATAGCAGCTTTATTTGTAATAGCCAGAATCTGGAAACAACCCAGATATCCTTCAATGGAGGAATGGATACAGAAATTGTGGTATGTTTACATAATGGAATACTACACAGTAATTAAAAAACAAGGAAATCGTGAAATTTGCAGGCAAATGGTGGGATCTAGAAAAGATCATCCTGAGTGAGGTGACCCAGAAGCAGAAAGACACACATGGTATATACTCATTTATAAGTGGATATTAGACATATAATATAGGAAAGACATACTAAAATCTGTACACATAAAGAAGCTAAGCAAGAAGGAGGACCCTGGGTAAGATGATCAATCCTCACTCAGAAAGGCAAACAGGATGGACATCATCGGAAGAGGGAGAAAACAGGGAACAGGGCAGGAGCCTACCACAGAGGGCCTCTGAAAGACTCTACCTAGCAGGGTATTGAAGCAGATGCTGAGACCCATAGCCAAATTTTGGGCAGAGCGCAGGGAATCTTATGAAAGAAGGGGGAGATAGAAAGACCTGGAGGGGACAGGAACGCCACAAGGAGAGAGAGAGAAAAAAAATAATATGGGCACAGGGGTCTTCTCTGAGACTGATACTCCAAACAAGGACCATGCATGGAGATAACCTAGAACCCTTGCACAGATGTAGCCTATGGCAGCTCAGCATCCAAGTGGGTTCCCCAGTAATAGGAACAGGGACTGTCTCTGACATGAACTCAGTATCTGGTTCTTTGATCACCTCCCCCTGAAGGGGGAGCAGCCTTACGAGGCCACAGAGGAAGAAAATGCAGCCAGTCCTGATGAGACCTGATAGACTAGGGTCAGGTGGAAGGGGAGGAGAACCTCCCTTATTAGTGGACTTGGAGAGGAGCATGGGAGGGGATGAGGGTGGGAGCTACAGCTGGGATACAAACTGAATAAACTGTAATTTATAAAAAAATAAGTTAATTAAGAAAAAAGATTCTCACCTAACCAGAGTGAAGAGGGGCACCTCCTGCGGTAGCATGAGCATCCGTGTGACCCCCAGACCCTGCAGAGCACAGTGATCATCTACACTCAGGGTGAAAGACAGCTGAGTCCCTCTACCCCATTTTAAAGAACACATGCTAAGGACCCAGCAAGCCGCACTGCAGCCCCTCGCTACTCCCTGCAACCTGGGGTCACCAGCCAGCCACGCCAACCCCTCCCTCCTATCGTCACTGTGTGCTTAAGAGAAAGGAGGTTTGCCTTCTGCCTGGTGTGTGGGCTGGCCTGTGTCCTGTCTGCTGTGAGAAGGTGATAGATGTGTTTGGATGTGAGATGCCCTCCTCAGGCCCTCGTGTTGGAACCCCTGTTACCTGCTGCTTCCAGAGGGTGCGCACAGGCTCATGGGAAGAGGCAGGTCATTTCAGCGGGCCTGGGGGTTGGTGGCCCCACTTGCTGTCTCTGCTTGTTGCCCCCTGAGATGTGAGCAGGTGGGGAGGTTCAGCCCTACTCTACGTTTGTCACAGAGCTCCCTGCTGCCTCCCCACCATCATGGACTGCGTGCCTTTAAACCACAAGCCAAAATAAATTCTCCCACAAGTTGCTCTCAACAGGATGGAAAGGCCCTTTCTGTGGTCTGTCCTGCCCCCACCAACTCCTCAGTGGGAGCCCAGAACTCTTCGACCTTCCCTGTCCCCTGTGGAGGAATGACACCATCATGTCCTGGTGTTACACTTGAGATGAGGCAAAGGAAAGAAGAAATCTGTAACTGTTGACTGGTTTGGGAATCTAGAAATTTCTGTCTGATTTTGGTGATTAAGATGTTAAATGACAAACTGGAGAGGTGGCTTGGCAGTTAAGGGTGCTGGCTGCTCTTGCGGAGGACTCAGGCTTGGTCCCCAGCACCCACGTGGCGGCTCACAGCCACCTGTCACCCCAGTTCCAGGGGACCTGACACCTTCTCCTGACTCCTCAGGCACTGGCAGGAGATTTGTCATAAATTTTATAGCGCCAGAAAGAGAAAGGCTAGGGTAGGTAGGCCAGCCTTTCTACCTACAGCCCCCAACCCCAAACCCAACAACCCAGCCTGTCCTTTAGGGCAGGGCTGAAACTGATTCAAGCTGCAAGCCAGCAGCCAGAGAGCAATGAGTGTGCAGGACTTTCCTCTCATCCGAGACATGGGAGAAGGAAGGAGTTTACCAGCTTTTGTGGGGATGGCTGGCAGCATCTTGGCTCCAGGTGGGTGAGAGGAGCTTCTGGCTGCCATGCCTGGGGCTGCTAAGGACTTGCAGAGGAGTGAGAAAATGATTTTTGTCTGCCAGATTGTGTTTCTTATGTAAGGATTTGGAGCTTGGAGTCAAGAGGAAAAAGAGAAGAAACTCAGCCCTCCGTCAAGAATCTTGGTTTTATAGTTTTGGTCTCCTCCTTAGCTTGCCCCAGACCCTGTGACTGGGGAGTAGGGACAGGACCCTGGAGAGCGTTCCTGAGGACCTAGTGGCACTGGGTGCTGGTAGGAATGATAGCCTTCTAAAGGGAGACCCAGGCCTCCCCGTTTGGCTATTAAACTTTGATATATGGCCCCCAGGAAATCGGAATGTCCCCAGAATCTCACGCTGAGATTGTTAGCACAGCCATGGTCGCTCGTGAGGAGAGAGCTGTGGAGTTCACTGACAATAGAAACCCTTGGTGGGTGAGATGGAGCCCGAGGATGAGAGAATTTGCATTTTCAGCCATTTCCCCCAAATACTGCCCTCTCTAAGCAAAGTCTGATGTCAAAGCAAGGCTCAGGGTATGGAGAAGAGCTCCGAGGGTCTTGGGGAGGTCTCGGTCTTACAAATGCATCCCAAGGCCCCCAGTTGCTCATTCTTTGCTCTGACTTGGGGCAAAGACACAGGGGACATGGCACTACAGAAAACCCCTCAGGTCCACTGAAGCTATAACGTCTCGGGCTACTTCAGGCTCCTGACGAGGACCCTTTGTATAATGAGATACTAATTTGAAAGCGAAATTGCGGATGGGTGGGAAGAGCAGGAGGGAGAGTGTAGCTACATCTTGGCACTATTGCAAGCGGCGCCAGGCTGCGAAGACGGGTGTGCTGAGAGCGAGTGGGTTTGCAGCCAGAGCACAGGGACTGAGAAGCAGCCTCCCTGACGTGAGCGGACACACACCGGGAGGAGGGGCTGCTGGCCCCGGAGATGCGCTCACGCTTCTTTGCCCAGCCGCGAGTATGTGCTTCTGGGCTTTGGAAGGACCCTCGCTACACTGAGTATGAGTTGCTGACCATCACACCAGGCCTGCAGCTGTCCCTCTGGAGCCTTCAGAGCCCTGAGTGCCCTCCACAGCTCTGGAGACAGGCCAGCCTGACGTCTGGAGCTCTGTGGCTCTTTGCCCCGCGTTCTCTTTGTTGGGAGGAGCCTGCCATGGTGCACAGAGGTAAATTTCAGTTTGGGGAACTGACACCCGCCACCCTCCCCGTGGGGATCACCCGGGGCCGTGCTGCAGTCTTGAACTTTGAATGCCACGTGTCCTTCCTTCATGGGCTAAGGTGTTTGAATATGTGGTCCCCAGTGGTGGCACTTTAGAAAAATGACACCAAAAATAACACTAAAAAGTTTGTTTGTTTTCGCTTGTTCGATTTATTTATTTATTTATTTTTAGTCAGGATCTTATGAAGCCCAGGCTGACCTCAAATTCAACATGTAAGAGAACACACGCACACCCTTGAGGTTGACTAGAACACCTGTACTGCTGGCCCAGAGCTACATGGGGAGCTAGCCCAAATCCCGCAGGCCCGAGCCTCACGGTGCTTTGTCTGTTATGCACGAAACCCACATTCTGGTTGACGCACTTCTGTTAGCAACAGCAGTTAGCAGGAAGCAAAACTGCAGAAACCAAAAGGCAAGGTTCATACATTTAAGAGTGTTCCTGGTTCTTGGAGCTGTGGACTAGGTCTTTGATAGATTGGGTCTTTGATAGATTAGGTCTTTGATAGATTAGGTCTTTGATAGATTGGGTCTTTGATAGAGTAGGTCTTTGATAGGTTAGGTCTTTGATAGAGTAGATTTTTGATAGGTTAGGTCTTTGATAGAGTAGATTTTTGATAGGTTAGGTCTTTGATAGATTGGATCTTTGATAGAGTAGGTCTTTGATAGGTTAGGTTTTTGCTAGTTTAGGTTTTGATAGATCGGGTCTTTGATAGGTTAGGTCTTGGATAGATTGGGTCTTTGATAGGTTAGGTCTTTGCTAGATTGGGTCTCTGATAGATTGGGTCTTTGATAGAGTAGTTCTTTGCTAGATTAGGTCTTTGATAGATTGGGTCTTTGATAGAGTGGGTCTTTGATAGGTTAGGTCTTTGCTAGTTTAGGTTTTGATAGATTGGGTCTTTGATAGGTTAGGTCTTGGATAGATTGGGTCTTTGATAGGTTAAGTCTTTGATAGATTGGGTCTTGATTCTCATTTTGGCAGGTATCACGGCCTACGTACTCTAAGGCCAGAACAGGGTCTCCAGTGGTATCATGTGTGTGAAGATCTCAGAGTCCATTACAGGGTGACCTTGAATGTTTGTCCTCTGTCCCTCCTGAGTGCTGGGATTGTAGGCATGCAACACCAAGCCGGGTTTGCAAGGTTGAACCTGGGCTTCCTACTCACCTGCCAAACATCCTAGAGACCAGCCTGCGTTCTCTGCCTTGGCCACTTTGCAGGAGCATGGGCCACTTGTGTGTGTTTCCAGGATTAGGAGATGTGACATACCATATGGTCACCCACAGGGAGGCTTGCACAAGACCCCGCCGAGAGGCTGGGCGTGCCTGGGTTCTGGTTAGAGAGTTCAGGGCATTGTCTTCCTCTTCTCAGCAGTACAGACACTCCCAGCAGTTGTGTCGGAGACCGCCGGCCTCGCGCTCCACCACCCCACCCCGTGGACAGGACACAGGATGCTGACAGCAGGGCGTGTGCTGAGTGCAAGGGCAGCCCTCCAGAGTGCCCACACGTTAATTACTTCCATTTATGAACGCGTGCTTTGGGGACAGCGCACTTTGTGGAACTAGGTCACGTAGCAGACTGCTGCCACGGTGAAGAGCACTTGAGGTTGTCAGGAGGGGAGCAGCAATTACAAGGCCTTTTGTGAGGGACTACTTCCTCTGATACGCTTTTATGGCCAGGAGTGTGTGTGTGTGTGTGTGTGTGTGTGTGTGTGTGTGTGTAACATTTGTCGGATTTTTGTCATTTAAAAAATGCCACATTTTAGCAGTTTTGAATCAAAGACGTGCGCTACCATCTATGACCCTTCACAGATGCTGGAAACTAGCTGCCCACGGTGGTCTTTGTGTTGGTCTTGCCTAGTCACTCTGGGGTCCCTCCAGCTGTGGACTTGGATTAGCAGGGTTCTTTAAGGGAACAATTTGATGCAACCATACATGTATGTTCTCCGTGTGTGTGTGTGTGTGTGTGTGTGTGTGTGTGTGTGTGTGTGGAGGGAATTCATTAGTGTGGTTTCACCATCATTGTGTAAGCCAACAATGGCTGTTTCACACTGGAGAGGTGGAGAATCGGATAGTTGTTCAGTCCACAGTCACACTCTGGTGTTGAGGGCTTAGAAGGTTCCTGAGGAGCGGCTCGTCTTTAGTCTACCCTGGGATTCCAAAGAAGCTGGCTGTGGTATCAGCAAAGGGGCTCCAGCAACAGGAGAGATGGCTGCCAGCGAGAGAGTGCGAGCAAGCAGGCCGAGAGCGGTTCAAGCAGGCCGAGAGCGGTTTATGCAGGCCAAGAGCGGTTTCCTCCGTCGGAGACCTTTACCCTGGGTGCTACCTGAAGGTGATTTAGGGCGAGTCTTCCTGCTTCAGCTAACCTGGTTAAGAACACCCTCGCTGAAGCGCCCCACAGCTGTGGTTTTCTGATTCACATGCGCTCAGGTTGCCAACCTGGTCGTCCCAGGGCCCCCATGACATACGTGCTGGGTGCTACCCACGTTACCCTGAGGTGCTGTTTAATCTGTATTCATCAAGGTTGCACTATTATTTAGCACTGAAGTACACTGGAAGTTCCATCAATTGGGAGCTGTACGGGATACAGACAGGGAACAGCCAGGAGTGATCGTTAGTGAAGTGAGTGTGGATCGCTGCAGAGGTGGCCCGATCCACTCTCTCACCCACAAACAGCTGGGTGCTCTTCACAGGTCATAAAATGAAGGTAAAGGTGTGCTCAACTTCGCAATTAGTTGCTGGCAGGATTGCCCAGACCAATCACGCCGGACCACTGAAGTGGGACCCTGCCTGTCCCCTCAGGGAGGTGAAGGGAGCTTCAGAGCTTGCGGCGTGAGAGTGAGGGGCTGAGTTCAGCCTCAAGCACAGATGTAAGAAGCTTGTTGGATGTGGTGTTGCACGCTTACAGTCTCAGTGCTGAGGAGGCAGCCGCAGGTGGGCGCCCAGGGCTACCTGGCTGGACGGCCCAAGTAAGAACCCCCACATCCAGCCAAAGGTGGAAGGCGGCGGAAGACACGCCTGCAGCTGTCCTCTCTCTCTCTTACACACTTTCTCTCTATCTGTCTCTGTCCTTTCTCTCACTTTCTCTCTGTCTCTGTCTCTCTCTCTCACGCACACATATCTTTTGGGAAGGTCGGGCCCTGTAATGCTGTGACTGGAGCCTCACTGGATGCTCCTGGCTGGCAGTCTTATATGGTTCTTGGTCCTAGGGAAGTCAGGTTTCTATTTTCTGTCATAAAATGTTGCTTTTCTGAGTTCCTTCCTCTCCAAAGAGTAGTAAGTAAAATATAAAATATAAAAGGAAATGCAATACCCGAGCCCCACAAAGTCTGCGTATTTATAGACCAGCAGCAGCTAGCAGGAAACTGAGGCTGAAGGTCCCGGCCTCACCTCCAGTCCAGAGCCCGGAGCAAAATCAGCTGAACAACTTTATCACGGAAAGATGAGGCCAGTTCAGTCCAGTCAGCAAGCAGATGGTGAATTCCGGAGGGGTCGGGGCGAGGGCAATTCTCATTCAGGCTCTCCACTGCTGAGCCATCCTCAGCCTCCTCAAGAAAGCTGTTTGTTTATGGGAGGGGGGAGGGTGCTTGCGGAGGTCAGAGGACAGCTTTTAGCGTCTGGTTCTTCCCTTCCATCTTGTGGATCCTGGGGATCGAAGCAGGATTCACTGGGGAGTCTCTGCCCGCTGACCCGCCTCCCCGGCTGGCACAGCACCCACAGTCACCTCTTTCTCTTTGTTCATTCTTGCTGAGATGCTGCCCATGAAGAGGCAGGGCATGCGCCAGAGTGAGCAGAAGCGGGGTGTGACTGTGGCCGTGAGAACAGCCCAGCAGAGACCGTTCTGTCAGGCCTCGTTGGTGTGGAGCACTGTTAAAAGGCCTTGTGCGTGGTTCTGAAACTGTCTCAGATCACTTTTTGTGTGTGATGGAGAACAAAGTCCGAGAACACTTTCTGGAGTGTTTTCAAGCAGCTTCAGGCCTGGTTATCTCCACTTGCCCCTCAGGAAAGAGACTCCAAGAAATTACAATGATTGTGCTGAGCCTCGGTGGCATACGGCAGGCCTCGGACCAGGCCATGTGAGGCTCAGCGCTAAGATCAGCTGGAAGGATGACCAGACCTGCCTTGAGGCCCAGGGGACTAACTGACATGTCCTTTCTCTTGGGCAAAATAGTCTCAAACAAGGGAAGAGGGAGCAGGGACCTCAGACTGTGGACGTGGATGCAGGCCACGACCCCGAGGGAAGCTGAGGAGCTTGCCCTTCTCCTCTGTGAGGGACTCCTCAGGGCTGGGATAGCGGCTGCCCCTCCACTGAGGCTCCTCCCACACTCGGGAGCTGTTCTTCCCTGTGAAGGTCACATTTCCGTCTGCCTTGAATTTATTAAACGCTGGCCTGGTGGTTTTGTTGCCCGTGGGGAGGGCAGCCTTTGGGCCTTTTTTCCTGCTGCCCAAACAAGATAGTGTGGCAGAGGCCTGGCAGTGACCCCAGCAGAGGAGTGAGAACCACCCAAGAGCGGGAAGGACAGCCCTGTGACCTGCCTTTTCTTCAGACTGCAGCCTTGCTGGTTGGAGCTGCTCTTCAGTGGGGCTGTGACAGTTTCCCAGCATGCAGTCTGTTCCTCTCCTTTTTAAAATCTTCTCCACCCCCCCACACTGTGTGTGCAGGTACATATCTGTGTAGATGCACGCGGAAGAGAGATGAGTCTGTTCCTCTGCCGCCACCCATCTTGGGTTGTGTGTTGTGTTGTGTTGTGTTGTGTTGTGTTTTGGTTTGGGGGGGTGGGAGTGCTGGTGGGGTGGAGAGCCCCCGGGATCCACCTGTACCTGCTTCTCAGTGTGGGGTCATAGCGGGTGTCTGGTGCTTTATTTCCTTCTTCTTCCATGGGTCCTGGGAGTTGAATTCAGGTCTTCACCCTTTACTGGCTGGGCCATCCCACCCAGCCCTGTCCTGCTAGCAGAGTCTGTTTCCATCTGGGGACCCATCTGTGTGACTGGGAAGGGTCCACTTCACCCATGTCTCCTTAGTGATTCAGTCTCAAGAGCTGCCAGGACCAATCAGAGCACCCTATTCTCCCGCTCACAGGGATCTGGGTCACAGATCAGCTTGTAACCAGAGCAGAGCCCATCAGAATTCTTCTATAAGATTTCATAAGTTAACCCAGAGAGAAGGGGACTGGGGACTTTTGTAATTGCCTCTCTACCCAAAAAAAGTGAAAGTGGCCATCACAGTGGATGGAAGACAGGGAGAGGCAGGGAGGGAGACAGCATCGCTCACCCCAGATCCGGCTGTGCCCTAATGTAGACCCACAGCTGGGTTTCCTGTGCTTCATGGCCAACAGATCCTGATAAGTGTGCATCTTGTTTAGGCCAGATTCCTACCAAATTCACCTGCACGTGAAGCCTGACTTCTCTGAGGTCTGCCTGGCCCTGTCCTCACAGGCTGGGAGCAGCAGAATCCCTTTCTGGCTGAGTGGGATAGCTCTGAGGAAAACCAGACTCCTGCCATTGGTGGGAAAAGCAGCTCTGAGCACGGGTGCTCACCATCATCTTCTGGAGCTAACTGAGCCCTTGCTTAGGGGCCTCTGGCAGCCGCCAGTGTCTCCTCACATTCCCTCTGGAGGAGGGTGGAGGAAGGGGAATAAGGGGGCTGATCTGGAGGAGAGAGAGCCAGAGGCCTCTTCCCTTTAGGACACAGCTGAGGTTTGGCCTGGAGGAAGCACCTGGTAACCCCAGTTCACCTCAGTCAATGGGTAGAGTGAGCAAGGCTTAGTCACGGCCTTGAAGAGCTTGGGCGGATGACAGTCTGGGGCAGTGATGAATGTCCTTGTTGGAACAGTCACCTGAGGAATGCCCATTGTCCCATTGTCATCATGTGGTCCCCACACAGCAGCACTGCCCCATCAACGTCACCGTGTGACCCCCACACAGCAGAACTAATTAAAGTCTACTTAATTTCCCTGAGAACCACCGATGCTGTAGGGGGAGTCAAGTAGGACAGGCAGAGAGCCGAGCTCCAGAGCAAGGCTGTGTGAGGACACCCCCGCAGCGGGTTCTGATATTAAGCCAGGTCCTGACGGAATTTGAATTAAGAGTTCATCTCCTCAAAACCACTTCCTGGAAGTCTAAAGTGCAATGAATTGCTCTTAATTAAAACGCTCCACTTGGGTGTCTCTGATATTATGTACAGCTGTGAAGCCATGGCTGCAGTGAAGATAAGAACAAGCCCTCTGCGTGAACCCCTCCGACACTCTTCTCTCTCCAGCACAGTCTGCAGTAGCTCATGGCACTGCAGGCTTCCTTTTCTTAGTTTGTTAATGAGGATGTTAAAGTGAGCCACCAGTGAAGGGTGTTGTTTCCCTGATTTCTTTCCCAGCCCTTTTGTCTTTTGTATACAGGAGGGCTACTGATTTTATCCAGCCACTTGGCTGAAGGTTTTTTATCAGCTGTAGGAGTTCCCTGATAGAATTTTTGAGGTCACTCATGTATATTATCATATCATCTGCAAATAGTGATACTTTGACTTCTTCCTTTCCGAACAGAATCTCCTTGATCTCATTTAATTGTCTTATTGCTCTAGCAAGGGCTTCCAGTACTACGTTAAAGAGGTATGAAGAGAGTGGGCAGCCTTGCTTTGTCCCTGATTTTAGGGGGATTGATTTAAGTTTCTCTCCATTTAGTTTGATGTTGGCTATAGGCTTGCTATATGTTGTCTTTACTATGTTTAGGTAAGTGCCTTGAATCTCTCCAGGACTTTAAACGTAAATGAATGTTGGATTTTATCAAATGCCTTTTCAGCATCTAAGGAGATGATCATGTGGTTTTTCTCCTTCAGTTTGCTTATGTGGTGGATAACATTGATGGATTTCCATATGTTGAACCACCCCTGCATGCCTGGAATGAAGCCTACCTGGTCTTAGTGGATGATGTCTTTGATGTGTTCTTGGATTTGGTTTGTGAGTATTTTGTTGAGTATTTTTGCATCAATGTTAATGAGGGAGATTGGTCTAAAATTCTCTTTCTTTGTTGGGTCTTTGTGAGGTTTAGGTAGACTGTGGCTTCATAGAATGAGTTTGGTAATGTTCCTTCTGTTTCTATTTTGTGGAATAGTTTGAAGAGTATTGGTGTTAGCGCTTCTTTGAAGGTCTGGTAGAATTCTGCACTGAAACCATCTGGCCCTGGGCTTTTTTTGGATGGGAGACTTTTGATGACAGCTTCTATTTCCTTGGGGGATATAGGACTATTTAATCGATTCACCTGTTCTTGATTCTGCTTTGGCAAGTGGAATCGATCAAGAAAATTGCATGGCAGCTCAGTGTCCAAGAGGGTTCCCCAATAATAGGGACAGGGACGTCTCTGACATGAACTCAGTATCTGGCTCTTTGATCACCCTCCCATGGGGGAGCAGCCTTACGAGGCCACAGAGGAAGACAATGCAGCCAGTCCTGATGAGACCTGATAGACTAGGGTCAGATGGAAGGGGAGGAGGACTTCCCCAATCAGTGGACTTGGGGAGGGGCATGGGAGGTGAAGAGGGAGGGACTATGGGATTGGGAGGAGGTTGGGGAGGGGGCTACAGCTGGGATACAAAGTGAATAAACTATAATTAATATAACAAATACAAATTAAAAACATTCTGCATGAAACATAAAAAAGTAAGTTACCCAATGGTAACTAGGTGCCTCTCACGAGTGGACACCTCCCCGAGTGGACACCTCCCCAAGTGGACACCTCCCTGAGCTCACTGAGCTGGGCTGCAGACCTCTTTCCCAGCTCTGACTTCCGGACCCTTCCCTCACTGCTTCCTGTAGGATCGGTTCACGTGCTAGCCTGGTGCCTGGGAAAGCCTGATGAACAAGAGCTCCTCTGGGGGTCAGGAGGGAGGCTGGGCTGGGGCCGATGCTGGGAATGCGTCTGCGAGAGAAGAAAAAAGGAGACCACCTTTAACCAGAGCACGGGGCATCTAAGAATGGTTTTAGATGGTTACGGTCCCAAATGGTGACGCAGATGAGGTAGAGATGGCGGGATTGTCTCTTGGTCAACAGAGATAAATTATTGGCACTGCAATTTGACTTAACTGTGGTTTAGTCTAGAGGCAGAGGAAATGAACTATAGGAACCTTGAATTCTCCTTCAGGTCCAGATCAGTTGTGAAGATGTGAGGGTTGGCATAGAGGCCAATCACGTGACCATCTAACTGCCCGAACTTAACCAGCCAAGGTCAATCCTGAGATTTCAGGCAGTCAGCGGTAGTCTGAGTGTGGCATCTGGGCTGATGTGGCTACCATTGCCATAATCTTAGGATATCTCTATTGCAATAAGGCGTCATCAATACTGATGTTATTTACAGACTCCAATAAATCATGCTCGGTGCTCCCAAATCCTCTCCCGGGCAATTAAACTTGACAGGTATAATTCTGTCATTGAACAAATAGCATCTCCTGTGTCCTGCAGCTCTTCCAGGCTTCGGGGCCACAGGAACCAATGTGTTGCCTCACTGTGTTTACCTTTTATGAGGCCACATGGCAATTGTATCAGAAACTAATGTCAAATGAACTGGAAATCAATTTATGAGTGTGTCTTCATCTGCGGAGGAGACAGGCAGCAGGGGAGCCCACAGAAATCCCTGACGATGGGAACGGCAGGAGAGTGCTTCCCCTCGCTGAGGCGTGTGGCTCTGCTGCTTCGTCTCTAGCCCAGCGTTCACACACATTCAGAGCTAACCAGATGCTTATTAAACAGAGCGGACAACCCACATGTTACCGTTGAGTGGGTGTCTAAAACATCCATGAACAAGCTCACTTTCCCTTAAAGTGTCATTCCTGGAATCAGACGTTTACACAGTAGAACATTAATAGACTTTTTAGAACATCGTCCTTCTGCGTCTTCCCTGCTTTAAAGATGATTTTAAAATCAGCTTACCCTTTGAGCGTCGGCAACCTCGGCACACCGAGACTTTTTGCCCCTCCCAAACAGTGAAATTTGAAATAACATGTCAGCAGCAGGCTTCTACCAAGACAGTCACCTAAATTTAGAGCTACATTTTAGCCATAGAAATGGGCGCTCCTGAAGGACACTATTGGGTCCTCTGTGGACAGTGTAATGAAAGAATAAACAGGAGAAGAGAATTCCTGATGAAGAGAGATTTAAAAGATGTAACACGAGGGCTGGCTCATCAAGGATCACATGTGTGCACATGCGCACATGTGCCTGTGTGTGAGTGTGCGCGCGCGCGCGTGCGCGCGCGCGCGCGCGCACACACACACACACACACACACACAGACATAAACATGCCAGACCAGATACACAGACACACACAAACACATACACACATACACATACGCATACACAAACACATATACACAGACAAGATACACACATGCACACACCCATATACACCTCCTCCAGTAAAAGCCAGGTATGATGGTGGCATGACGGAGGCCAGCTCATGTAGCCAATCAGCAAGCTCCAGATTTAAGAAGAGACCCTGTCTCAAACGAACAAACAAATAAAATTCTCTGTCCTCTTTAAAAACTTCACGCACACAACATTGCTACGGTCTGCACCTTGAGGTTCTCACAGCCCGCCTCCCCGGCCCCCGGCCCCCGGCCCCCGGGTGATGGTGATGGCGGCAGAGCCTTGCAAGGCGGAGCCTAGTGGGAGGTCCCCGGCGCTGAGGCCAGCCCTGTTCTCAAGGTGGACTGCTGGGCCCCGCATGAACACCTCATCACAGCCTCTGCTGATCGTGCTGTGTGGCCTCAGACCCAGAGCAAGAGGGAGAGCCCAGCAGTTACAGCCTGGGCCCCACACTGGAGAGCCAGACATGAGCTTTTGTCTTTGTAAGCTGACTGCTTCAGGGGCTTCCTTACAGTGGCTGAATGATAGCACAAATGATACGGAGTCTATTCTCACTCCAGCTGGCTCCTGACCCCATGACCCCTCTCTGTCCTTCAACTTGGGTGCAGCTGCACACACACACAGAACTCGCTCTGGGTCTGCTTTGATGTTTGGTAGTGATGCCACGGCGTGTCACGATGCCACGGCTTGTCACGATGCCACGGCTTGTCACGATGCCACGGCTTGTCACGATGCCACGGCGTGTCACGATGCCACGGCGTGTCACGATGCCACGGCGTGTCACGATGCCACGGCGTGTCATGATGCCATGGCGTGTGCTACGTCTCTCAGCCTGGTCACTAGCTCACCTGCATTGGGGTAACACACAGGTTTGTCCCCTTCATTCCGTAGTTTGGTGGAACTCTGTTCCCTGGTGTGTTGTGCCACCACCCCACCCCCCATTCACGGGACAGCTCTCCTCTTGGTACAGATGTGCATTTCTCCACATCTGGAAGGACCAGGCCAAAGTGCACCTGAGTGTGCATTCATGAAGGCCTCGTGGTCTTCAAGCGGCTCCTAGCCCATCAGACCGCCTGGGGATGCTCCTCAGGTGTGCATCTCCACACCAGACTTTTGGTTTTGGACAAGGCCTCACCTTGTGGAGCAGGCTGGTCTTGAACTCACAGCAATCCTCTATTCTTGGCCTCCTGGACCACAAGCCAAGCAACATCTTTTTTTCTTGCCTGTTGGTTGGGAAATGTAGTCTCGTTTAAGGATTTTATTTATTTGTATTTTTATGAACCTGTAATTATTCCAAAATACAAAGTTTACAATACATTTAAAAATCTGGGTGATTGCGGTGCATGCTTTTAATACTAGCATTTAGGAGGCAGGAGCAGGAGGGTGTCTGTAAATTTGAGGGCAGCCTGGTCTATAGAGCGAGTTCCAGGACACAAAGAAACCCTGTCTCAAAAACAAAACCAAAAAAACCACCAAAACTATAGACAAAGAAAAACAACTTTCTTTTGCATTCTTTTCCTGCTTCTAGAGCTGTGTTCCTATTTCTTGTTTGTTATGTAAGTTCTCGTCCCTGGAGAGAAATAGTTCAGGCTGGGCCTGTGAATAAGAGGCCCCTGCACCTCTGCTCATCCTGCTCCTGGCCCACGCTATTTTAGTGAGCAACGTGACCCAGTTTCTGGAGCAAGCAGCCTGACAGCTATTTGCTACTTCAGACATTGAAAGTAAAGAAAAGCTGGAGCTACAGGTGTCTATGCCGGCCAGCTCCCTGGCTGTGCTCATGGCTGAGGCTGTCTTCAGGCTTCCCCTCCCCCCTTGACTCTCAGGCCGTTTCAACCCCGATTTCACCTTCCTCCTCTTGCTGGCCTTTGGTGTCCTCTCCCACTGGACAGGGACTCCAGCCCCTCCCAATGGACAGGGCCTCCAGCCCATTTGGGCCTGCACCCCCTCCAGCCCCTCCCACTGGACCGGGACTCCAGCCCCTCCCGGGCCTGCACCCCTCCAGCCCCTCCGCTTCCCTCTTTAGTGTGTGAGGCAGCAGGGTCCGCGGACCTGGAGCCAGCAAGTGTGCAGACTCCCGTGGCCGCAGGCTGTGGCTGTGCAGCTCTGGGCTGAGTCTGCTTCCCGTCCTCCCATGAGAAGGGTCCTCTCTTCCTGGACTGGGGGCAGCTAGAGAGGTCATTTCCCCCAGCAGACCCTCGCCCTTCCCCCCTCTGCTGCCTCCAACCTCCTCTCCCCCCGGGACCAAGGGTGGCTTCACCCTGCTGATCCCTCTCCACTGAGGTCTGACCTATGTCACCACATCCCTGCTCAGAAGATTTATGGATGGCTTCCTAATTGCCAGGCCGGACAGCACTGTCCTCATGTCCTCATTCTCCTGTCTGTCCCCTCCCGGTGGCAGCTCTTCTGCTGTACCTTCCAGCCCACGCAGAAGGCAGCGCTGACGTCCATTCTCCTGGGATCTCTTTTTAGGTTGACCTCAACCCCACCGTGACTTCCAGACCGTCATGTCTGCAGGCTCCCTCCTGTGTGGGGGACACCCAATAGGGTACCCTATTGGGATGCTTTGATTGGTCACTTCCCCGGCACCCACCTCTGCCCTCCTTTGAGAATGAGGTCAGATTTCTCAAATAATTGACAAGGAGACAGATGAAATGGCCTGGGAAGACCGGGAATGGCTTACATTCAGAGTAAGGTTTGACCCGTGAAAGTGGAGGCTGGAGGGAGACGGAAATTCAGCTCTGAACTCCTAAAAGACACCCCCAGGTGCCCAGGTCCTGGCAGAATGGCAGGTGCCTCTTGTTTGCCCAAGAACGCTCACAGGTCTCAGGCTGCCAGATCAGGACATCGAGGTTTGTGGAAGAGCACACGTCCTCCATAGAGTGGGCACACCCACTAGGCATGCCCCCCTCACTGCCTCTGAGACCTTAAGAAGACACCATTCTGCCTATGGGCCTCAGTGAACTCTCATCAGAGCCCCCAGTGCACTGCTGTCTGTCCACAGTGTTAAAAAACTCTTCCAATAAATCTCTTAACCCAAAAGGACAGTCTGTCTCAGTGTCCCCCTGGAACCCTAAACCTTTCAGGGTCCAGAGTCAACCAGTCATCACAGCTGACCTACATACAGACTGATAGCTAGAGACAGGGCCACCAGGGTGTCCCAGCCAGCCCTTGCCCTCAGCTGAGCCCTTCCTGGGTCAATACAACCCTGGTCCAGCACAGATAAGGAGGCGATAGGGAAGGGCTGTTGGTGCAAGCCCTGGGCTTTGAAGGCAGTTTACTTTACGGCAGTAGCTTTTTACACAAGGATTAACTTATCTCCACCTGGTATTAATATGCAAACCATAAGACCCAAAAGTATTTGAATCATAGCCATCAAGCTTCATTAATTAATAGTTATATAAAGACCTCTGCAGCCACATTAAAAGAGGCGTTTCTTCTAAACAGCCATGGGAAAGAGATGATTTTAGACTTCAAAGCACATGCTAACTTGAGGGAAGGAAAACCTCACAGGGAGAAAATGATGAGAAATAAAATTTACCACTGCCCAGGACGGCTCATTCATTTAGGAGAGACCCCTTCCAAAGTCTACCAACTGAAGGGGGGAAAAGCAAACTGAACCTACTGACTGATTGTGGGACGGGCTCTCTGCCAACCGCTCTAAGGAGACAAACGGTACGTGAATGACAGGAGGCACTATGTTTAAAAATCTGTGAATCTAGCCAACATCATACTGAAACCCTCACCACTTTGATACACTTATTGGGATTTACATTTTCAAGATTTCAAATCAAAATTCTAAAAAAAAAAAAAGAACTTCAAAAGGATCCCAGGAGTAAATAAAACAAATATAACGAGGCACGAATGACACAGAACCAAGATCCATGTAAATGTTTTTCTCGCTTTCTCTCCCGCCACCTTTCCTGAGGTACAGCTCGGAGTCTGCTAGGCAAGCACCCTCCTGGGGAATTATGTTCCCAGATCCCTCGCTTATGTCTTTTCAGAGGAGCACAAAATAGAGAAGCTGGGACAGATTCAGTCAAGGGTAAATGAGAGAAAGCCATCAAACAGCACTAGAAGACAGAGACTCCGTATCGTCTGTACATGCCAGGGTCTCATGGAAGGAGGGGCCAGCACATGAAGTGGAGACTGTGCCTCGAGGCTGGGAGACTGCTCAGCGCATAAGAGCTTTCAAGTGTGAGCAGCGGAGTCGGATCTCCAGAACCCCCGTAAAGTGAGACTCGGCGGCACAGGCCTGCAATCCCACCCCTGTGGGAAGATGGATGATGAAAAGAGGAGGCTCCCGGACCTCACTGGCCAGCTGCTTTCCTCCATAGCAGGCACCATCATGCCTGGCTTTAATGTAGTGCTAGGGATCCAAGCCCCCATCCTCACATTTGTGTGGGAAGTACTCTATCTCCAGAGCCATCTGCCCAGCCCATGCTCAGGACTTCTTGCTAGTAAAATTGTTTATGTATGACATGCATAAATAGAATATATATTCACTATATAAGTACATATTTTTATACGTAGCTACACACATACATGTATATGTATGTATATGTGTATATAGACTGTCCCATAGTGACATCTTATTCCATAGGGTTTGACCTGCTTAGAACGCTGCTGTGTGTGAAGCACAATAGGATCCAGGCTCCCTGGTTCACTAGCAAAGGCGCCCAGCACAGCTAAGGGAAGGGCTTGCTCCCCTGTGCGCTGCCTCTTGGGTACCGGGATTTTTAAAATATTTATTTAATGTGTTTGGGTGTTTTGCTTGCACATACGGGTCTGTGCAGCCATTTGTGCCTGACACCGAGGACACCAGAAGAAAGCATCAAACGCTTGGGACTGCAGATGGCTGTAAGCAATCAGTGCTCTTCAGGGCTGAACCCAGGGCTGCGTTCTCGCCTCCTGCACTGTCTGCTGCAGAGTCAAGCTTTGATGAAAACACCTCTGTGCTTTCTGCTGAAGAAGACAAACTGCTGGGTCCAGTGTTGGTAAGTCACCTGTTTCCCCAAACAACACAGAAGTGAGTCCTGGCCATCTCCAGAAGTTAGTCTTGCTACTTAAGGATTTCACTCCACCGGATAAAGTGCCCATTGGCTGCTAAACAAAGATGATTAGAACTTATCTCTCAAAGGGATCCTGTTTGTTTATGTTGCCATAGTTGGCTTCAGTCGACAACCAAGTCACCCAGGAAGAGGGAACCCCAGCTGGAGGATTGCCCCGTTAGCTTGTCCTATGGACACACGTAGGAGAGAGGCATTTTCCTAGCTGTTAACTGGTGCAGGAGTCCGGCCCACTGTGGGCGGTAACCGCCCTAGGCTGGTGGCCTCTGCATGTGAGAACCGTATCTGAGCAAGCCTTGCAGAATAAGCCGGCAAACCGAGTTCCTCTGTGGTTTCTGCCTCAGCTCCTGCTCCACTTGCCATGATCCCAGTGGAGGACTGAAGGTGTAAGATAACCCCCCCCCCAGCATCTGCACCGCCTGGGGCCAGGTGTTCAGAGACAGGAGCCCCCAGGGACATTTCCATCCCAGTCACTGCAGACCAGGGCTGGAGACACAGTCTGCTGTCGCGTCAAGGATCTGAGTTTGGTTCCCAGCACCCACGTGGCCCTTCAGTTCTGTGACTTTAGAGCCAGGGCATGACGCCCTTCTCTGATGTCAGGGCACCCTGCACGCATGCGCTACATATGCAGGCGTGTAGGCAATACACTTCCACACATAAAATGGAAAAATGAATCTTTAAAAACGTCACAGGCGACACTGCCAATATGTTGACTAACCAGTTCACAATCTGACACGTGGCATTCGCCCTGTCTTCCTCTCCTTTCTTGTCTGTTTGTCCCATCTGCTGCCGGGAAAGCTGTCCAAAGAGGCTTCCTGCCTGGCAGGACCCAGCACTCCTGACGGGGAACACAGCGTCGAGATAGCACCGCTGTTCTCTGAATGTACGCTCAGGCTGTGGGGCTTGCCTGAGTTGCTACCTCATCCTGCCTGTGGAGGAGGGCCTAGTGAAGAGGGAACTCCGGAGCTGGGGTGAGGGCTGGACACACTTCCAGCCTCAGGGTGTGCGGTTCCTCGATGGAGAGAGCGTAGCATGACCGACTCAGAGGAGATTAACTAGAGAGATGTGTGCCCTCGTGCGTGGTCTGCGTACCACCACTTACAGAGGACCGTGAGTGGCTGGGTGAGACCAGCTGCCGCTGGGAACTCTTGCCTTCCAGGAAGCCCAGGCAGTTTCCCTTAAGCTGCTGATTAAGGACCATATCCCATACCAAGATGCTTCTCAGAGCTGGCGAAGCTTCTCCATGCTAATAATCAGTCTTTTAAAGCAAGTGTGGATCTCTCTAAGTGTGACAAAGCAAGAAATCTGCATTGTTGATATCTCGGAAGATGTAAAGAAAAAAAAAGAGGCATCAAGGAAAGTAACAGCCAGAACTCTGGGTTTGGCAGGGCAAAGCTGTCCCCTCCACACTGAAGAGGTGGCAGCAGGAGGGGAGGAGTTCAAGTTCAGCCTCAGCTACGCAGTGAGCTTGTGGTCTGCCTGGAATACACAGGAATTGTCACAAACAACAACAACAAAAATCAGCCATGACCCATTTGAAGACCTCACGTTTTTTACTTTAGAAAATACACATCTTACACACTTGTATATGCCTGTTGTGTGTGGGGGCACACATGCTGTAACACACATGTGGAAGCTGGAGGACAGCCACTGGAGTCTCCTGTCTGCTAAAGTGTCCGGGATCAAACCTCAGTCGTCATGGGTGAGGCAGGCACTTCAGCGGCAGAAGCACCTCGTCTTGATTAACATATAATAACATACGTTAGTTATCTTCTGAGAGTCCAGTTATGCTGGCGTGAAGCTCTGGGTATTGACCGGGTCATTTGTGCCTTGAGCGGTTATTCCTCTGGAAAGTGGCTTGCTTTTTTCTGGAGTGAAAATCCCCTGTCCACCCTTCCCATATCCCTTCCTCAGCGGTAGCCATGGCTGCAGTTCCGCACAGAGCATCCAAATATATATATATATATATTTATAAGCTATGAAAGCTAAGTCTGCCTGACGTCATTATACTGCCTTTTAGACAAGAAGTTAGAGTTCGAGTTCATGTATACCTCTTTCCACCTAACAGTGTCCCTGCTTCCTCATATCAGCCCTTCTATCTGTGTGCCTGGCTCCGAGAGCCGGGGCTGCCTTCCCAGGGGGCAGGGCCGCTGTTTGGAAGAAGGGAACTGGAGCTTCCCCCACTGTTTGATGGCATTCTGGCATTTCCGGGCTGGTTCTGACGTTTCTGTGGGGACGGCCAGTGTTCCTCCTACGTGTCTAACACTCTGCTGGCTGGGATGAAGCCAGGATCTCAGTTAATCCGGCAGATGACTTCCTTACCCTCTTGCGTTCGTTGCCACCTCTTCTCTGGAGGCATCATTATACAAACGCTAATTACCATTGTATCTAATTGACACTGCAGCTGTTTTGCTGTGCTATTTATTGCTTTAAAAACCCAAGGAGTTTCATGTTATTAATAGTAATGAATTTTTTAAATGGCGAGTTAGCATGTGCTGTTCAGGGTCCTTCTCTTTCAGGCTCAGGGTGTGGGATGACATACTCCTGAAATTCACAACTGTAAAGTCTTGCTTTTGTTTATGTACATGTTTATGTGAATACATGTGGCTTGCTGGGTGGGTGTTTGGGGAAGCCAGCAGAGGGCACCAGTGAGTGAGTTACAGGAGATGGTGGGTGCCAGGAACCACGTCAGTCCCCTGAAGAACAGCAGGTACCGTCAGCCACGGAGCCATGCTTCCAGGCCCCTACTTAAACCTTTAAAATGATTTCTTCCTTTGACAATGTTGGGTGGTGATAGGCAGGGGGACTTGTGATGGGTAAGTTGGCTTTCATTGTCAACCTGACTGCATTTGGAGTCCCCTGGGAGGCACCCTTCTGGGGGTTTTCACTGAGGGTGTTCCCAGAGGTTTAACTGAGGAAGGAGAAAAGAGAAAGAACGAAGACTAGCATCCCTCTCTGCTTCCTGTTTCACCAAGATGAAAGGAGTTGAGGAGTCCTGCCTACCACCAAGCCTTCCATGCCAGGATGGACTGCGCGCTCTCAAACCATGATCAAAAATAAATCCTTCCTCCCATAGGCTCCTTCTTGTCCCAAGAGGAAGAGTTCCCGGGAAGAGAACGCCAGGTTGTACTTCTTTGAAGTGTGATTTTTCCTTGTTGACTCTCAGCTGAGCCTGCAACTCCAGCCTGTGGTTTAGGCTCTGACCACCTGTGCTTTTCAGTTTGCTTTGGCTCCTGCATCTGGTTCTGTGGTTCTTGTTTTGTTGAGCTGCACAGGTTGGCTTCTGTTCCCAGGCCTCGGTCACCTCGGTGTGCAGTCACCCACGGCAGGTACGGAGAGTCCGTGATGCTCGTGGGGCTGACTCATGCTTCTCTCTTCATTCAGCTCCTGTCTTTAGGACTGGGGGTGCAGATGTATAAAGGGCTTCTCATCTTGAAGCATTCCAACCACACAGAGCGAGGCAGAGTCGGGCCCTGGGTAGAATGTGTTCTGGGAGCACAGAGAAGAAAGGACCAATCATTGTGGGATAGCAAAAATGACACAAAATCTGCCAAGTACTCATGAGGCCAGCAGCAGCCTCTCCTCCATGCCCGTCCAAACCACTGGCCCCAGGGAACATAAACCGATCAGCCAGTTCAGACCCAGGCTGCCAGCCTCAACACAGGTCACAGAGAAGGCCACTAAGAAAGGACAAAACACCCGTGTGCCCACTTCTCCCTTGCTCTCCTTTGATGAGCATGCATTGCTTCAAAGAAAGCAGATGCTGGGCACAGTGGTGCATGCCTGTCATCCTAGCACTGGGGACCTGGAGGCAGGAGATTGAGAGTTTGAGACTAGCATTGCCCATCTTGTTCTTTGTTGCTGTAGAAAAGATGCTGGCTCTGACCCCCTCAACCTAGCCAACTGCCCATTCTCACAAGATGCTTTAGCCTTCCAGATGTTGTTGGGTTTGTTTTTTTGTTTTGTTTTGTTTTTCTTTCTCTTTTCCCTCTGAGGATCAGGCATCAAAAGGAAGTTATTTTGAGCACACTGAAATAGAGAATAAAGACTTCAGTCAAATCATACACTTCAGAGAGTATGTGAGGTCAGACAGTCCCCAGAGCAAAGCACAGTCGATGGGAAAGCCCAAGGCTCAGGGCGGGTGGATAGGTCACTCTCAACAGAAACACTGATTCCTGACGAGAGGTCGTTCTTGTTTTCAGAAAACCGCTCGAGGTCTTAGGCGTCACCACAGACCAGCAGAACAGCAGTGAACCCAAGAGTGAACTTTATAAGCTTGTGGTATATTGTGTAGTTGAAGGTTAATGTGGGGAGATACACAGTGAAAAAGAAAATAACTGGAGATAGAGGGGAACCTTGGCCCCCCTGTGGGGCTGCAGGCCTCCTCCCAAGCACAGCCGATTAGCCACAGCGTCATCAGGAGAGGCGGGAAAGTGGTCCAGGCCTCTCCGTTGAAGACAGAAGGTCATCTCTGCACATCCGTCCACAGGCCTGGCCTCTCCCTGCTAGGCCATTGTGGTCCTTCTTCTTGGGGCCATTGGGTGATGACCCCATGAGTTCCGGGGACACCAAGAACGAGGCTTCTGCCTGGCCCAGCTCCTCCTGTGTGGCTCACTCCCCCTCCCCCCAGGGTAGAAACATTGTACCACCCTTCCTCCACGCTGCTGCTCTTCATGGCCGTGGCGTCTGCGTTCCCCTCAGCGTCAGGCTTATTTGGGGGTCTTTCTGCTGGTCCTTCAGCCCCTCAGCGCCTTCCTCTCTGGAGATTTTGGTGTCAGACCTGGACCCTAGCAGCCTAATCACCCACCCTCAAGGCCAAATACCGAGAGAATTACTTCTGAAAAGCAGAGAAGAGGTTTACTCAATGTTCACTCAACTCATGGGAAAGATAAGCTAAGAAGTCCAAGTCCATAGAGATCCTGACATGGTTTGGGTTTAAGTAGAGAACATGGCTCTGTAGAGCTGAGGTCCTGGTGTATGTGGGGGGGGGGGGGCTGCCCAGCCCACCATCCTTGTCTCAGCTGCTTTCCTTCCTGCTAAGAAGCAGCCAAACTGTGAAATCCCTTCCTGGAGGGCAGGGTCCCCCTCCAGCTGGCACCAGCCATTAGCATTTCTACCTTTTCTTTCTCCCAGTGTACGGTTCCAGGGAAAATCCTAATTTTCTGGGGCCCTTTGATCCGGGAGATAGCCAGTGCAGGGGCGGAGCAGTCTCTGAGCTCATCTTCGTGTGCCAGATGGCTGCTCTCTGCTGTTCTCTGCACAGGAGTGGCTGGTGCCTGTGGAACACCCTGGGGCCAGTTGGCAGCTTTGGCTGGGAAGCATCCCCAGATGCAGCTGTGAGAGCCAAGCGTGCCCTGGCTATGCCACAGAGAACGTGGAGGCCTGCTGGAAGAGAAGACCCCGCCTGTTCCAGGCAGAGGCCTGATGACATTATCTACATCTCTAAGTTGATCGCTGGCCTCTGGGGAGAAGCGTCCCTCCCGTCATGGCTGTCAGCCAGCTAATCCCCAGAGAAGGACAGGCACCCAACCTTCCCAGTGGCCATGGGTGCGGTAGTGTCTGACCTTGTTTCTCCCAAGGTCCCCAGTCATGGTTGCTCTCCTGCCCACAGCCTTCAAGCATGCAGTCTCTTCTGGATAGAGGACTAGTCACAGCCAAGATGAGGCACTAAAACTACCTCCTCTTGAACAGGTGAGTCGCTGTGATGTCCAGACAATGTCCCCCCCATGTGGACACTTCCTCCTGGGTGTTGCCTTGGGGGACTCACTTTTCAGGGCAACATTTGGCCCCATTTCGAGGACCATGAAGACCGTTAACTACCATTGAGCCACCTGTCCACCGTGTGTGTGTGTGTGTGTGTGTGTGTGTGTGTGTCCATCCCTGCCCCCCCCCCACAAAAGCTGACTCTGTCCTCTGTGTCTGAGATTTCGCCTCTACTACTTTCTGCATCTGAGCACTTTCCTGCCGGTTAATCTTTAACCGACAGAAGAAAGCCAACCTGATCTAGACTCCTACATGGCAACAGAAGCATGTATAAATTTAGCAACATATGTAGCATGTATGATAACACAGGCTGTAGTGACTGACCCAAGAGCCAAGGCTAGTGGCTAAAATTAGAATTGAGTAATTAGGATTAGAATCTGCTGTGGCCGAACCCTGACTAAAATGCTCAATCCCCATCCCAAAAGGCAAAGAGAAAGGACGTCAGAAGAAGAAGAAAACAGGAAACAAGCTAGAAACCCGCCACGGAGGGCCTCTGAAAGGCTCTGCCCTGCAGACCATCAAAGCAGATGCTGAGACTTATGGCCAACTGTTGGGCAGTGTGCATGGAACCTTATGTAAGAAGTGGGAAATAGTAAGATCTGGAGAGGACAGGAACCCCACAAGGAGAACAACAAAACAAGAAAATTTGAACACAGGGAACTTCCCAGAGACTCATACTCCAACCAAGCACCAGGCATGGAGATAACCTAGAACCCCTGCACAGATGTAGCCCAGGGCAGTTTAGTGTCCAAGTGGGTTCCATAGTAATGGGAAGAGGAACTGCCTCTGACATAATCTGATTGGCCTGCTCTTTGATCACCTCCCCTGAGGGGGAGCAGCCTTACCAGGGCACAGATGATGACAATGCAGCCTCTCCTGATGAGACCTGCTAGACTAAGATCAGAAGGAAGGAGAGGAGAACCTCCCCTATTAGTGGACTTGGGGAGGGGCGTGCGTGAAGAAGGGGGTGGAAAGCTGGGATTGGGAGGGGAGGAAGGAGGGGCTTATGGGGGGATACAAAGTGAATAAAGTGTAATTAATAAAAATAAAAATAAAAAAAGAATCTGCTGTTGCCAATAGCCAGTCATCAAGGAAAATCAGAGTTACAACTAAGCTGAGGTGGCCTGTGAATTTACTGCTATTGATACATTCTGGCATAAGTCACGGACCTGTCTGTCTGTGCTTTTGAACCAGCACACGCACAGCAATGACAACATGGCGCCCTGTGAAGAAAGAACAGCCTGGGCCGATCAGCCCGGGGAGGTCTTTATGCTTGTGGCGACCTCAGAATCCTGTAGCAGCCATGTGGGGGACAACTGTCACCATTGGCCCGACCCACCTGATCGTGACCTTGTGCCCAGTTACACAAGTCATATTAGTGCTGAGCCCACAAGCCAGGCAGTTACACTCGGGCCCATTAATTGGCACTTCATCCAGATGGCGTCCATGTTGTTCACCCGGATCATCCTAAGGAGAACACATTTTCGGAGTGCCACACTCACGGTAGTCTGGGAACCCCAAATATCTTAGGTGAGCTCTTCAGACACAGCACGTTCCTGGTAGCCACGGCTGTTCTGTCGTCTGAAGGCAACACTGATGTCTTGGGAGATAAAGCTGAGACATATAGATCACGGTGAGGTTTGAAATTAATTCAGAGGGGCCTCGGAGTCATTAAAAGTCTGTGAGCAGGAGAAAGACTTGAGGGACTTACAGAGAACATTCTAGATGCTGAAGTGGGAAGAGAGGAAATCTACCGTGATCCAGCCGTGGGGAGAGAGTTGAACGGAGACGGACAGGAGGGATGAGTGAACAGGAGGAGGTGTCTATGGAACTCAGTGCCACTGTATGTGCATCGTGAGGGAAACTGAGTCCAGAAAGAAAAACAACAGAACAAAACAGAACCCCCTGGACCCATTGAGCCAGAAGTAAGACTCCAGACTGTATTTGAGGGACTGGACTAAGTGGAACATAACGGGGGGTTGGGGGCTGGAGGTGCTTTCTGACTGGACAGTGTCCCCCAAGGTTAGAGCACACCAGAGCCCCCAGGATGTAACCCGACTTGTAGATGCCATTACCCGAGTCCCACGTTCAAACCTTCCAACTCTCATCATGTTACAGGACAAGGAGAGGGCATGACACCACAGGCTCGTGGTGTGCTGTACACGTGAAATCAGAAGTGAGTGGTTCACCAGCAGCCAGGGGATTCTGGGAGGCACCAGTGGATTGAAGAAGCAAAGGATTCTGGTCCCTGGGGTCTTCAAAGGAGCGTGGCCCCACTGATACCTTGGTTTTGGATCGAGCTGTATTTTTTCAACTCCGGTTCACACACATCTACAGCCGCTGCTATTATTACTGCCTCATTTGTCCGTTAGGACGCAGCCCGAACATTCTTATGACCAAATGCCAAATAACAATCCCGAAGAATTATCATAACGTTCTTTCGATCTGATAATTTTACGGACTGACGCAAGCACTTTCGGTCCATCACAAAGGCTTTATGAATGGCACGGAAAATAAGTACTCATGGCCAGCAACTGTCAGCAAGATGAACACCCTGGGCACGCCATCTCACAATGCCCAGTGGCTTCCAGGGGTATAATTAGGGCTGAATTTTTCATGAGCATAAACATCATTTTCTTTGTCCGCTAGACCAGGCTTTGTGCTTCACTCCCCCAGCACTCTGCTCAGAAAACAGAAATGAGAAGACGGACTTGAAGCAATGGCGGTGCTTGCTCTGAGGGTGCCCTACACCGGTGGGACCAGGAGACCTCAAGCACCCTCAGGTTTGGGAAGCAGGAAGTAACACAAAGGTCTTCGGGTTAGTTGTGAATAGGTCTACTGACTCCACACCTTCTCAGCCACTTAAACACTGAAGGGGGAGGAGATGTGGTTGGAATCGCTCTCCTGAGGGCTGAGCTGCTTGGGTGGCATCTGGACTAAGCTGCAGATCTGTCTATAATGCTTTCCCAATGATGGTCCTGGCCAGTGGCCCTGGAATTGGACTAACATATAATCTAGCCTGTCCACCTAAGACTTCCTGGGCCTCCTCTTCAGAGGAGCTGCATTTTCTAATCTGCCCCTCCAGGGCTTTACGGCTCACCTCTCAGTCTGCTCCTGTCTCTCTTCTGTGGTTGACCCTGCACACAAGATAAGAAACATCCTCCACCTGATGCAATGGTGCACAGCTGTAATCCCAGCACTCAGGAGACCGAAGCGGGAGAATCAGGAGTTCAAGGCCAGCCTGAGCTACAGATCACACCCCTGAGCCTACCATGTACGGGGTCTGGCCAGTTTCCATTGCCCCATGGAAAGTGCTAGACCACTCTTTAACGACACCAATCTCTTTGATGACCACGTGCAATGTCTACAACCTTTAACTCACTTCTCTACTAGTCAGACTGGGTGTTTTTCAAATCCTTCTGCTCGCTTGCCCAAGTCTCTGTAAACCAGATAAAAGCATCCAGCAATAGCCTTGTCACAGCCCAAATGCTGTGAAGTTTGCTCTGATGAATTAATTAGCCCATTGTGTTCTAACTAGGCGTCACTCAAATGGTCAGGACATAGACAAAATCCTGACAAGTTCTTTGAAACATGTAACACAAACTGCCTCTTGTTCAGCTTGCAGTAGAGGGCTGGCTCCTGTCTGAACCTACATGAGTGAATTGGTTAATATTTGTACTCTGTCCCATCGATCTCAAATTACCAGTTCGACAGAGCCTCCAACTGGTCAAGGGATGAGCCTCAGTTGAAGAATTACCTAGATCGAAACGGGCCTGTGGTCATGTCTCTGGAAGATTGTCTTGACTGTTGATTGATTCGGGGAGCTCAGTCCTCTGTGGCTGCACCACTCCCCGGCAGGCAGTCCAGGGATGGATGAGAAAGGGCTGGGTGTGAGCAAACGGCTGGCTGGTTACTGCCAGGCCACTTAGCCTGCCTTGGTACCGCCATGGTTCTTGGGCTGTGAGTTTCCTGGTCAGAGGTAATTCTATACAGAACAGCATGTAGACTATCCTCCCAGTTCCCGCCCTGCTCTCCTTCCGTGGTGGACTGTGACCTGTGAAATAGGCCCTTTTCCCCCTAAGTCACCTTCGTCTGGCGTTTTATCAACATGTCTGAGATAAAACTAAAGCACAGTCCTGTCACCATGCTGGCCTTCTGTCCTCCTGCCCAGAACTGTCCATTGGCTTTTATAGGGTGTTGCTCAGCATTAAAGCCTTCCAAATACCTCGCACAGAGCACGTCACTTAAGGCCGGGCTTAGTCATGGCCATGCCCCTGCTTCTCTCTGTGTCACTGTGCACTAAGAGCTGACAAGGCTGTTCATACTCTTTGCTTCTGTAAGCAAAGAACCAGAATGCACCAGAACCACATAAAATGATGCCAACCCTTCGGCATCATGATTCACCATCTCAATTCTTTCATGTTTCATCTTCTGCTCATTTTGCCCTGTATGATGGTAGACTCTTGCTTAATTTCTCATTTCAGTAATCTGCCCTTTAGCCATGTTTCCTTCCGCTCAGCATTTGGCTGTACCATTACTCTGTGTGTGTGTGTGTGTGTGTGTGTGTGTGTGTGTGTGTATAATTAGCTCTTATTTTTAGTGACTTCTTGGGCTTTGCCTTAGTTACTGTTCTAGTGCTATAGAGAGACACCATGGCTAAGGTAACTTACAGAAGAAACATTTAGTTGGGTGCTTGCTCACAGTTACAGAGGACCAGTTCTCTTCACCGTGGTGAGTAGTGTGGGTAGACAATCAGTCCTGCACAGGATCAGTAGCCGAGCGCCTACATCTGAGAGAGACACTGGCTTGGCATGAGACTCTGAAACCTCAAAGCCTAGTTCTGGTGAGAAACCACCTCTAACAAGGCCACACCCCCAATCCTTCCCAGACAGTTCCACTAAGGGGACCAAGCCTTCAAACACGTAAACCAGGAGCATGGAGGCATTCCCTGTGTTCAAACCACCTCACCCCACGCCCTGACCACCACAGGCTCCGAGCTGTATCATGATGCAAAGGCATTCAGTCCAGCTTGAAAAGTCCTGATCCTCTTTTACAGATTCAACACTGTTTAGAAGTCCAAACTTCAAAGTTTCTTCTGAGACTCAAGGCACTCTCTTAACTGTAACCTCATGTAAAATCAAAAGGCAAATGACAATGGGCTGGAGAGATGGCACCGTGGGTAAGACCACTGGCTGTGCTCAGTTCCCTGCAGCTGCTCACAACCACCTGCAACTCCAGTTCGGGGCTGACCTGACACCCTCTTCCGGCCTCTATGAGCATTGCATTCACATACGCCCTCTCCAAACGTGTGTACAGAAATTAAAAATAAAAGCAAAATCTTAAAAACAAAAATGGGCAGGCGAGACGGCTCAGTGGTTAAGAGCACGGGCTGCTCTTCCGGAGGACTCAGGTTCAATTTCCAGCACCCACGTGGCAGCTCACGACTGTCAGGAACTCCAGCTTTCGTGGTCCCGGCTCACACAGACATGCATACAGGCAATAAATAAATAAATCTTTTTTTTTTTTCCCAGAGAAGTTCTCTGAAAATTTTCTTTTATTTTTATTCTTTATTAATTACACTTTATTCACTTTGTATCCCTCCCGTGGTTCCCTCCCTCCTCCCGTCCCAATCCCTCCCTTCCTTCACCCTCTGCATGCATGCCTCTCCCCAAGTCCACCGATAGGGGAGGTCTTCTTTTCCTTCCTTCTGATCCTAGTCAATTAGGTCTCATCGGGAATGGCTGCATTGTCTTCTTCTGTGGCCTGGTAATACTGCTCCCCCCTCAGGGGGAGGTCATTAAAGAGCAGGCCAATCAGATTATGTCAGAGGCAGTCCTTGCTCCTATTACAATGGAACCCACTTGGACACTGAACTGCCATGGGCTACATCTGTGCAGGGGTCTTAGGTTACCTCCATGCATAGTCCTTGGTTGGAGTATCAGTCTCAGGAAAGACCCCTGTGCTCAGATTTTTTGGTTCTGTTGCTCTCCTTGTGGAGTTCCTGTCCTCTCCAGATCTTACTGTTTCCCACTTCTTTCTTAAGATTCCATGCACTCTGCCCAAAGGTTGCCCATAAGTCTTAGCATCTACATTGATAGTCTGCAGGCAGAGCTTTTCAGAGGTCCTCTGTGTCAGGCTCCTGACTTGTTCCCTCTTTTCTCCTTCTTCTGATGTCCATCCTCTTTGCCTTTCTGGATAGGAATTGAGCATTTTAGCAAGAGTCCTCCCTCTTGATTAGTTTCTTTAGGTGTACAGATTTTAGTAGGTTTATCCTATATTATATGTCTATATGAGTGAGTATATACCGTGTGCATCTTTCTGCTTTTGGGATAGCTCACTCAGGATGATCTTTTCCAGATCCCACCATTTACCTGCAAATTTCATGATTTCCTTGTTTTTTATTGCTGAGTAATATTCCATTGTGTAGATGTACCACAATTTCTGTATCCATCCCTCAACTGAGGGGCATCTGGGCTGTTTCCAGCTTCTAGCTATTACAAATAAGGCTGCTACAAAAAATAAATCATTTTTTAAAAAGCAAATTATGTACTTATAACATATGACAGGACATTTTGTACATTACCATTCCAAAATGGAGGAGAGGGAGCATAATGGGGAGGTATTTTGCCAACACAGGACTGAAAACAGCAGGCAACTCTACATTCTGTATCTTCATGTCTGATGTCAACGCGCTCTTCAGAGCTCCAACCCCTTCCAGCTTTGTTGGCAGCAACAAAACTCTCGCTCTTGTTTCCATACTTGGTCTGCGGCTTTCTTGGCAGGTAGCCCATGACTCTGGCATCTCTAACATCTCAGGGGTCACCATCACAGTCCAGGCTTCACCTTCACAGCTTCACAAAAATGCCTCTCCAGGCCTCCATGCCCAGACTCACCTACACACGCCTGGCCTTGGAGGAAGATTCCACATCTCGTTTCCTTTTCTTGACTCTAAATCCAGAACCAAGCTGCCAAGTTCTTCTGCCTGCTTCTGTTGAAACCTGGCCGCCTCCTTGAATTATATTTGTGTAAGTTTTCCATTGTCGTTTAAGCCTAAGAAGTTCTTCAGGCCTTTGCGGGGTTATCTGGGGGGGCCTGGCCCTGGGGCTGCTACTCCCTTTGTTCCCTTGAGTGACAGGCTTTTCTTTAAATTTCTTTCCTTCAACGTCACCATTTCCTGGTGTTCCTTTTCTCCACAAACTGTACATTTTGTATTTCTTTTTGCCTCCCTTACTCCTTTTTGTTATAGAGCTGAATGAATGATCACTAAAAACCATATTACACAGTCAATGTGAGACTGTCTTGAAATCTCCTCTGCCAGTGATATTAATCCAAAACTCTTCGATTTAGCCTCAAGAAAATTTTTAGGAACAAAAAGGAGCCACATTCTTTGCCAAAACATCACAAGAATGGGCTGTAGCTTATAGTGTTGGCCTCTTAGGCTCTCCTCTTTCTCTCTTGCTCTGCCTCTGCCACTCTCATGGCCTGGTTCAGTCTGGCCCCTCACAGCTGCCTCTGGCTGAGCTCTCTCTCCTGTCTACACTAAAACCCTTCTCCTCAAATGCACTTCCGGGCCATGTCTTCATTTCATTCACTGTCAGCTGAAGACTTGGAACTTTTGATCCTCCTGCCTCCAGCTCCCGAGTACTGGGATCACAGCTGTGCCGCCTGACCTGGTTCCGCTGGGTGCTCGGGACTGCACCAGGGCTTTGTGCTCGCCAGGCAGGCACACCACCAGCTGATGTGCCTCAACTGCGTTTCACTCTGGCCCCAGCTGGCCGCGAAGCACTCATTTTGGCCTCCAGGCTGGCCTCAAACTCCTGACAGATCTGTTTTTCTGGTGTGTGTCAGAGTGGGGGGATAAGAGCATACATCAGAGAGTTTAGGCAACACCAAAGTAAAGGACTTTCTCCTCTAAACCATACTCATAAAATTTTAGCTGCCAAAGCATTAAAAGCAGACTTCAAAAAGAGCAAAGAAAAAAAAAATGTGTTTCCAAGCAATTGCTCCGGGCAGCTCTGACAGATTCCGGGGTAAGTGATGGGGACAGACGTGTCCCAGGGAAGAGCTGACACCACTCTGCCTCTCAGTAACTAGTCAGGGACCCTCAGCTGATTAGTCAGTCATTTTTGATCAAATTCTCTCATGAGACCACTGTGGAGCACAGACAGGAGCCCAGCCCCGATATCCGCAGAAGGCCCAGAGCTGGAGACCTGCAACCCCAGAGTTGGGCGTCTTTGGAGACTTTGGGTCCCTTCCTCATCAAGCTGTTCCACAAGGCCTGCCAGAGGCCCTTCATAAGCGCCCCAGCGGTTCCTCTCTATTCTGGGGAGACGAGACTGATCACCAACCCAACCCACGTGATAAAAATTTGAAGCCAACTAACAGAACAGAACGAACCCCAGCAGCCAACCAGCCGATACAGCTTATGGCTCTTTTATTGTTCTTTTTAACTCTTTCTATGGAAAACTTCAGGCATTTATAAAAGGAGAGAAAGCAATATTAGAAGTCTTGCTCAGCATCACCCACACCGTTTCTTATGTTAACAGGACAGTGATGACTCTGCTAGTGAGCCTCCCAGTGCGTCTCATTCTTTGAGCGCAACCACATGCCGGCATCCTTCCCCACACTTCTCAGTAACGACCCAATAGCGTGGATTAGCGTGTGTGGCTATCTTGTTCACAAGGATTGCATTTCCCTCCGTGCTCTCTCCCATCCCCTCCCCAGCTCGGAATAGCTACTAGTTACTAAGGCAGACTGTCCTTCCCCTCTAGGGTGACATCCTCGTCTGTACCCTTCTCCCCTGGCTTGGGTCCGAGACCGTCCTTTACCCTCTTGTTGGACATTGTTTACTAGCTGTGTGTAAGCAGAACTGTGAGCTATCCCTAGCTGTCCAGCTGGGCGAGAAATAATTATAAGGAATTTGAGAACACAGGCTTGACTTCAAGAGCCCTCAGGGTATCCGCTGCTCACGTACGCTGTGAACTTGAGACATTGGGTGTTTTCCTTGAAAAGGCACTGCTGGCCTTTGCTTGGGTTGACAGCCCAAAGCAGTTGTAAGTGCTGAGATGCAAAACCTACAGGATTCAGAACAGCCTGTCAGCAAATGCCTCCTCTTCTCCAGCTGGGAGACAGCTGGGGCAGAGCACCCAGTGGCCTCATGCTCTGGGCAGACACATGGGCGCACATCAAAGACAGGTGAAGACGGCACTGTGCAGGGAGAGCTGCAGGAATGCAGAGCCTGCTAAACAGACAAGACTCTTCCCGATTAGACGAACAGCTCTCTGTCACACTCGGGAACAGAGGCAGCTCGGAGTATGTCCCCCAGCTCTGCTTTGGGGTCCAGGCAGAATCCCGAGGTTCCCTGCGAATTGCGTGAGGGTCCAAAGCTCATTGCCCAGGGTCTTCCGCAGTCCATCCTCAACCTCCTTTTTGAGGTGGGGTCTCTGCCTGAGTCTCCAGATCACTGAATAGGCTAGGCTGGCTAGCCCACAGGCCTGCAGGATCTGCGCGCCACCACACCCAGCGTTTTGCAGGTGCTGAGACTAGAACTCAAGTCCTCTGGCTTGCACAGTGAACACTTTACCAATTGAGCTGTCTCCCCAGACGCCAGCTGTTTCTGCTGGCTGTTCTAAGTGCCCAGTTTGGTGGGGCCATCTATCTGCTGCTTGCTAGTTGTTTTTTGTTTCTTTCCTTTTTTTTTTTTTTTAATTTTGTTTGCAACCTGCTTGACAGAGCCATTCACTTGAAACTACAGCACGTCTCTCATAGAGCACTCTCCAGACAGAACAGGCATGCACCCCCTACCGGAGATGTCCAGGGACAGTGGCAAGGACACGGCCTGCATCAGGACACCACCCCAGCCCCTGCACTCACACCGGGCCATGGCAGCCATAGCTCAGTCAACAGACTCCGGTGCTGGGAAAGCAGGAAGTGGGGGGCTGAGAGCAGCTCAGGGGGACAGGCAGGGCCCAACCCTTCCTTATTGCCGTATCATAAAAGGATAAAGCGTGTGCTTTTTCCAGCACTGACAGGAGGGGTGGAAAGGAGGGGTAGGCAGTGTGTCTCTTGGGGTTATCGCTCCAGACAGAAAGAAAAATTTGGAATTATAAAAAATTACATAAAATCATATAAAAACTGTATTAAAAGACTCAGATAAAAAGAAGTAGAATAACCTTAGGTTGGTAAGAGTGTTTGGGGTTCTTGGAGAGAAATGACTTTAAAGAAAGTTATGTCCAGTCTGTGCCATGTGTGAGCACATGTATGCGTGCAAGGCTGTGTGTGTGTCTGTGTGTCTGTGTGTGTGCACACGCATGTAGGTGCTCCTGTAGTGTACAGAGAGGCCCCGAGATCCACCTCAAATGCTGGACACCTTGGTTTTTGAGACAGTGTGTCTTCACTGGCGGGAGCTCACGATTTGACAAGACTGGCTGGCGAGGATCTGACTCCAGCTCCACAGTGCTAGATGCACAAGTGTGTACAGTGGGAATCCAGCTTTATAACACGGCTTCTGAGGCTGGAACTCAGGGCCCGGGGCCTGAAGAGCAATGTCACCAGCTGAGCCCATCCGCCGAGATGTCTGTGTTACAGCCTGAGACACAGCGTGAAGCACAGAGCTGCCACGACAGAGAGCTGGGGGCGGGGGTCCCCCGCTTCAGGGATAGTGCTCCCCCCTCAGAACCTGTGGGGTGCACTACTTCTTCCTCAGCGATTTGATTCTCTATGATTGTGACATGTCTCAGGGTACAAATCGCATAGAAACTGTAACAGTCCAGGGCAGGACCGACGGTAAACGTGCTTGCAGGAGAAGTGTCCCGTGGACAGACCGTGAGCTCCCACAGACCTGTGAGTAAGCGCAGCCAGTGTCGGGGTCTCCAGCCTCGTGCGTGTGGATGAAGCCTGGAGAAGCACAAACTTTCGGTCCTCCTAAGCACGCCATTGCTCAGACCAACCACTAGCTGTGAACAGCTGTTGCCTCTGGCTTGGAGACAGGATTTTTTTTCAAGGTATGATAAAGAGCGGGCTTATCTCAGGGCGTCCGGGGCAAGGGTGAGGCTGAGGATGGAAACTCTGCCTGGTTATCACTCCACATGGTCTCTTAGCAAATGATGAAGCCACCATTTTCACATGCTCCGTGACCTTATAGAGACCTGAGGCCCATCTGCCTTCCTGCTCATCAAGACCCTTTAGTTAGATTTTTGTCGTTGTGACAGAACACGGGAGAGCACCTGACAGACGGAAGATTTGTCTTGGCTCAGTTTCAGAGGGTTCAGGCCTTGGTTATCTGACCCCACGAGCTCGGGCAGGGTGTCACGGTGGGAATGGTAAAGAAGCCGGAATCAGATGGGAAGCAGACGGAAGTGCAGACTTAAAAGGGGGAAGGAAAGTTTCTTATGGGCCCCCTTAGAGGTCACAGACAGTGACCAGTTCCTCACTCAGGCAGCAGGATGTGAAGGCAGCTTTTGTGGTGCTGGTTGAGGCCGAAGGGCAAGGCCAGCAGATGTCTCAAGGACAAGGCCAACGGATGTCTGTCTCAAGAGTCTCCATGGAGAAGCGTGGCACAGGCATGGCACAGGCATGGCACACGGCACACGAGCCCAGAACCATGAGAAGCGTGGTTCACGGAAACTAAAATCTCTTTTGAGGGCAGCACAGGGCTCACTAGTGACCACCCGCTTGGCAGCAGAACCCTTTATTTAAAAAAAATAAACCACAGATTAAAACAGAAAGTGCTAGATTTGGTACAGGGCAAGAAGGCCCTTGAAGCCCCTGCTTCTCTACTGTTGTGGGTCCCCAAAGTCTCAGAGAATGCAGAACCCAGCAGGGCAACCTGCAGCCAGGCCCAGAAACTGAGCCCTGAGCAAGGACCGGGGGTGTCGGTTGTTTCAAAGGGCCAAAGAGCTAAAAAGTGGCTCGAGGGCAGCAGTGACGGCAGGGCTGAGTGGGAGAGGATTTTAGCACAAGAAGTTTATTTGGAAGGAACGTGGAGGTAAAAGAGAAAGATGCTTGGACAAGGGAGGCAGTGGGAAAGGCTGCTGCTAAGCGGGATCTGCCTTGGGCCACCGGAGCGCCACCTTGAGAGGGGGGTATCTGGGAGGAAGCTGGGTCACTCGCTCCTGCCCATCGCCTAGTGATGGGAAGCCACCCAGGAAACCTAGTCTGGGAGAGAGAGGTGCTCCTCACCCAGGAAGCCTTCCCTGGCTGAGCAGGGAAGGGGCTTCTGGGTGCCCTGGAAAGCAGCTTCAGTTGGTAGCAAGAGCCTGTAATTACAGCAAGCAGGCCTGGTACTGGAAACCACGATTAAGGCATGAACGAGGAAATAAAGCTCCTTTGTTTGTGCTCATTATGCGCTCTTTCTGATGACTATACCAGAGGAGAAAACCGCCTTTCAGACAGCTGGCTTAATTAGCAGATATATTATCATCTCCGTCCCTGAGCCGTGGGCCCAGCAGCGAATCCGAGCTGGGTGAGGGTACACTCACTCTGCCCTGCTTCCTCCTCCAATTCTTCTGTTCTCAAGGGCATCAGGCTAGTCTTTGCTTTAGCCATCTCCCAGCAGCCTCTGGGCGAAGGAACATGTGTCTGTGAGGCTCCACCCTGAGAGCAGCCCCAGGTGTTAGGCTGATGTTGTTTGGGCAGTAGGGGCGGAGATAAAAAAATCAAAGCTAGCCTGTAGCAGTCTCAACTCACGCATCAGTTCGTCTGTTTCTCCCCTCTATCCTCCACAGCACCTCTGCCTTGCCCAGGATCCCCCTTAGAAAGTGCTCTTGTCTTATTTGAGTCTCCTTGCAGAGGCTGGCTTGTGACCCTCTGCACTTTAGAATGGTTGTCATTTGAAAGCCATACACAAACACATCCTCAGTAAAACGATACAGGGTTCAGGTGACCATTGAAAGTCCGGTGTCTGTGACTTAGTCCCTGCCCCTGGTCCCCTCCCCTCTCCTCTGCCTTCTCCGCTCTTCGTCTCTGCTCTAGACACACGTCTGCATTCTGTTCCCACAACAATGTTCTCATGCATTTGCTCTCCCTTCCAACTCTTCGAAACATGTGCAGACGGAGATCTAAACTTTGAGTACAAGCAGTGGTCTGAACCCTGGGAGCCAACCAAACGCAGACTAAAAGCATTTAAAAATGAACACACATGAGCATGCAGGTAGATGAGCATGCTGGGAGGACATAATTCCAGAGAGCCAGACAGTCCCAGGCAGAGCCACGAAGCCTCCACGGACACCAGCTAATCCTGATGGAGGCCACATAGCCACAGCAGGAATTCCCCTTTCTGGCTTTAAAGGGGGCCTGTGAGCTCCCCTCAGGGTGGCTTCCATTTTGTGAAGGTGGTGACCCCAGCATGCTGGAATCCTCTGCAGAATAAAGGCTCTTTGTTTTTGCATGCCACCTGAGTCTGGGGTCTTTCTTCGTCGATTCACAGACCCTAACAATTTGATGAGATGGTTAATCTTGATCGTCAACTTGATGGACGTTGGGACCAGATAGCTGTGCAGGATGGCCTAGTTTAGGTTAACTGAAGTGAGAAGATTTGCCATAAGTGTGTGTGTGGGGGGTGCTGTTCTATGGGCTGGGCATCCCAGCACAAATAAAAAAACAAAAAGCAAGGTGAGCACAAGCCTTCGTCTTGCTCTGCTCGCTGACTGCACGTGCAGCATGAGTAGTGGCCATACTTCCGCCATCCTGATTGCTCCAAAGCAGACTGTCCCATGAGCCAAAATAAACACCCGCTTCCTCCATTAAGCTACTTTGTTAAGTATTTTGCAGTAACGATGAGAAAAGTAACATAAGTATCACAATATACATAGACTTTCTCTGTCATTGTTTCCTAAGCAACACAGTTTACTGATTCTGTCCCTTGTCATTTACACCACAGTAGACATTAAAAGCAGGCCAGAGGTCATGACACATGGAAGCGAATACGGAAGCTTCTGTGTAAACATGGTAGTTTTAACAAAACAGACTGGAGCACCCACAGATTCTAATACCTGTGGTTTCTGGAGTCAACCCTCCATGGTAATGAGGAAGTGCTGTTTCTATTTGTGTGTGTGAGAGAGAGAGACAGGGTCTCACTATGGAACTCTGGCTGGCCTGGAACTCACAGAGATCCACCTGCCTCTGCCGCACGGATGCTGGGCCTAAACAAGTGCGCCACCACGCCTAGCAATAGTGTTCTGGTGTGTGGCATTGTGTGCTGAACCCAGAGTCCAGCACGTCCGAGGCGAGTTCCCTGCCGTTAATTACGGCCCAGCCTAGAACTCCTGCTTTTAAAATCTGAGCGTAGAGAGAACAGTGTAACAGACATCTGTGAACACAACTGACAAGTGCTGGCTCTTGAAACGTGTCTTCAAGGTGAAAACAGAAAAGAGAAGGGGAAACAGCTCAGCAGCGGGGGAGGCCGACTCCTGCTTGGCTGTGCTTTACCCACCGTGAGCATGCCATGCCGGGATGGTGTGAGCATTGGCGCAGTCACAGCAGGAGTGCAAACTGTTGGGTTTCAGCCAGCTCCGGAGGAAGGAGCACCTGATAGGCCAGAGCAAAAACCTCTGGCTGGGAAATCACCGCCCTTGAGGAGAGAGAGCGGCTGCTGGCCTTTTATTAATGGACATGCTTTGCCTAGCACACTCCCTTCTACAGATTTACGTTTATTTTCTTGTGTCACTGCCACCGTTGCCTTAGTCAAGGGAAACATTCTCCTAGGAAGAAGATGCTGCAGAGACTCATAACTGGTGGAGCTATTGAAAAAAAGTGAGCACTGCGACAACACAGCAGTCCTGTGCTTGGAAGAGACGTGTGTGTGTGTGTGTGTGTGTGTGTGTGTGTGTGTGTGCATGCACAGCAGCCCTGCAAAGCTCAGGGAGAAGGGACAAGGAGGAGCCAGAAGAAGGAAGGATGGGTGTAGGGTCTAGCTGTCTACACAAACTGTCGCCATCTGTGGTGTCCCAGAGACCGTCAGGCCGTCGTCAGGGCAGGAAAGGGAACAGTACAGGGGTGGCCGTGTATAGGGAGGGAGCTCTGTCCTCACGAGAGGAGCAGGGAGGTCTGGGTGAGAGACAGAGAAATCCCGGGAGCAGCTGACCAGCCAGTCTAGACAATCTGTGAGCTCTGGGGTCAGTGAGAGACCCAGCCTCAAAAGATGACAGGAGAAGATACTTGACGCTGACCTCAGCCTCCCATATGTATGAGTGCACACAGACATATGTGCAAAATCACACAAGTACCCATACACACACACACGTTATACAAATAAATAACTACAAATAAATTTTTATTTACCTAATATCCCATTATGAGGGTTTTGGAGTTTTCCCCCTCCTTCAAATTTCTCTCCTTTTGTCAATAATTTGATGGAGCTCTCTGTAAATGAAGGTTGGGTGTGTTTAAGGCTTTTCAGGTTGGGGCAAATTTCTTTCTAGAATGGCCTTCCATCTTTCAGTCAGTACACTGAGAGTCCCCTATTCAGTCTGTGTCTATTTGCTGCCCTGTGCATTCTTTTTAAATGCCTACTGCTTAACACATGAGAAATGTCTCCATTATGGCTTTTCTTTCTCCTTTTACTGTTCCCTTTGTGAATTATCCCCGAGTCCCTCCCTTGTTCATCTATTTCCTATTGATTTGCAAAGCCTCTGATCACTTTTAATGAAAAGTTTAAATTTCAGGCGCAGCTGTCAGAGATGCTGGCGGCTGCAGTTCTCCGCAGATCTAATTGTTTTAATAAGTTCTGCTAACGACCAGAGGCTAATGAAGGAGCAGATCTGATGGATGAAGCCCAAAGGAGCCACATAATTAGAAGTTTCCTCCCCCGATCAAGAGGACCAGCTATATTTGCCAGCTCGATTCCCAGCCCCACTCCCCCTCTCTCTATTTTAATAACTGCATTCAAATATATCTTACTGGTCTTGGCAGAGCGGTGGAAGACATTCGAACTGTGTCTGGCAGTTATGTAACTCTCCAATTAACACAGGGTCTTATTTCTCCTGGATTTCATACTTAACTCTTCTGGTGGAAGCTTCAAGTCTCTTTGGCTCCTCCATGCCTCAGCTGCCTCCAGGATGCACAGTGAAGCTGTCGCTTAGCAACCAGGGCAGTGCTTAGAGAAACAGAAGCCTCAGCTCTGGCCAAGAGGAAAATCACCAGTTGGAATAAAAAGTTTTAGCTTTGAACCATGAAGCAGCCAAAAGCACAGTCCCAAGTGAGATGCTGTAGCTCACGCATCCTCCCAAGGGAACCCGGGTTCTTGGCAGGGGCAGGAGCTGGGTAGAGCTAAGTGGAGGGTGGATTCCAGGACCTTTGAAGCCCTCATTCCCCATGCTAACAGGTGATGGTGGCTGAGCAGGAATATGTAAAACCACTCAGGAGGTCCTACAGTGTTCTGCTTCTGTCAATCACGAGAGGTCGTGGGGCCAGAGATGAGGAAGAGCTGGAGCCACTGAGGATTTTCAGAGAGGGGGACCCAGGGTGCTCCAAACACTGCAGTCTTCCTGGATTGCTTCCTGGTTGTGTCCTTTCTTTAAACACACACACACACACACACACACACACACACACACACACACACACACTTTACAGACCCACATCTATTCATTCATATCCTTTTTCTGCATAGAGTGTGCTCAGGCCAATGAAATACTCTGGAGTTTGCCTGAAGCAAAGCCTTAAAACATTCCTTCATGCTTTCTTTGGCTCGCTCTTCTGATCTTTGCTATGAAAAGAGAAGCCACAGTGACCACTGGTCCAGAGAAGATGGACAGACACCTTGTCCAGATCTAAACAGAGTCCAAAGTAGAGCCTTCTCCGCATGATGGCGTGAATGAGAAACCGGGTTGCTGTCAGCTACCCTGGGGTGCGACTGTTTGTCACGCAGCTCGATGAAGGTCCTGACTGTTCACTGTCTCCTTCCTCTCTGCTGAGGTCAGGCTGCCTCAGAAGCACAGATCCTGACCCATGAAGCTCCCCTCTACCTCGCACGAAACTCACCTGAGTCCTTGCTCTGAGCAGAGGCTTCCAGGACTCTCCCCTCCTTTTTCTCCCTCTGCCTCTAGCACAAACGCTTGCCTGAACCTAAAGTGCTCTGTGCATTACATCTGCCTGGGTTAACCGCTTCCTGACTCAGTCCTGGGGACTTTCCCAGGCTGCCTCTTCCGGGAAGCCTGGCTGGTTCTCCCAGGAAGGACACAAACCCAATAAGGAAGCCACAAAATCTTAGAAGACACATGAGCCCCAAAGTTACACAAGCCTCAGCCACAGCAGGGACGGGAGCTCCAGGACACAGCTTTCACGACCCTTGCTGGGGTGGGAGGTTCTGCTGTGTGTCTTCTGTGTGATACTCATGCTCTTCCAGGTAGCCCCAGGAGACCCACGGAGCTAGACCACCAAGCTAGACCTGGGTGAAGCGATTTCCTCAGTCTGTCATTGCGCGCTCTCTGGGTGGACAGAATAGACATTTCTCACATCTTGCGCTGTTGTCGCACCGCATGCAGCACTGCTCAGCTCTGTACCGGTAGCAAGGCTGGTCCAGCGGGCGGAGACCAAGGGCCGCAGGGAGGAAGGCCACATGGCAGGGTGTGCAAGCCTTTTGAAGCCCTCAAGATCCTGGCGGTGTCACTTGGTGACCTCCAGGTTCTCTTTTACAGAGCAAGAAGGCTGAAGGCCCCAGCTCAGAGCTGGAGGAGTGAGGCCTGGGGCTGCGGCTGACGCACAGGAGCCCTGCATGGATACTCGCTTACTGGGGAGAATGGAGACAGTCTTGGGCTGGACCTTCCCAGAGCAGAGCCTGAGACAAGCATTGGCGCAAGGAGATGGCGGTCTAAGAAGCGCCTGCGCTGCGCTGGAAGCTGGTGTCTGCTGTGAGACTGAGTGGAGCAGCTGATGGAGTGAGTCCCCACAGAAAGCAGGAAGTCTGTTGTCTGTCCACTAACTCCTGCCCACCTTGGAGAAGGACGCTGGGGGTGGGGTGAGGGCAGGGGTGGGGCTTGCTTTCCCAGCACAGCTTGTTCAGTGAGCCTAAGGGCAAAAGAGCTTTCTTCAGGGGTCAGGCCACAGCTGCGGACCTAGCCACACAGGATCCACATGCGTGGGGAGGGGAAAGGAGGGGAGTCCCCGGTGCCACCAGCAGAGCTGCTTGACTCTAGGATAGAATTAGAACACCAAACCCAAAGGAACAGGAACCCTGGGAAGACAGGAAGTGAGTCAGCTGTCCTGGAGTCCCCAGGCCCTGGGTTCCTGGGTCCCAGCTACCATGTGGGAGGTCAGCTTTCTCTCTGTTGGGTGACCTGAGCCAACACAGGGCTGTGTGGGTGAGACTTGCTCACTCTGTTCAAGACACAAGGGACTTCCTTAAAGGCCAGGGATAGAGCAGCAGGACTCAGGCTGAGCAAGCCAAGCGCCGGAACCCTGCTGCAGGCGGGCGGAGTGGCTCACTGGTTTGGCTCTCCAGCTTTGCACACAGAAAATCCTGGGCTTCATGGCTTCTTGGCTTCCTGTAATGAGATGAGACACCAGCTAGTGATCATCTTTACAGAAAACCGCCCAGGAGAGGAAGTTCTGACATTCCATTAGGGATTCCCTGGGGTTGATAAATGTGTTAGGTGATGATTATAGCTATCGTTATTGTAATGATAATTCTCATTACTGCCATTTTAAGTCCCGGTTCTTGGGAGCCGCACATCTGCCACTTTGTGTCTTTCTGAACTGAGATCACACCAAGGCTTAACTGTGTGGTGACAAAGGTTCTCAGAGGCTGCCTAACTGGTGCAGGGTTGCCAAGGAAGTGAGAGAGCTGCTCGGTGAGGCTCGGGAACACTCCAGAAGGCGGGGTGGGAGGATGTCAGAGCCGCAGGGTGGGAAGGAGTGCGGTAAAGTGCTGCCGTGGTCCCTGCAGTCACGAGCACACAGCAGCTGTGGACACCTACACAAGGCCTGCACAACCCGCGCCCTTCAGCTTTCCAAAGTGAGCGGGAGAGACACCTGTGACGCCCCCACCTCAGTGGAGGAGCTAGAAGTCAGCTCCAAGGAAACTCCACTTCCCCAAATTCTGGCGTTAGACAAAAGCCGGCATTCCTCAGGACCTTGCGAGGCGGGTTCCCCTCTGCCGAAAGCAGACATTTCACTGGCAGAAGGGACAAATGGTTTTCTGTGGTGCCTGTGGGCAAGCCAAGCTCATGCTGCCTGCCAGCCTCCCTCAGTATCACAAGCCCCTGCTGCACAGTTCAAAGCCCACGCTGGCATCCTGGCCCTGCCCTGCCCACGCTGGCATCATGGTCCTCCCCTCTCCAGCTCATGGGCTTTCCTCACAACTGCACATTCTCCTCATAACCCTGCTGGTTTGGCTCTTTTCCTTTGCCCTCTCTTGGTCTCTGCACTCTCTCTGTCTTCCTCTCCAGCCCTCCCCCTCTTCCTTTCTCTATCTCACAGGTCCAGTCTTCTGGCCATGTTCAGTCCACTTCTTTCTCTGCTCTGGATCTCCCAGATGCCTCTGGCTGTGCCCTCCCTCCCTCATCTCTACATAAAACCCTTCCCCTCAACCACACCTTGGAGCAGCCGTGTCCTCACTTTACACATCTGGTTCTGAAACCCTGAGCAGCAGGTGCTTCTGTGTGCACACTCCTTACTGTGAAGCCCATGCAGAAAACACTGTGGACTGAAAGGATGGCTCGGTGGCTTAGCTTGTGTGCTGCTCTTGCAGAGGACCTGAGTTCAGTTTCCAGCACCCACACAGCATCTCACCGCCACCTGCAGCTCTGTGTCCCGGGGTCTGACTCCCTCGGCTCACCTCCGTGCCACCCAGACTCACATACACATGTACAGACAGATGCACACACATACGAAAGCCTTTACATCTATCCTCCAAATCAGGTAAAGTGGTGTTCACCTGGAATCCCAGCACTTGGGAAGCTGAGGCAGGAGGACCACTGTGAGTTTGATAATAACCTGGGTAACCTAGTGAATTTGAGGCCTGTCTGGGCTAAAAGTGAGACAGCATCTCAGGTGAAACAAAACATTTTGCACCCATGGCTTGTCTGCACCCTCAGCAACCTCTCAGTTTCCTCCCCAGCAGAGCAGGCACAGCGTAGCAGGTGAAGAGGTTGGTGCTCAAAAGCCACCAAACGGCTGCTGCAGAGCACCAAAAGCCCCGTCAGATGAGAGATTCCTCACGCCACGTGGTCCTTTGCAGATTCTGGGTTTGTTCTCCAGCTTTCAGAGTCTCCACAGCAGGAGTCTGAGGAGTGTGCAACTCCCTCCCTGTCTCTCTTACGGCTGAAGTGAAGATGGAGGACTGAGGACAAGGAGCATCAGGCCAGCGAGGGGCAAACATGGTTGGGTGCCATCATGAGACCGGGTCATTTAGCGTGAAGAATTCCACACATGTAGCCTCGGGGAGGGAGAAGGGAGATGAACTGTGGAAAGTTCACAGAAAGCTCCTCGCTCTGCCTCCTTTTCCATCAACAGCAGCAGAACTGTGAGCCTGGCTGCTCTTTTTACCTACACATACATTTTCTACTTGGTTAGGTTAGTTCTCGGACAGCTTCACACTTGTGCGTGACATGCTCTGCTTACTCACCCCAGCCCCCTCTGACCAGGCCAGGTGGTTGACAGGCCCAATCCGATACAGACCCAGGGAAGGTCGGGACTATTGTGGTATTTCACGGTCCCTTCTGGCTCTTACATTCCTCTGCTCCCTTTTCCACATCTTTCCTGGACTCAGAAGGGCTGATGTAAGCGTCCTATTTGTGGCTGAGCCCTCGGCTGTCCCTTATTCTCAGCGCCTTGCACACCCGTGAGCGAATGTTCTCATTCAGCACTGTTATAAAGACAGAACAGAAAAATGGCAAACTGAAACCCACTGATGGCATTCTCCACGGAGCCAACTGGGAGGCACACCAGTGCTTCCCCTGTGGGGTTGTGGGAAGGATTTAATGAGTGCCGGGCCTGAAGGCTGAGCACAGAACTCAATGAGGAGGGGATGTTGTCCTTACAGCGTCACGAGCCAGCTGTCACCCACGACCGCCATCTGAGCCGGCCTGACTCCTCCCTCTTCCCCACCCCACATCCAGTACAGTCAATGTTCTCCCCACTCGAGGGTGACCCGAGGAGGCCCCAAGGGTGTGGAAGGAAACTAAAACTGTCCTGAGATTTAAGCCATGAAAGCTGCCCGTGACAGTGCTCACAGAGAAAAAGACCCAAGAGCAACCGTGGGTTGGCAATTGAAGTCAGCCCTTGAAGAGGCAGAAGCTGCCTGCGGCCCTGCCCGTGGGAAGCCTGGCACCGCCAAACTCCACACCGCACAGTAAGGGCGGCATCCAACTTCACGTTTTCTCAGCCTCTGCAGGTGGCGGGAAACTCCGAGATGCTCCAAATGACTCAGTTTCCTTCTGGTTTGCTCTCAGAGTCCTCGCTGCTTCTGTGTGGTCACGCACCTGGTAATGTCTGAGTTTTCACAGTGAAAACCCAGAGCAGTCGAGAGACAAATGGTGATATTTTCCTGGTGAGGAGTTGGAAGGAACAAATGAGCCTGGGATTATGTATGTACAGAGCCAATGTCCACTGCTCCGGCTCCTCTGTAAAACTTGTTCCTGGACCCTACTGTGGCTGTGGGCCCTTCTCTGTGTGCTCTTCCCGCTGTGGCTGAGGACTCTTCCTGCTGTGGCTGAGGGTCCTTCCCGCTGTGGCTGAGGGTCCTTCCTGCTGTGGCTGTGTGCTCTTCCTGCTGTGGCTGTGTGCTCTTCCTGCTGTGGCTGTGTGCTCTTCCTGCTGTGGCTGAGGGTCCTTCCCGCTGTGGCTGTGTGCTCTTCCTGCTGTGGCTGAGGGCTCTTCCTGATGTGGCTGAGGGCTCTTCCTGCCGTGGCTGAGGGTACTTCCCGCTGTGGCTGTGTGCTCTTCCTGCTGTGGCTGAGGGCTCTTCCTGATGTGGCTGAGGGCTCTTCCCGCTGTGGCTGAGGGCACTTCCTGCTGTGGCTGTGTGCTCTTCCTGCTGTGGCTGTGTGCTCTTCCTGCTCTGGCTGTGTGCTCTTCCTGCTGTGGCTGAGGGTTCTTCCCCTGAGTGATTTCAAGGACTGTCCATGGGACTTGGAAGATGGCTCTAAAATTTCCCACCTCACAAGCATGAGGACATGAGTTCAGATAACATGGAAAATCCGGGAACAGGGGTGCACATCAGTCTGTAGCCCTCAAACCAGGAGAGGGTGCAGAGGGTGGGGGAGGTAGGCAGAATCTGAAAGCTCACTTGAATGCCTGGCTGACCCCGTGATTTCCAAGTTCAGTGAGAAAGCCTGTCCCCAAAGTACACCTGATGTTAACCTCTGGCCTTGCCACAGACATACACACACACACACACACACACACACACACACATACCACAAAAGGCAGGACGTGGAACTATGGCAAAAGAGCATCTGGCTTGAACTCACGAAGCACCAGCGAGCTTTGCTCTCAATCAGGACTTGCTTTCCTAATGTCATTGGAGAGGAAGGGGAAGGTGCGTTCCCGTATTAGTTTTAAAATCTAATTGAGGAGAGGCCTGTTGCCTAGACAATGGCATGCTGAACTGTGCAGCTGCAGGGAGGACTATGAAAAATACCCCCCATCTCCAGTGTGTTGGACAAGGATCAATCTAGGGAGTCTTCAGCCATGGCTCCCTGTGTCTCATGCCTAGCAATTGTGTTAGGAATGAAAATGAGATGGAGAAGGGCTGAGGATCCGGGAGCGATGGCAGCCTCCCTGGCAGGCCGCAGCACGCGCATGAGTCCCACAGGGTGGAGGCAGGCTGGGCTGGGGGTGCGCTGAGCTTGGCTGAGGCGCACTTGCCGATCCCCAAGGCCCCGTTAGCCATGGAGTGTTTATAGGGCAGGTCGTGTGCTGGCTCAAAAAGGTAGATTTGTCTGTGTGTGTTCACGTGTTCAGGTGCATGCGTGTATGAGGGTTTTCTTTTGAAATGGTGCGCATGTGTGTGGTTACTGTTACAATTATTGTAGAGGCTAGAAGAGGGGGTCAGCTGCCCCAGAGCTGAGGGTTCAGGCTCTGTGAATTGGGGTTTAACTGTTCTCTTGAGGCTGGCTCTCTCACTGAACCCAGAGCAAGGCTAGCCCTGGTGAGCACTAGTGTGCCTCCCGTGCACTGAGGTTCTAGCTGTGTGCACTGTTTCAGGCTCTCTAGAGTGGGCGCTGGGATCTGAACTCAGGTCCTCAGGCTTGCACAGTGAGGACGCTGACCCGTTGAGCCCCTACCAGCCCAGTGCTCTGCTTCAGGTGGAACCAGCCTAGAGACCGCCTCCTCCAGCCTTTTCTGAGTCTTGTGGGTGGTCTCCAGTCCTTAAAATATTCCAACACTATCCTCAAGTGTGTCCTCATCAGCCCTGTGACCTGGTTCTGAAGATAGTAAGAGTTGCTTAAAGGGCTACCTAGCTTCTGTGCGTAAAAGGCCGGCCAGCTGGCTATTTTGCAGTTCTAACACTAGTTAGAACAACAGCTTCTACCATAAGCAGATTCAGTGTTCCGTGTACTAAACTCCCAGGCTCAGGCTCAGTTCCTACAGCAGCCTGACGCTGAGCTACTGCTGCTTCTCCATTTCCTCATCTGACAAGTGAGAAAACTCAGGCACAGACAGATGTCACAACAGGCCCCCAAGCCCACACCTGGGTGACATCAACAAGGCAGAAAGCCCAGAGGAAAAGGGTAAATTCCTAGGAACATGTTCTCAGCCAAGACCGGATCAGAAAGAAATGGAAAGTCTGAACAGACTAACAAAAGGCAGGGGGGTGAAAAGGAGAAAGCCCCACATTGAAGCCCCAGGACCCAGCGCTTGCACCACTCGATCTGATCAAATATTTCAAAAAGAACTCATCTCAAATTTTAAAATTTCTGAAGTCTTTAAATTCCCCCACAAAAGGATCTGAAAATATTGGGTATCAGGGACATTACTCTGATATCAAAGCCCAGGAAGGAGGTTATATAAAAACATAAAATTGTGGGGTGATAACCCTGATGGACCCAAATGCAAACACTGTCAGCCAAACCCTAGCAATGTGAACCTACCAACACTCTAACGTAAAAAGATCTTTCGTCCTGATCATGTGATTCTTATCCAGGACCAGGAGTTCAAAAGCTAAAACCAGTGTTAGCCAAAGGGCCAGCATCACAGGAGCATCTTAGCAAAGACAAAAAATCCCAGGGAAATCCCACAGAAGCTCACGGCGCAGAGGCTAAGCACGCTGGCTGCTGCTGCACAGGACCGGGGTTTGAGTCCCAGTGCCCGCACAACAGCTCAGGAAAGCCTGTGACTGAAATCCCAGGGGATAGGGCTCCCTCTTCTGGACTTCCCCAGCACTGCACACACGTGGTGCACAAACACATAAAACCAAACCGCCATCCACACTCAGTAAAACATCGCTGAAGTGCCCTTCACCCCGCAAAGAGCCCAGCGCAACAAACCATGGCTGACGTCACACTCAAAAGATGAACTCTCCTTTTAAATGATGATTTGCTATCTGATAAAAAAAATCTCCCACTGGAAGAATTCTTATTTCTGGGTGAGACACAGCCAAGAGGCTCCGCCAGACACCAGTTCCCTGGGCCCATCTCCAAAATAGAAGGAAAAAACATTCGTTGTCCAAGTCTCTCTGTTGTCGCATTAGGACCAATTGGTGCAAGCCCTGGGCAGGCCTAACCCTGCTCTACCTCTCCGCTTGGCCACACTGTTGACTCCGGCCAGGGGGTGTCAACAAGTGTGGCATACACCAAGGCTTGAGTACCCATGTGTGATTGGCCGGCCATCCTGCCTCTGCCGTGAGAAGGAAGTTGCTGCTTGGAGCAGACTTGAACCCAATTTCCAGCCAATGTGTCCCGCAACACAGCTCAGATCCGGTGGCCTCCAGACCTTGGAGACAAATGCCTGCCACTGTGTATAAGCATCTGGAAGGAACACGGAGAAGCCACCGGGAGCTCCAGGGCCTCGGGTGGGCTTTCTGGGGCGCATGAGGCTCGCCTCAGGGCTGGCTGGCCGGGCAGTTGCCTCTGGTGTCTGTGCGGCTGATCATTTTTCCCTGAGACGCTCCTGCAGCCCCTGCCCGGGTCCGTGGCCCTGAGGGCCGCTGTGGGAGCTAGCTTGGGAAGAAGGGTCAGAGGTGATGAGTGGAGTCGGGCTCCTCTGATTTGCATAACGCTCCTTGGCCCCTTTTGTTTTATGCATGTCCACCGAGTGCATCCCCGAATCTGTCTCTGCCAGATTTCAATCTAACATTAAGCCATGTAAAGAAAGCTTTTCCTTCTAAGGGATTATCTAAACCAGCATATTAATTCAGAATTTCATTTAGAAATAATGAAGGGATGAGCCGGGCCCTATTCTCTACTGACTCTGTAAAGTTCTCAAAGCTAACGACTCTAGAAGAAAACAAAAGTCAACCCTGAAATGGTAGCACATCTGGAAGGGCCAAGAAGAATTCGGTGCTGTGATACGTTGGAATGCTCTAGAAGGAAATCTGAAATGGCACAAAGTTACCTAAACTTAAGAGAGTTTAAAGGACAGTCCTCAGGGGAAGCTGTGGCCTCTGGCTCCCTTGCAGGGCCCCGGCCATTAGGCGAAGGGCACAGGGCATCCTAACCTGCAGAACGAATCTGCCTCGCCCAGGGGGCAGGCAGAGGAACCGTTGCTTCCATCTGACCTTCGAACACTGCAGGCTCTGGAGGCTCAGCCTGCTCCCTGATTTGCCCTGGAGCCCACATTGATTACGCTCTGGCTCGGGCATCTTCTACCGAAACCCACAAAGCTGAAAATGGAGTTTTCTGTGAAAGCTACACACCATGCCGCTTTCTAACAAGCACTTTTAGCTGTGCAAATTCGGCAGAACAGACTGGGCCCATTAGAGTCTAGAGGGGCAAAGGACTATCAATATGGATCCAAATTAAAAAACAAAACAAAAAGATGAGAGCACTCAGACCCAGCTCCTTCTGAATCACACTCATGACTCACGGACGTGTGAGTCATGTAAAGTGTTGGGTATGATGGCCAGAGCTGTGTCCCTAGTTCTAACTGATAGTGGTAGCTGATACTCCCGCTGGCTTCTGTGGCTCCAGCTGTGCCGTATCCTCTCTTTCCCTGCTCAAGAGTTTTAGAGAGTCCGTAACCTACCGCCAATGTGTGCTGTCCCAGCAGTGTGTAATCTGGGGTGTGTTCCTGCATGTACATGGGCTGTTATAGAATTGGGTGGAGACGGCTGGGCACAAACCATCATTCGTCAGTCTATCTGACTCTGCATAAGCTTAATGTTATGGTCTTATGTAATCAACAAGAATGTCGTCCTTGATGTTACTGAATGTGCTACCTGTCACCAAGAAGGTTTTTAATAGGATGTGTTTTGCCTGCATGTATGTCCATGTAGTGCTCATGGAGGCCAGAAGAGGGTGCTGGATCCCCTGGGACTGGATTTAGAGACGGTGATGAGCCACCAAGCAGGTGCTGAGAATCAAACCTGGGTCCTCTGCAAGAGCAGCCAGTGCGGTTAGCCACTGAGGCAAAGAGGAGTCTTCTTAATTCACACGTGTTTAAGGACGAGGGGAAAGGCAGACGCGTGCTGGAATTGGGGACACGACGTGTGCTGACTCACTGACGCCAGAAAGCTGCCTCTGTGCTGGTTGTACCCCAGGTGCAGCCCGCAGCGGCCTCGGGATGCCTGACGGCAGCTGTGTCTGACCTGTGGCCAACAGGACGTGGCTCAGTCCAGACCAGCCCTCTGTGCTCTCTAAAGCCCGGTGCCTCCTGCTACCCCAGACGCCCGAGTCAGGCTGCTCCTTAATGGAGACGGGGGATACAACTTAGGATGGGGAATTGTGGTTCGCTTGTTTGTGTGGCACTGGATTTGAACTTGGGGCTTTGTGCGTACTGAGCAAGAGCTCCCGGTGAGCCACACATTCTGCTCAGTCTCACCGGCGCTTCTCCCATTATGTAAATTCACGCTGGCCGCCGAGTCACTGCATCTCAGGTTTGTAACTGTGACGATCTTGTCGCTGGACAGGAAGTTGGGTTAAGTTACTTAGAAAGAGGAAAAAAAGACTACAGAGATCTTAAGAGTGATTTAACAGTGAGAGAGCGTTAACCAAGTTAGTTTGTTGTGTCTTATTGCAGGACAAGGCACAGTTTGTCTCCTTTCATTATTGGTTCCTTTCCTTCAAACTATGTTTTGTCATAGACTCAGAGGCACAGCAGGATTACAGACGTGTGCCACCATCCCTAGGCGCAAGGAAAACTACTCGCCTTTAGTCCCACTAACTGGAAAGCAGAGGCAGGAGAAAGGATCTCTATGAGTTCAAGGTTATCCTGGTCTACAGAGTGAGTCTAGGACAGCCAGGGCTACACAGAGAAACCTGTCTCAGAAAAAAAAAAAAAAAATCAAAAAGAAAACACAAACAAATCAAAAAGAGTCAACCACAGAGGGAGAAGACCCGGGCAGGACCCAGGAGAGGACTGGAGCGTGGAGCAGTTTGGGGACGTTTCCTAAACCCCCTTCAGGTGCCCGCATGCCATTTTCTTGCACGTCATCAGCATGGGGATGTCTTCCTGGTGCCCCCAGCGCCGCACAGTGCTCTTGCCCAAGCCCCGGGCACTCAGCCACCACCTCTTCTTTTCATCACTCTGACCTAAGGGAGAGGGTTCATTTGGTGCCAAGGTGATCCCTCAGGCAGGGAGAGCGCGGTGGCTGGTCAGCCAAGCTGAGCCAAACAAAGGTGGGCCGCTGCCTTCCTGGGAGGAGAGAGGAAGACGAAAAGACACTGGTTTCCCAGCTCAGCCCGAGTTCTTCTTCACAGTGCCAGCTTCAGAGCTCGGGGAGTTAGTGATTCAAGGGAACCAAGTGTGCTCACATAAATGCCCCTCGCTGCAGCGAAACCCTAAGGAACGTCCTTAATTGAACTGGCCTTCGCTCTGGGTTTGCGCACTCTTCTGTCTCTTCAAGTACGTGCATCCCTCCCTAAGGGACTGAGCGGCCAGGAGGACACTGCCCTCTGCCCTGGAGGTGAGAAGTGGGAGGCCAGGCCCTTGGCCAGAGCCGCTTTTCCAGAGTTCTGATCCTGCCACTATGGGCACATCAACACCCTGTCACCCCATGTGGCCCTGGCCCCTGGCCCCTGCCGAGGCCCCTGCGTCACCCCGTCTCTGAGTCTCCATCATCCTGCTTGCTCAGCGAGAAATCACCCAATGAAGAACTTACAGTGGGGAGCTTCGCTCTGCTCCTGGTCTGGGGGTGCAGGCAGCCTCGGTGGGGGTGGCAGGAGGGGCCCCTCGCCAGGGGGCATGGAGGAAGCAGCTCTGCCATCAACTGTCCCCTTCTTCCCGTTTCTCCGTCCAGCTGCAGCTCTGGGTGTGAGGCTCGGGCAGGGCTGGTCTTCCTTTCTCAGTAAACGTGACCAGAAGTGCCGGCATGGACACGCCCAGTACTGCCTTCGAGGTGGCTCTACGCCAGGGCGTCTGGATGTCACACTGCAGCGCTTCCTCATTTTGCACATGGTAGAAACAAGGCTCAGAGAGTCAGGACTGCCCGGCTGGGGGATTCCACGCTGCACACACCTGACCTCCAAGGTCCCCGAGAGGCACTTAGTGCCACAGACCTCATAAAGCACCCACCCGGTGTAGGCCTCGTGCAAGGATACACTTGTGTACCTCAGTTCACACTGTTTTGTGAGAGATGAAGAGAAATCAAAAGGAAACACGTTGGGAGCCTCGCTTGAGGGCAGGGAATGAATGCTGCATTCACTGGGCTGAGGCCTTTCTGCTGGGCTGAGGTCAGCCTCCCCGAAGCCCTCCTTCTGGGCTGAGGCCTTCCTTCCGGGCTGAGGCCAGCCTTCACTGCAGAAACTGTGCCATGTGCTGCCCCTTATCCCGCTTCAGTCAGGCTGCAGAGAAGCACCTTCCTTTGCACAGGCACAAATGTAACCAAATGTAGCTAAGTTCAGGAGCCCTTGTTTCTGAGGTGTAGAAACCAATAGGGTGTCTCATGGAGTCCTCTCTGCTCACACTCCTCTCTGCCCACACTCTGCTCACACTCCCCTCTGCTCACATTCTGTTCACACTCTGCTCGCCGCTGGCCGAGCTCTCCGCCAATGAGAAACCACCTACGGAAGGCGCCAGCGCCTCTGGAACAGCACCCATGTACACAGGGTTTCTCTAGCATCCACGGGCACGCTCGTGCACTCACAGGCACAGGCACACACGTGTGCCCTCAGGAGCATCCACGTGCACACGCATGCCTCCACACGAACATTCGCAGGCACGTACACAGAATTATCAGCAGTTCCCCTGGGCTGGGGAGAGGTGTGTGGGACACGGGCTCTGAGGAAAGGCCCAACCCGCCTCCACGCTTACTCACTAAAGCCGCAGCTCTCAGGGCTGCTTCTCCCGAGGTAAAGGGTTGCAACCCACACCTGTCCTAAGGTGTGGGAGAAGGAAGAGGCCCTGTGCAATCGCCATAGAAACCGCTGCGGCGACAGTCACATGACACAGCTCTGCGGTTTCCTCCTGCACGCCAACCACGGTCAGCCAGAGCCTGTCACCAGCCGGGAGCGATGTTGGGAAGTTGTTCCCGGATACCCTAACACCTGCTCTCCCCTGTCACACCGTTGCTGACACAGAGCCCATTAGGGGACCGTGAGCAGCCTGGGAAGTGGTGGGCTGGAAGGAGGAGTCCCTCCTGATGTGCTACAGGCCTGTCTCTCAGGTCACCAGCGTCTGCTTCCCAGGGAGATGGGATCGGGCGCTGGTGCTCTCCAGCTCACCCTTCCACAGTGCCAGGCCCGAAGCTCAACACTGACACTTCCCTCCAGGTCCCAGAAGCTTCTGCCGGGCTCAGGAGCCCATGCCACGGACGTCAGCAGCCGGGAGCCATGCTCCTGTTTGGGATCCTTCTCCAGGGACAAGGGAGAAGCCCAAGCAGGACACTGAGCCGAGCCATCAGTGTTGAGCCTGACCGAAAGTTTGCTCCTGTGGTTGACTTACAGCTGTCGCCCAACAGCAGCCAGGGCATGACTGCTTCGTGCTGCCTGCCTCCAGGCTGGCACTGCCTGCACAGCCAGCCTAGTCTAGCTGTGGGATAAATGATAACAAGAATGGACTTCACATTCAAGCCTGCCCATCTGAAGGGACATGGGAAGGTTTTTAATATAGGCTTGAAAATATTAGGCCACAAATTATTAAGGGAATAAGCAAGATATACTACTGCGTATTTAATAGTGGTCCATGCTTTTATGTAGAAACACACACACGTGGACATGCATGCATGGGCCCCAGGGTCAGGGAAGAGACACAAGAAAGCTTAATGGTCCCCAGGCTCTGTCAACATGGGCCATAAACCAATGCAACATGCAGCATGAAAATCTGTTCAGTGTGTGTGTGTGTGGGGGGGGTATTTGTAATAACCCTCTTTATATTTCCAGCTTTCTTCACCTAAATGTGGATTATTTGTGTCATTTTTAATTGTAATAAGGGTGGGCCCCAGAATAGGCCCAGCAGTGCCTACACTGTTTTGAAGAAGACAAAACCAGGGAGGCAAAAAGCAGGGGCAGGAGAGAGGAACTTTGTGCACACAGCAGTGTCGGCCAGCCCTAGGCTTTCACACTGATGCGTCTGTGATGCCACAAGGAGCCTGAGGCGCAGGCAGCCCCTCGGCCCCACCGCCTCCCCTCCCCTCCTGCAGAAAGGTGAGGGACTGCATCCCCACACTCCTGACAGCTTGGACCCTGCCGCGACCTGGCTTTAGATCTGAGGGTCCCTCTGAGGCTCCCAAACCAAAGCTCCAGGAAATGAGCCCAGGGTCCCAAGTGCAGGCAAGCACTTTACAAGTGAGCCCCAGCCCGGGCCCTGTTTGCTTGTTTCAGTGTGGAATCCGGGCTGGCCTCCAGGTGACAGCAATCTCTCTGTATGAGCCTTCCAGGTGCCACCATCCAGTGTGGTTTCTTCCTAAATAAGTGAAGCATAGACCTCTCCAGCACTGTTGAAGGAAAAAAAAAAACTTTTCACACACACACACACACACACACACACACCAGGAAGGAGGTTGTGGTGGTCTGAGTGAGAATAGCCCTCATAGGCTGAGTCATCAGGGAGTGGCACTACTTGAGAGGGACCAGGAGACCTGGCCTTGTTGGAGGAAGTGTGTCACTGGGGGCGGGCTTTGGGATTTCAAAAGTCCAAGCCAGGCCCAGTATCTCAGTCTTCCTGCTGCCTTCAGGTCCAGAAGAGGAGCTCTCGGCTACCAGGTCTGCCTGCGCGCCGCCCGCTTGGTTGAAAATGGACTAAACCTTTATAAAAGCTGTCACGGTCATGGTGTGTCTTCACAGCAATAGAACACTGACTAAGACGGGGATATAACCAAAGCAGTGAATAGTGGTGCCAAAGTCACGGAGGATTATCCCTTACTGTTTGTACAGTTTTTAAAAATCTGAGTTCCCGCTGTTCATGTGTTACTCGTAAGTTCTGGAAGCATACGTTATAGGAAGAGTTACTGTCAGCTGGTCCTTTCATAGAAACGTGGGGGGATGGGGTGTCTCTCTCTGGCTCCCCCAGAAGGTTCCAGAGAGACTCCCCTTGTGGCTGCATTACGAAGCTCTGTCCATGACTTTCATCACTGTGATCAAGTACCTGGCAAAAGGCAACCAATAGGAAGGATTCGTGTTGTGAGAAATTTGTAATTTTGTTTGAAAAAGACCACAGAAATGTCTGTGTGAATGTTTTTGTTTTGATCCTGGGTGCGGGAGAAGAGGTTGCTGCACAGCAGGTGACTGCGATTTGCCTTGTGCTCTAGAAGCGGAGTGATTTTGCCAGCTGCAGAGAGTTTCCGAAAGTGTTCAGTGTTCAGAACCCTGGGAACTTTTCAGAGTGTATGTAAATGCTGGAGCGAGAGGCAGGGTTGCTGCTGTTGGTGTTTGGATGCTGTTCGTCAAGCAGTCGTGTGCAAAGAAGTGAGAAGAAGAAATTAGACATCCTGACAGCGAAGATCAAACTTGCACCGAGGAACTCGACTCCCTAATCAGCAGGAAGTGGTCTAAGGATAACATTGCTTCCTTTTCCCCCTAATCAGCAGGAACTGGTCTGCTGATAACAACACCCCCTCTTCCCCCTAATCAGCAGGAAGTGGTCTAAGGATAACAATGTCCCTTTCCCCCCCAATCAGCAGGAAGTGGTCTAACGATAACAAGACCCCCTTTTCCCCCCTAATCAATCAGCAGGAAATGGTCTAACGATAACAATGCTCCCTTTCCACTCTATTTTTTTCTCTCCTATCTAGTGTTAGGAGGGATGGAGGGGGAAGTAAAAGCACAGAGATCTGAGTAGATCCACCATATGATGGTGCTGATCCACCATGAGGTTGGTATTCTTCACTTCTCAGTGGACCAGGAAAGGGGAAGCCTGAACTCCTCAGGCTTTCTCCTGTTTCTCCCTATTCAGTCTGTGACGCACAGCCCATGGATGACGCTAAGTCCAGCTGAGTTGGCTATGAAGGAGAATCCCTTTGCCCGCTTCTCATCCCCACTTCTGTGGCTCCTCCTCCTTTCCCTAGTGAAGACTGACATCCCTGCCTTCACCTCTTCCCGAGGATCAGAAATGACAAGTCACAAAAGTGGTAAATAGTGATGGTGGCCGTGGTGCTTCTGGTGTAATAATGTAGCCGGAGACCCCAGGCCCAGGCTGAAAAACTAGCTGGTTTATTCTGCACCCACATCCCTGGATGAAGTGGACTTTTGTCCTTTTCCATCTGGAGCTGTCAGCGGTGAGATAACAGCACAGACTGAAGCAGCAAACAGGAAAGCATCTTCAGTCCCAAGACACAGCTGGCAAGTGCGGCAGGTCCCCTCGGGCGCCTACAGATTACAGCCATCCAGCCAACGGTCCAGAGTGTCCGACAGCTGGCAGTTCTTGGACCAGATGGGCCTGCGGAGGGAAGGCCAGAGAGTGAGCAGCAGCAGTTCCTTACAGTCAGGGCCTGGGGGCCCAGGGCCACCCGCCCACACCGGCCCACACCCAGGACACCTGAGCCTCCCCGCTGTGCACACACTCCTTCAGACTCTGTGCTTCTTGGTCCTCACCCCAGTACAGTGTGCCCTCCGTGGTGTGCCTACACTGTCCCTGCCTCACACAGGAACTGGGGCACCCTAGCCCTGTGACCTGTTAGTCACTTGCAGTTCTTTGACTCGCGCAGGGCACCAAGGAGGCACCTTGGTCATGGGCTCTTTCCACCTGCCTGTGTACCTCCTTCATTCTGTAGCATCTAAGATTCCTTCTCCCTCTTCACTCTTCCTGGGGCATCTGGACTGAACCTCTAACCTCTTCTCCTGACGTCCCTGAGACATCCAGTCCCTAATGACATGCCTAAGAGGACTCCAGATTGGGGATCCATAGTAGACAATGGTCCCCTTCTCTCTTATAGCTCTGGAGCAGCAGAAAATATACACACCCTCATTCCCAGACTCCCGAGGCTCTTCATAGCCCAGGGCGGAGGGTGTGGAAGGGGCTCCCCAGCACAGCAGAGTGACTGTGAGGACACATGGCTGCCTGTGAGCTTACTCAGAGCCGCCTTCCCAGGAATCTGGAACATAAGGCCCCGCAGCCAGAATGGACCAGCATACTGCTCCGTAATTGCACACAACAAAATGACTTAGCTCATTAGTGTTTATCCCAGACACTCAGCCGAGCTCACCAATTAATCAGAAAGTGCAGACCATGTATCTGAGGAACCTCAAGCTCCCAGGAGGCAGTTACCATTAACAAAGAGACTTCCACCATCATTCGAGGTCTGCTGTTTGCAGCACAGCTGCGGTAATGGATCCATGGTGTTGACCACAAGCTGACTCAGCAGAACTAGAGACCCTCAGCACCTACCTCACTCTTCATACTCAGATCAATTACAGAGGAATCCAAAGTTTAGGTATAAAAGGATAACATCATAAAAAATCTAATTTTTTAATTTACAGAAGTGTCCAGGGCTTACTTGGTGTCGGCAGCGCTCTGATACCGAGGTGAAATGGATGGGGTTCTTTGAAGCCTCCAGCATAAAACACCTTTAATTTGGGTGCACTTGTGTGTACTTTAGTGTTCAGGTGTGTGTGGTGTGCGTGGATGTGAGTGTGCATGCCTGTATGTGTGCACACACATGGACGCCAGAGGATGCGATCGGTGGTTGTGTCAGGCATGATCCACCTTGGTTTTGAAGACAGGGTCTCCTGCTGGTCTGGGGCTGGCTGGCCTGAGTCCCAGGGACCTCTCAGCACTGGGATTACAGCTGCTTGCCACCAGATGTAACCTTTTAAAACATGGGTTTGGGCCTTCAAACCTAGGTCCTCGTGCTCTCCAGGAGAGTACTTTATCAACTGAGCCGCCTCCCAGCTCTTAAAGACATTTGTAAGAAGCCCGGGGGGGGGGGAGGGGGCTCACACAGACCCAGAAACCACAGGAAAAAGATAAAGTTTGATTCTAAGAAACGGTTAGGTCTCATCTAGGACAAAAATACCATAAAGTCAAAACACCAATGACAAAACTAAGAAAGCAACCCGCACAGATGTTACTCATGAAGACTTAATAGCTGGTTTGTAAAGGATGCATTAGAAATAAGTAAGAAGGGGCTGGAGAGACATTTCAGTAGTTGAAAGTGTACACTGGACTGGAGTTCAGTTCCCAGCAACCACAAGGAGGCTCACAACTGCCTGTGCCTCCAGGTCTGGGCAATGCAATGCCCTCTTCCAACCCCTGCAGGAACTGCACACGTGTGCGAGCATGTGCACACACACACTTAAAAGCGTTTCTTAAAGTAATCAGCAGGGATAAAGGGAAATACACAATGGTGGATAACCTTGGGTGTCAGACTGACTGGCTTTGGAATCGTCTGTGGGACATGTCTAGAGGTGTCTGTGGAGAGCTTTCCGGGAGGTTTACTGACGGGTGGTGAGTCCTGCCTTGAAGCCAGGCGGTAGCATCCCACAGACGGGAGAACAGAACTGAAAATCGGAGAGGGAAGAGCCAGCTGAGTACCTGCCTTCCTCCCCGCTCCTGATCCGTTTCTTCATCTGCAGAGACACAGGCGAACAGCTGCCACACCCCCGTGGACGGAGTCCTCAGACATGAGGTAAAAGAAACCTCCCCCCTTCAGCTACTTCCTGTCAGTGATCCGATTGCAGGCAATAAACTGAATAAGCCCCCATGAACACCTGAAAAGACAGTCACTTTTCTGCAGCTTAAAAACACAAAGTGAAAAACAACAGTCTTACACTCTGCTGTTTCACGAGACTGTCCAAGAATCCGCGGTTTCTGGGCTGCAGGGCCAGCACCCTGGCGGGGTGACGGTTCCTGAATGGCAGCTCAGCACGTCTCACCAGCTTGTTTTCACTCCCTCTTGTTTTGCTTTATTTTTGAAGTAGGGTCTAAGGTAGCCCAGGCTGACCTCAGATGCACTGTGAGGCTGAGGCTGGGCTTCATTTATGATGCTATTGCCTCTGCCTCCTGAAAGTCGGGATTCTAAGCATGCACTACCAAGTCCACTTTCTCTCCAGCTTTTAAACACACCAGATAGTCCAAAAGGTTCCTTGTATGAGATCTCCATACGCAGACACTTAGGCATGCAAGTTCTAAAAAGTTGGATGTTTGAGGCAGAATTCTTTGAAACAGCAACAATGGCCAGATAGATACATAAATTAAAATGTAAAATATAATGGATAATGTGGAAGTTTTCAATGACCATCATCTGAATTTCCATTCTCAGAGAGAGGCTTCTTACCAACAATTCACAAGTCTCAGAAAGTCCCTGAAACTTACAAGACTCTCCATTTTCAAAGTTATAGAAGCCACAAACAGTGTCTTGGGGAGGAGATTTCAACCTATCCATCTACCTACAAGGCACTCACCACTCCAGGTTTACAGCTTCCCTAAGTCCACAAAGAGGTTGGGGTGGGCTTCTTGGTGATGCAGAGTCTCTGAACTGTCCATATTCCTGTAAGTAACGCTAAGAAAGCCTTTGGTTTGCCAAGTTGCCCTCTGACAGATTGTTACTTTGATCTCTTGGGGTGAGACACAAACAGACTTTTTTTTAAACCAACAATGAGAAGGTCTGACCTCGTGGCAGGGTGAGTAGAAAATGGCCCAGCAGTGAAGACCACTGGCTGTTCTTTCACAGGATCTGAGTTCAGTTCCCAGAACCCACTCAGTGGTTCATAACCATAACTTCAATTCCAGGGACCCTGATCCCTTCTTCTGATCTCTGTGGGCACCAGGCCCACGTGTGGTACACATACATATATGCAGGCAAAACATTCACACACAAAATAAAATAAGTAAATCTAAAAGATAAAGGTGCTGACCCCAGCAAGAGGCTAATTCGCTAAAGAAGTGCAACCATGGGAGCCCTCAGAACCAAGGGTCAAGGCAATCGCAGTGGCCAATCCCAGAAACGGGGAGCAGACACAACAGGGATCCCTGGAGCTCTCTGGCCAGTCAATCCAACTGAGTCAGCGGGCTTCAGGTTCCGTGAGAAACCTTGTCTCACAAAAAGGAGGTGAAGAGTGTTGAGGAAGACAGATTACATCAATGCCTAGTCTTCACACACACACAGACACACACACAGACACACACACACACACACACACAGGCACGAGAGAGAGAGAGAGAGAGAAAGAGAGAGAGAGAGAGAGAGGCAGACAGACAGACAGGAAAGTGAAGCTGAGACCCATCCTTCACCTCTCCTTACTCCTTGCCTGTGACTAGCGTGTGGCCGGCCACCTCACACACTCCCGCCACGACTGTCCCCACAGGACGCGTGGGCGTCTCTCAGGAGTCTGCTCACAGCCTTGCTCGGCCTCCATCACAAGCCACAGAGGGCGCCCCACTTACCATGCTCCCATCCCTTTTTTTCCTTTCACGATTTTCTTGGCACACGCGATCGTATCCTTTAAGTTTGGATTCAGTAGAGCTGCAAAGGAAGTGAGATGGGCGGCTGCTGTGCCGTCCAGTGGCTCTCCACCGCCCCACCTCGCTTCCCACCGCTCACCCTCACAGAGGCTGAAGCCCCTGAGCCACTCCTCACCCACTGGGAGAGAGGGAAGCGCTGTCTTCAGCGAGGCCCAAGGCTGCCGGGACTAACTTAGCCCCTGCACTGCAGACAGCTCGGCTGTCAGGGACACCTTGCCTGGCCCCTCAGTTGGCCTCACTGAGGAGCCGTTTTTGCCTGCCTCCTGCTCTGCTCACCAGTCAGGCAGCCTTGGGCGTGGGTTCTAATCTTCCCGCTTACAGGAGGGATAGAAACAGCGCCACTCTTGAGAGGCCACTGAAGGCATCCCATGAACTGACGCCTGCGAAGGGCTTGGGGAAGCTCTTGGCAAGGCTCCCTGAAGCTCACAGGACACAGGAGTGGACCCTGGCCAGCTGCCTCTCCCCAGACAGAGGTCCTTAGGTCTCTTTCTGAGGGGCAGATGTGTCCCCTTTGGGCTGTTCCTGTCTCCTCCCTACAACCGCTTCTGACTGTCACCGTGACAGCATGGGAGAGATCTAATGGCGAGGCCTGGGTGACACAGGACCCCAGAGAGCAACCTTTCCCACCCTCAAGCTGCCGCTCTGCTGCTTGCCCCTGCTCCCAACATTCCAGACATGCCAGCACCTTGGGGCTTTTGTCTTGGTCTTTATCTTTTTTCCTTCTCGCCATCTCTCACCATCCCCCTGTGAGGGCAGCATTCCACCTCCCGGAAAGAGCTTAGACACCACCCAGGCCAGCCCCCGCCCCTGTCCCCTCCGCAGCCTCCTGCGCCCAGGGGACTGGAGAGAAAAGGACCCACCAGAGCAGGACACAGCACAGAGGTTCTTGCCGTGGTCACACCATTCACTGTTGCGGATCTGAAAGAGGCCGAAGCCAGTGTAGCCACCTTGTGTGTTCTCATAGACCGCCGAGGGGTTGAACTTGCTCTCAAAATAAGCCAGGCACACCCCTAGGAGGTGGAGAGCATGTGGTGTGAGGGGACGCTGGAGGGAGGGATGGCCGGGCAGGGGTGGAGACCGAGGAGGGGAGCGGGGCCTGAAGCGTCCTACTCACAGTTTTCAAGGCTGTAGCCCTCAAAATAATCCAGGCCCCCATCGTGGAGCCGCTTAGCCACCACGCAGCGCCCCAAGATGGAGGCCCCGATAGGAGTGAGCAAGCAGCTGATGAGGAGCAGCACCAGGTACAGCTGCATCTTCTCCAGGCTCCGGTGCCTCAGCACTGTGGGTGCCGGCTGAGCGGACAGTGTCAGGCAGCTCCTGCCAAGGCCACAGGGACACTGGGCTTCCTGGGGAGAGAGAGGCACTGGGGAAGGGGGGATTCGGGTGTCCAGAATAAAACACCATCACCTCCCTGCGGGCGACGAAGCGAACCCCACCTTGGTTCTCTGCAAACACGGGTGCCTGGGCCCGCCTCCCCTAGACCTCCCATCTGCCTAGGAAACTACAGTCCCAGAGTCCTCTGCCTCCCAGGAAGACAGTGGCTTCTTGGACTACGGCTGTCATTTTGTCCCATCAATGGATATGGATGCAAATGTCCTTGCCTCTCCCTATATTCAAGAGAGTCTATTGTGTGACCAAACTTCCTGTGCACATTTGGGAAAGAGAGGGAGAGAGGAGGAGAGGGAGGAGGGTGGAAAAAAGGGAAGAGATGAAAGGAAAGAGGAAGAAGAGGAGGAAGAGGAAAAGGAGAAAAGGAGGATGATGAGAAATGAGAATGAGAAAGAGGAGCAGGGGAAGGAGGGAGGAGGAAGAGGAGGAAAGAAGGAGATGGGAGGAGGGGGAAGGGAGGGAGGAGAGGAAGAGGGGGAGGAGGAAAGAAGAAGGGAGGAGGGGGAGAAGGAAAAGGAGAGGGAAGAGGGGGAAGAGGAAGAAAAGGAGAGAGAGGAGGGGGAAGAGCGGGAAGAGGGAGAGGAGGACAGTAGGACGGGGAGGAGGGGAGGGGCCAGCTGCTGAGTGCCCTCCCTGAGGCCCACACCCCTGCTGTGTTGAGTTAGCTCTATTGCTGCTTTCAGCCTGAAATGTGTTCCAGGTTGTGTCCTCGACAACCTTAGACCAGGTTTCTTGTTAGCATCCTCCAATGACCTTCTTCCTGGCCATCCACACAGGGGCAGCCCCAGGGACAAGCTGCCCTGCCAGCCTCACTGTGCCTCCCTTCCCTAGCCTGTGATGGGGGGTGTGGCCTCACTGTGCCTCCCTGTCACTGTGCCTCCATTCCCTATCCTGATGGGGGTGGCCTGTCAGGTGGGTGTCTCTTGACCTCACCGCGACCATGCACAGCCCATCTGCCACAGTCAAGCACAGCTGAGCAATGGCCCCAAACATGTACAAAGTGTCACCCCGAGACACTGCTGGCTCCCTGTCCTTGCACAAGGCCTCACCTGGGCATGTTTTCCCACGCCCTCCAGAACCAGGCCTTACACAGCTGGGCTTCCATCAACAGGAAGCAACGTGGCCACTGAGACCTCTAGCTCCCTGCCTGGGCCCATCTGCTCCTGCCCCTTTCACCATCTCCCTCCTAGTCTTACCCTGGTGCCCTCACATGGACCCCCCCACACTCCTTACACACATGCTGCGCTCCATCTGGGGCCTGCGCCCCTGCTGCAGCTCCCTGAAGGCCGATGACCCCCGCCAGCCCTCACTGCCCACAGCCTTCCTGACGGGGCAGTGGAAGCCTGGTTTTGGACGTTGGCCCATGCCCGAAACCAGATCTACCGCTAGAAAGCAGGGCTGAACCTCTTCCCAGTGTGCCCCACACTGTCACTACAGAACCACCACCTCACACTGCTGGTGTCACTGTACACACGCTCTCCGGTGACAGTCTCCTCCCCCCGGGGCTCCCAGCCATGGTGGGCTAGAAAGGTCCCTGTTGGGAATGGTGTGTGTGTTGGAGTTCTGGTACACACGGAGGGGGGCTGAGGTGTGAGCCGTCCCCTTCGGCTCGTGTCTGGCCCCTCAGCCCCAGGTCTGACGCTGTTTCCTGAGGGCTGCAGAGCTTTTAAGAGGTGGCCGCGTCCTTGTCTGCTCTCCCCCTCCCAATCACAGATCTGATATGACAGCTCGCCTTGTGCTTCTATAAACCTGAGCGGTCACTTCACGTTCCTGTCACCAGGCCTTCCCCACCGTGACGGACAGAACCCTCAGACCAGAGCCACAAATCAATCTCTCCATCCTTAGGCTGCCAGGGACCAAGCAAACTGTCCTCTGGAGAATGAAATTGCTCTTTGTCTTGAACTAATAGCCCTAACGAAACCGTAAGGGAGCAACGGCGGCGGCCATGTTTTATCCAGCTCTGTGATTAGTTGTGTACCTGCCACGGTCCCTGAAGGAGTGTGACAATTGCGTGTTCAGCCTTGGCACCCAGATAGCCTGGCTCTCAATGGCTGCTTTATCCCTTGGTTACTGGGACTTCAGTGGCCCCAGCAGTGACCTTATCCAAGTAACTCAACTTCTCTGTGCTTCAGCCTGTCACACAGAGGAGACTGCTCCTGGCCCAGCGGTGCTGAGCAAATGGGTTCAGTGCAGCAGGCACTCCATGCTCTGGGCACAGTCTTGTTCTGAGTCCCGGGTGCTCACCCTGGGTCCTCACTAGTGACTGAATTTTTGTGCATGTAGAGAAAACCCATGTTGACATTTTCCAGCCGTGCAAACAGTATTTCAGGAAACAGCGATCTTTCCCAGGCCAAGAACTGCCTCCGTTCTGATGTCCCTCCCTCTGGCAGCCTGCTTTCACACCCAGCCACCCATGCCTGTCCACTGCTGTCCTGGCCCAGGTCACACCATCGCTGGCTAACGCTGACTAACGAGGGGTCTCCAAAAGCCTCGCCCATGGGCAGGCGTTTGCTCAGGTCCTCCTGACCTGGTCCTCGAGCCCTGTGCAGCCGAGCGCAGACCTCCCTCACCCTGCCCCTCCGTAGCTCCCTGCCCGCCTCGCCTGGACTGCGTCACTGCCACCACAGGTCCTTTGCCCCAGCTGCTCCTTCTGCCTGGAGTGTGGCTGTTCCAGCGGACTGTTCCAGCGGCCACGGCTTTAGCCCCGGCCGCCCACCCCCGGGGGACGGTGGCTTTGCTTGTCTCTACTGCACGCAAACAGCAGCCACCGTGTTGGCTTGCGCTCTCGCTCGTAGCTTCCCTCTCAGAGCTGAGTGTGAGCACGGGGTGTGTGCAGAGCCTGCCTGATGCTGTAGCACACCCCAGAGGGGGACACCGGAACACGGCGCCTTCTCCGTGATCTCGCTTACCCTCCCAGAGCGTGTTCTCCGACGGTCAGGAAGGGGCTCCGCTGACAAGTGCGCCCTGCAGCGGGTGTTCTCGGCCCAGCTCTGCCCCTGCCCACCAAGGCCCGCCTGCCCAGCGGGTGTCCAGGTCTCTGGAAGGCTGGATGCTCTGCCTGCCCGGCTCCCCTGGGATCCCTCGGATGCCCAGTCCTTAGTGACTGCTTCGTCTTCACCTGAGAGTTTATGCAGCACTGATCCCACTCCATGGGCTTCTAGAACCTTCTCTGTGACATGTGTAAGCCAGAGTGTTCTGAGGGGGGAGGAATCCGTCCTGCTGAGACTGCTCCAGCTTTTGGCCCTGCCACAGCGGGCATGAGAAGGCACAGGCCTCAGAAGGCCCTGAGCGGCGGGAAGGGAGCTCGATTCCCTCGCTCGCCCAGCGTTGCACAGGAATCTGGGTCAGACAAGCTGAGGGGTGTCGCTGAGGGCTACCTGTGCTCCTTCCTCTGTTCCCCTTCCCGGACACCAAGGTGAGCCCAGCCCCTCACAGTGTGGCTCTGTCCTACCTTCTTCTTCCGGCCTCCTCCTCTGCTGTCCTGATGACCTGTCACTCCGAGGGTCCACCCAGCCCTCAGGGGAATCCCTCAGCCTCCATTACACCTGAGAACCCCACTGCTGCTAGCACCTGATGTCCCAGGGTTTATGTCCGGACACACTGGCCAGGGCAGTCCCGTGGGCAGAGCACAGCAGAAAAGCCCCTGATTGGCTTGTCTGCACACAGGATGGAGAATGCTCTGAGACAGGAGAATGTCAGCTTGGGTTATTGTCAGGTTTGAAAAGGTAAGGGACCTTAGGATAGGAGAGGGGAAGCGGCTCTCAGAAACAGAGCTGCTTCCGGCAGACTCAGTCTGGTAATTGCACAACTGACTTTAAATAAGAAAGCGGAAACACACAAAAGAAAAATTAAACATGTCTGCTTAGAGTCACAAGGGCATCAGCAAGCATCAGCACTGGACTTAAGCATTACCAACCACAGTGCTGGATGACTGTGCATGTGTGCGTGTGCGTGTGCGTGTGCGTGTGCGTGTGTGTGTGTGTGTGTGTGTGTGTGCATAAAACTTATTCTACATTAGTCCTTCAGCAAAATACTTTTTGCTAGCTTGCATCTTCCGCATTTCTTAAAGTACTCAACTGACTTTTCTTGCCACCTTGAGCTGGAGAGCCTGACTTGTGCCCAGCGTGGTTAGTTGCCTGCCCAGACTCACACTCACCTTTGTGGCCCGGCTTGAGTTGCACACCCGGTAGCCTTTCTCTAGTCCAGAGGCCCTGTGTGCTCAGGACAGAGCAGAGCTGCTCTAGCTGGCCTGGCTCTGGAGCCTCGGCCTCCTCTGCCCGCCCCTGTTCTTTGTGCACACCTCTTAGCTCTCTGTGGAAACCAGTACGCCTGCTTGGGTGAGACAGAGGGCCTGGGGCGTCCTGGGAAGTGTGCCCCGCGCTGCTGGTTGTGGGCGAGGACTGTCAGACATGGAGAGGGGCTGGGCAGGGCCAGCTGTTGTTGTAACCGGCCTCTGGGAAGGGAGCCTGACCAAACACTTACACGTGGTCTAGGCTGCTTTGCCCTCTAGAGAACTGAGGCGGAGTTAGAGGGCCTCTGAAGGCTGAAGTGTCCGTCACTCAAAATACTACCACCCCTCAACCCCCCCCCCCGGCCGTGGATTTGACAGACGGACTTGCGTTGGCTTTGCCACTGACTGGCCATATGGCCTGGTGACAGCTAGTTCTCCTGCGCACTTCAGGTTCCTCCTCATGAGCACAGACAGTGTGCACAGCTCAGGGCCCGCACCAGGGGTCTGCGGAGAGCAAGACTCAGAAGGTGGGCAGGAGGTCCAGCAGGATGGCGTGCTGGGACCTGACTCCTGCGTCTGTCCCCGCCCGCCAGCACCCCGGCATCAGGTGACATTGGAGGGACTCCTGGCTCCACCCGAGCAGCAGCAGCACACGCATGCACGCACGCATGCATGCACGCACGCACGCAAGCACTGAGGTCTGGGCGTCTTAGTGCCTGGGCTTCTGATCAGCCTGAGGCTGGTGCCGGGACATGCCAAAACATGGACCTTTCCGTGTCGCCCTCCCATGAGCAGAGAGCAAGGAGGAGAGGGAGGGGCTACAGGTTGAACTCCAGTTTCAAGTTGAGGAAGGAGTTCAGGCCTGGATTCTGTGACAGTGGAGGGGGGAGGGCAGGGTCACCCCCTGCCTTGGGGATGGAACCAGCCTTTGAGGTGAGCGTCGCTTTCTGGTGCAGTTGATTTAGGGTCAGCGAGCCTTCGGCTGAAGTTACTCTTGGTGAAGAAATTCCGCAGAAGGACGAACAGAGCTGGCCAGGCGATGGCTGGCCAGGCGGGGGCCGCGAGGAGCTGGGGAGGGCCATGTCCCTCCCTCCCTCCCGTTTGTTAGCTCTGACAGAGAGAACCGTGTCACCAAGGATGAGGGTGACACCGAAGCCGGCAGCACACGGCCTCCCCCCCAGCACCTAACCCAGGTGACCATGAAGACACACGCAGCATCCAGAGAGCAGGAGCCTCGCTCGTTGAGGAGGGGACCGTTCACGGGGACTGAAGCGCCTCCGCAGCCCAGGGCAGAGTGTGATCTCCAGCTGCATCCTGGGGTCAGGAACGGTGGCCCGGGGGCCGGGAAGACAGGTTGTCGGTGAAGGGTGTCTGTGTGCACGCACACGCACGAGGGCCTGGATTCGGTCCCCGCAGCTCTGTGAGATCCGGGCCCTGCAGCACCGTCGGTGACCCAGAAGCTCCACACGGGGTGGGACCGTTGCACACAGCAGATACCCTGGAGCTCACTAGCAGCCAGACTCGAGGGGGGAGAGGGTGAGCCCCAGATTCCGTGAGAGACCCCCGCTCAAGAACCAACATGGAGAGCAGCTGAGGAAGGCGGCCAGTGTCGGCCCGTGGCTTCCATGCCCAAGTACCCATTCCTGAGTGCACATACAGGAAAACAGAACGCTTTAAGGCCGAGTGGGGGCCTCAGAGCCCTGCGGCGGTGGCTGGAAGCTGCTGTCCTTGCTCCTGAGAGCCCAGGGCAAGGATGTACGAGCAGATTGGCACAGCGTCTGTGGCTGGCTTTCACGGGGGTGGGGGGCGGCGCAGAGCACGAGTGTGCAGCCCCGAGGCCTCTTGGGGAGTCGGGAGCCTGGGGTGGGGACCGAGCCCCGAGCCCCAGGGCCACCCCCTGCGCTGGGCACTCACGGGACAGTCCTACACGGCCCCGTGTGCTGCACCGACACCCTTGGGGCTCGAGGTCTGTAACCACATCTGTGCCCAGGCTGGTACGTGCCCCGACATCTGTGCAGTCCCGACACACGCCGAGGAGGTCACACCCGATGCATTCTGCTTCCCATGTTTGCAAAGTTTTCCTGTGAGGCCTCACCCTGCACCGGAAGCTCACACCAGGGCCCACGAGGCCTGTGGGGGCTGGAGGGAGATGGGCACACTCCTGCCCTGAGTGTGAGGGCCAGCTCTGACAGAAGGATGGGAGAGGCACCTGGCAGGACACCCCCAGAGACAGAGGGAGGCGCCCTCAAGGCCCCCTGCTCACTCCCCGGGACTTGCTCTTCTCCCTCCCCACACCTCACAACCAGCTGAAGGTGAAAGCACTCTCAGCTGGGGAGGGCAGGGAGCCTGAGCCAAGTCTTGGGAGGAGAACTGCAGCCTGCAGAGTGGCGGGGCTGAGGAGCCACGGCCTCTGAGAGGAGCAGCTGGCTTCCCATGCTGCACACTTGGCAAGAACAAGATTTGTTTGCACTCTCTAGCCTCAAGGTACTCCCACCACTCCAAGTCACTCCCTTGGGCACACTGAGCTCTTGGTTGTGGTGACACTGAGCGAACCCTCTCCCCGAGTGGGCACAAGAGTGTCTTCACCTCCCCTGAAAGCAGTCCTCCCAGAAAGGCGTGTCCACTCGGCTGGGAGCTGTGCTTCAGGCCTCAGGTCCCTGTGATCTGGCTTAGCTCTTTTGAACACCCACATTAAATTTGGATTTCCCAAAAATGTCATCGACTTAAATCAGGAAGCGCAGGTTGCCAAGTGGGGGACGCTTCATCACGCCTTCACTTGCCTCTGTGACTAAGACCTGTGGTTCACGCCAGCGGGCACATTTTTAGCCTGATGGCTGAGGATCAGCCCTTGCCGGAAGCCCACACAGTCTCCCGTGCCTCGCCGGGATCTCGGGGGAGTGAACGGCGTGCTGGGCCTCCCCAGTGCCCTGGCTCTGTGTGCTCAGACCAGGCTGCGAGTACCAGGCCGTGTGTGCCTGGTCAGGCTGCGAGTACCAGGCCGTGTGTGCCCAGACCAGGCTGCGAGTCCCAGGCTGTGTGTGCCTCCCTAGGGAGACTTTCGTCAGGCCTCTGTGGGGAGAATGGGCTCAGTCCTGGTGCCAGGCGGGTTGGTACCCGTGTGTGTGTGTCCCCTTCTCAGAGGAGAAAAGAGAGTGGGGGGGTAAGGAGGTGAGGGGGGACTGGGAAGAGAGGAAGGAGGTGGGCCTTTGATCAGGAAGTAGAGTGAATAAATAATAAAGTGAATACATTAATAAATTAATAAATGAAGTCAATAAATAAATTAATAATAAGATGAACACATTAATTAATAAATAAAGTGAATTAATTAAAAGATAAAGTGACTAAATTAATAAATAAGGTAAATAAATTAATGAATAAAGTGAATAAATAATGAATGGAAAAGCCTCTGCCAGGAGTGAGATAGCTGACGCTAAGCCAGTGTCCCCACCACATCTCAGTTAGGAGCACCCACGTTTGGACAGCACGCAATTCTCTGACTCCCACACTTGGCACTGAAGGGGCAGCTGGCACCATCACAGCCCCCTCGAGAAGCCAGGCTTCTGGCGGTGACGGGCGGGGGAGAGGAAGCTGAGAATGGCCAGTCCCCTGCCAGACACAGCCTGACAGCTGTGACAGCGGTGCCCCGGCGGCCATGGAGACATACGCTGCAGGAGGAAGAGGGCTGGGCAGGGGGGGACCCTGCCTGGGCAGCGGGGAACCACTGGGACACTTGGGGACGTCTTCCCCGAATCTGAGCTCCCTCCATCAAGAAACCCTGCAGGGATCTGAGCAGGACCAGGAGCCAAAGCCTGACCCAAGTTTTGAGTTTTTTATTTATATTTGTTTTTTGAGACAGGATTTCTCTGTGTAGCCCTGGCTGTCCTGGACTCACTTTGTAGACCAGGCTGGCCTTGAACTCACAGAGATCCACTTACCTCTGCCTCCCGAGGGCTGGGATCACAGGCGTGCCCACCACCGCCTAGCTTATTTTATCTGCCAGTGTCTCACGTGGCCCAGGCTGGCCTCACGCTTGCTATGTAGCCAAGGATAACCTTACATTTCTGATCCCCTGCGTCTACCTCCCAAACACGGAGGTTGTGGGCCTGCACCACCACTCCTGAGCTTACTTGGTGCTCCGCGTGTGCTGGGCAGGAGCTGAATCCGAGCACGGAGGCGCAGGGTTTCTGCAGAGTTCAGGAAACGCCAGCTGGTGGCTGAGGTACAAGCTGGGCGGGCGTGAGTGACGGTGAGTGACCAAGCTCCTTGTAGGACACCTCGTCATCGCAAGGAGCACCTAACAGGTTCGCTGGAGCCCAGATCCCTCCAGGGACTAGCTGTTGGTAGAGTCAGCAACGGAATAAGTATGGCTGCCCACCGATTCCTCAAAGCTGACGGTACTGGGGGCGTGGCACCGTCTGCGGAATGCTTGCCTAGCCCTCACTGCCCCTAGGCTTGATCCCTAGCATGGAGTAAAATCAGATGTGACAGTTCAAGTTTGCCACCTTCATCAGGCTCAGGGCCATCCTTAGCTACAAGGAATGTGGCCATCCTGGGCTACTTGAGACACTGTCTAAAAGAAGCAGGGAAGGAGAGGATGCAGAAGGGAGAAAAGAAAAAAAAGGGAATGAGGGAGGGAGGGAGGGAGATGAAGGGAAGGAAGGGGAAGAAAGGAGGAAAGGAGGGACGGGGCGTGAGGGAGGGAGAGAGGGAGATGAAGGGAAGGAGGGAGGAGGAAAGGAGAGGAGGAGGGAAGAGGGGAGGGAGGGGGGCAAGGAGGAAGGGAGAGGGAGAGAGAGATGAAGGGAAGGAGGGGAGGCAAGGAGGGAGGAGAGGAAAGGGTGCTAGACTGAAGGCTGAGATACAGGCCCGCAGCCACCTGTGGTGCACGCCCAGACTCAGCAGGTAGGGATGTGAGGCAGGAGGACCTCAAGTCTGAGCTGCACAGTAAAGGCCTGTCCCCTCCTATCCATCCCCCACTCTGATGACACTGCCACACACCTTCCCTCTTCTAATTTTTGTTACATTTACTTACTGTGGGCTCATGCAAGTGTTCCAGGCCCGCGCATGGAGACCACACGGCCCACAAGAGTCGGTCCTCCTTCCAACATGTGTCCTGGGCACCGAACCCGTGTGCTCAGGCCTGGTGGATGGCGCAGCTTCTGTCACCGTAGGTGGGGCTTTTTTTTTAGGGCTACAAAGAAGTAGAAGCACAGAGTCCTCTCCCCAGGCACTCGGTCCCCGCAGAGCGGCCTCTTGCCCACTGCTGCTCAGGTACAGTTTGCTTGCGGGTCCATTCGTGTTCCGAGCGGCTTGTACACGCTCCCCATCTCAGCTGCTCTCACGTTGAGCTCATTGCTTTTCACCACTCTTGGCTAAATCACAATTAGAACCACAGGACAGAGAGACCTGAGCCGTGGGGCACAGAGACATCCGACGTCCTGTGTAACTGTGAAATTGTTCTCTAAATGTGGCTTTGTGTCTTTTCTCACTCCAGAGGCGGGCGTGCACGCACCCCGCTGCTCACCCCGGGAGCTCTGGGAAGGGCCTGACTGTCACTCTGTCCTCTGGACCTGGGGGCCAGGCAGGATGAGGAGGTGGAGCTTCAGCCTGCGTGTGGAATGCTCTGGGGGCTCCGGTGTCTGTGGGGTACCACCAGAGTTCTGGATTGGAGCCCAAGAGTGGCACAATAGCCTCCCATAGCAGTTAGGTGACATGGCACCGAGCAGAGCCACCTGGGATGCCGGAGCCTCAGTAAAGAAATTGCTTCCTCTGGCTTCCCTGTGGGACGTCTTGATTGCCGCCTGGTGTGGGCTGTCCCGACCACTGTGGGCAGTGCCAGCCTAGGCAGGTGCTCCTGGGCTATGTTGGAAAGCTATCTGAGCAGGAGCCGGGGTGGGGCAGCCAGTCAGCCTTTCTCTGTGGTGTCTGCCTCAATAGCCTCTGAGTCCCTGGCTTGGCTTCACTCAGTGACGGGCTGTGACCTGTCCATCTCAGCCTACTTTATCTCTGCCCAGAAGCCCCTCCTCCCAAGTGGATCTGGGTCACGGTGTTCATCACCAAAACAGAAAGCAAACTAGGACACCAGCCGTGACCCCAAGAGCCCAGGGCTTGGCAAGGTCAGCAAGTAGAACCTCAGGACCTGCAGAGCAGTGAAGAGCAGTGGAGAGCAGTGGAGAGCAGTGGAGAGCAGTGGAGAGCAGTGGAGAGCAGTGCAGGGCAGTGGAGAGCAGTGGAGAGCAGTGCAGGGCAGTGGAGAGCAGTGCAGGGCAGTGCAGAGCAGTGGAGAGCAGTGCAGGGCAGTGCAGAGCAGTGGAGAGCAGTGCAGGGCAGTGCAGAGCAGTGGAGAGCAGTGCAGGGCAGTGGAGAGCAGTGCAGGGCAGTGGAGAGCAGTGCAGGGCAGTGCAGAGCAGTGGAGAGCAGTGCAGGGCAGTGCAGAGCAGTGCAGGGCAGTGGAGAGCATATGGAGAGCAGTGCAGAGCAGTGCAGGGCAGTGGAGAGCAGTGCAGGGCAGTGGAGAGCAGTGCAGGGCAGTGGAGAGCAGTGCAGGGCAGTGGAGAGCAGTGCAGGGCAGTGCAGAGCAGTGGAGAGCAGTGGAGAGCAGTGGAGAGCAGTGGAGAGCAGTGGAGAGCAGTGCAGGGCAGTGGAGAGCAGTGGAGAGCAGTGCAGGGCAGTGGAGAGCAGTGCAGGGCAGTGGAGAGCAGTGGAGAGCAGTGCAGGGCAGTGGAGAGCAGTGCAGGGCAGTGCAGAGCAGTGGAGAGCAGTGCAGGGCAGTGGAGAGCAGTGGAGAGCAGTGGAGAGCAGTGCAGGGCAGTGCAGGGCAGTGGAGAGCAGTGCAGGGCAGTGGAGAGCAGTGGAGAGCAGTGCAGGGCAGTGGAGAGCAGTGCAGGGCAGTGGAGAGCAGTGGAGAGCAGTGCAGGGCAGTGGAGAGCAGTGCAGGGCAGTGGAGAGCAGTGGAGAGCAGTGCAGGGCAGTGGAGAGCAGTGCAGGGCAGTGCAGAGCAGTGGAGAGCAGTGGAGAGCAGTGGAGAGCAGTGGAGAGCAGTGCAGGGCAGTGGAGAGCAGTGGAGAGCAGTGCAGGGCAGTGGAGAGCAGTGCAGGGCAGTGCAGGGCAGTGGAGAGCAGTGCAGGGCAGTGGAGAGCAGTGGAGAGCAGTGCAGGGCAGTGGAGAGCAGTGGAGAGCAGTGCAGGGCAGTGGAGAGCAGTGCAGGGCAGTGGAGAGCAGTGGAGAGCAGTGGAGAGCAGTGCAGGGCAGTGCAGGGCAGTGGAGAGCAGTGCAGGGCAGTGGAGAGCAGTGGAGAGCAGTGCAGGGCAGTGGAGAGCATATGGAGAGCAGTGCAGAGCAGTGCAGGGCAGTGGAGAGCAGTGCAGGGCAGTGGAGAGCAGTGCAGGGCAGTGGAGAGCAGTGCAGGGCAGTGGAGAGCAGTGCAGGGCAGTGGAGAGCAGTGCAGGGCAGTGGAGAGCAGTGCAGGGCAGTGGAGAGCAGTGCAGGGCAGTGGAGAGCAGTGCAGGGCAGTGGAGAGCAGTGCAGGGCAGTGGAGAGCATATGGAGAGCAGTGCAGGGCAGTGCAGACAGTGAAGTCTTGCAGTTGCACACCCCTTCGTTATGCCCGGGTCGGGGCTGTGGCAGGGGCAGGCTGTGTGTGCAGGGCAGCCTGAGGGAGCCGCACTGTCCTCACTCCTCCTGGCTTTGCAGCCTTGTCCCTGGAAGCAGCCTCTGCGTGGTGTTTAATGACAGTGGCATGGAGACGTGTAGCTCCCCAATGTCAGAGACGCTTCTGCAGCCAGCCTGGTTCCTGGTTCAAATCCCAGCTCTGCTTAGCCCAGGGTACCACCCGTGGCTCTGAAATTCTCTGTGACCCAGTTTCCCTGTCTAGAATATTGGGGTGATAACAAGATTCCATCACAGGCTTTTCTGAAGTCAACATGAATAGGCTGAACATATGTGAAAGTTTGGGAGTAGATAAGTCTTAAAGTTTTTGTGTGCATGGATGCACAAGTGTGTTCAGGTGCTCACATATGTGTGTGTGTGCAGATGTACATGTGTGCATAGATGCTCACATATGTGTGTGTTCATGGATGTACATGTGTGCACAGGTGCTCACATATGTGTGTGTTCATGGATGCACATGTGTGCACAGGTGCTCACATATGTGTGTGTTCATGGATGCACATGTGTGCACAGGTGCTTACATATGTGTGTGTTCATGGATGCACATGTGTGCACAGGTGCTTACATATGTGTGTGTTCATGGATGCACATGTGTGCACAGGTGCTCACATATGTGTGTGTGCAGATGTACATGTGTGCACAGGTGTGTGTGCATGGATGTACCTGTGTGCACAGGTGCTCATATATGTGTGAGCGCATCTGTGTTGGGCTCGGGTGCTTGTGGGGATCAGAGAAAGCCCTGAGTGAACCAAGAAGTGGATGGAGGCCTGGGGGAGTGGGCACAGCCATGGCAAGGACCCGGTGCCCCAGCCTGGTGGGACGTGGAAAGCCTCCCTCTGGCCCCAAGTGCAAGCGTTTATTAACAACTGACAGACAGTGCAAGAACTAGCGAGTGCTCGCCTCCCGGGAGGACGACTGCTGGCTGGGAGTGCTCCCTCGAGAGCACTTGGAGGCCAGCCCCTCCTCCCCACGTTGCACGGATGAGTGTGGAGTGCGCCAGGCTTTGTGAGAGAGAGAGAGTCCACCTGACCCCAGCTTCTCTGCACAGGCGTCCCTGTGCGGCTTCCTTCACTCGGCACCCCGGGCGGTTTCAGGACCAAGCACGCAGGACAGCTCCTCAGGAGCCACCGCCTGGTTTTCTACACAGACTCTAGCTGACTGCCTGGAACCGCAAGTGTGCACCATCACGCCCAGATTCTTGTCTGGGTTCTGGGCGTGCAAAGAAACCTGGCCACGTGGATAACTGTGCTCACTGGCATGCCAACCTGCATGCTGGCCTCCAGGCTCACCACATCCTGCCGCTCCTCAACTCTTTGCCCCTCCCTCCCCTAAGCTCAGCTGCTGGGCTTCACTTCCTCAGCTTCTCATTCCTGCACAACCCTGCCGGTCAGCCGCTCCGGCTCCTGCTGCCTAGGCTCGCTCGCAAGGGCCCTGTTGTCTGTCCTCTCTCTCTCTCTCCCTCTCTGTCTCTCTCTCTCACCCTCTCTCTCCCTCCCCTCTCTCTACCAGCCCCCATCTTGTCTCTCTCTTTTTGCTCTTGCTCTCCAGACCCTCACCCCTACCCCTCCACGGCCCAGTTCAGTCCACCAGTCATGTTTAGTCTGCTATATTCTCACCCTGCTCTGGACTCCCCAAAGGCCTCTGTCTGTTCTCTCCCTCAGATCTACAGTAAAAACCGTATGGCAGAGAGACCATGTCCTCCTCTCATGCCTTCGTGCTCTTGCATCAAGCACGTGAACTCCTGGACTGTCTTCCTAGTCCTCGGGACAGATCTACACAGGCGGGAGAGACGGCTGGGGGCTGATAATGCACACTGCCCTGCAGAGTTCAATTCCCAGCACCCACACTGGGGGGTCCACAGCCAGCTGCAACTCCAGTTCCGGCTACCCAACAGCCTCTTCTGGGCTTTTCAGGCACCGTGCACACATGCACAAACCCACAGGAGTATACACACAATGTCAAAAACGTTTAGAACACAAACTACGCAGAGGCTGAGAGCCCGTACAAGCCCTCAGTAAAGCATGAGCCTGGATGTGCATAAAACTAACGTGCACATACTTGTGACTGGCACTCCCTGCTGGCCACAGAGCCTGGCTTCCTGGGGACTTACGAGCAAGGTGACACTGCCACCTGCTGGGTGTCCTGCCACACAGCCAGCGCTGCCTCTGGGGACAGGCACAGGGATGCCCTCAGCACCAGGATTGCATAGGCTGACACGAATAAAACTGAGTCCCTCGTGGAGGGCAAGAGTGGAGACAGGGCTGTGGGCAGCCGGCCATGCTGGTCTCACAGTGAGGACGCAGACAGAGACAGACGCTGCCATCCCCCAGGCCCAGGTAGGTGCCAGACACCTGCAAGGTGGGTCTTCCTCGGCCAAATCCCTTCACAGGACGTGTCTCCCAGGTGACTGCAAATCCAGTCCAGCTGACAAGGAGGAGCAACCAGCTCAGGGCACTGAAGTGACGGACAGCCCTCAGTCACGTGTCATCTTTGGCTCTTCTATGACAACTCCCCAACTCGGGATAGTACAGGAGGGAGGACATGACCCTTTGGATCCTGCCAACATGCTCATACTCATATCCCCCCCCCGCCACCTCACACCTAGGACAGTGCCACACTAGGGATGTGTGTGATGCAGTGGTCACTCGGCTTTTAGCTCACAACCTTTGCCCTCTGTTCTCCCTGTGTAGCCTACTGCAAAGGAATTTTGCATTCAGCTCCCTCACAAATGCCACCTCTGGGTGCAGCCTTCCGATTGGCACTTGGTCAGTGGCTCTGCAGATTGTGCCACGTGGCACTGACTGCTTTGCCAATCACCAGCACAAATGGGAGGTGGACCTGGCCCCCTGGCCAAGGTTGACAAGACTGATAGAGATTTTAATTGCACAGCTAATCAGCTTCCACCTTCAAGAGACGTCGAAGGAAGCAGTCCTCAGCCTGCAGACACTCCGGGTGTGTCTGGGTGCCCCGGCCCCACCCCCCTGCAGGGCGGGCGTCCACCCCCAGGCTCCATGCCACATTCTCAGGCTGCCCCTTCCCTGGAAACTGCACAGCAGAGTGCCCCCTCCCAGCCACCCCAGCTCTCAAATACCCTGTCAACAGTCTCCTCCAGACAACCCAGCACGGACTCACACTCCGTCTGCCCTAGGAAGGGCCGATGCCGTTAACATTGTTTAGCGCCTTGGTGGGACCTAGAATCACCCTGGAGACAGCTCCTGGGCATGACAGTGCTGGGTTATCTAGACCACGTTAACGTCTGTGCACTCCTGTGCGTGAGGGGAGAGTCACAGCAATGGCAGGAGGTCCAGTTCCTGGGCTGAGAGCCTGGGCCGCTAGAGCGAGAATGGGGCTGAGCAGAGGTGTGGGCATAGTGACCAGCTGCTTCAGCTGCCGCCATGCCTTCCTCACCACGGGGGCTGTGCCCCAGGGCTGTGTCACAATCAGTGTTCATTGCTTTGACGCAAACCAAGACACAGCTGGAAAGAGGGACTCTCCACTGGGAAGCAGCCTCCATCGGACTGGCCTGTGGGCGTGGATGCTGGTGTCTTCTTCGCTGCTGTGGCGTGAGAGGGTCCAGCCCGCTCCGTTTCCCATGAAAAGCCACACAGCAAGCACGTATAAATTGTCACTCTCAATAGGACGAAGATAAAATCTGTAAAGCAAAACTCACCCGGAGAGTTCGACAGAGCGCTGGTTTTCCCCTGGAGGCTGGACGGTTGGCTGAGCATGCTCAAGGAGGCGGTGTGTCTTTGTCAAACTGGCACGTCGGTGAGGGCTGATGGGTTCTTTGTGGGTGTCTTCGAGGACCCGAGGCCTCTGCTACGGCATTCGTGGCAGCTCCGCCAGGGTGATGGCAGCGTCTGTCCGCTGGGGTCTCTACCACTGGTGGCTTCTCAGCTATGTCATCCCCCCAGGCTACCCACAACAGCAGCTCAGTCTCTGTGTGGTTGTGCTGATCTTCAAGGAGCTGGGAAAGCCGCCAGGACCACCAGGTGTAATCAATGCAGACGATGGATACAAAAAGAATATATATAGATTGTCATGTGAGTGTGTGTGTGTGTGTGTGTGTGTGTGTGTGTCCTTGGTTTTGTTTTTTGTCAACCTGACACAAAGCTACAGTTACTTGGGAAGAGGAGCCTCAGCCGAGAAAATGTCCCCATCAGATTGCCTGTAGACATATTGTGGGGCGTTTCCTCGATTAAAGACTCACGTGGAAGAGTGCAGCCAGCTTGGGCAGTTTTGACTCTGCGCAGGTGGTCCCGGGGAAGAAAAAAAGTTGAACAAGCCACGGGCAGCAAACCAGTGACCCCGGCTCTGCTTCAGTTCCTGCTCCAGGTTTCTGCCACGAGTACCTGCCCTGACGTTCTGGATGATAAACAGTGATGTGGAAGTGTGAGAAACCAAACCAAAGCAAACCTTTGCCTCCCCACGTTGCCTTTGGGCATGGTGTTTTATCATAGCAATAGAAACCTTAACTAAGACAATCACACATGCGCGCACACACACACAGAGGCACACGCACATGCCAGCCAGGTCCACTGTCACAGCTCCTTTTCCACACGGTCCCCGTGTCAGCTTGAAATAACTGAGAGGGCAGATCAGACAGACGACACTCGGCAAACGCATGAGGAAAATGATGCCCGCTTCCTCGCCTCATGCCTGGGCTTTCTTCTTCCAGGGCCGCTGCTCATTTCATGGTGTCGGATAGTGAGGTGGGCACAGACTGCATTAGGTGTGACTTCAGCTTGTCCTGACGCACAAACACCCAGAGGATGCTCTACACACTTGGGAAATGTCGTAGTCAGCGTTTCTATCACTGTCAAACACGGCGACCACACAGCTGGGGAGGAAAGGATTTATTTCACCCTAAGGCCTGAGGTCAACCAGCCGAGAGGTCAGGAACCTGGAGCTGACTGCTTACGGGCTCACTCCCCATGGCTTGCTCAGCTGCTTTCATATGGCACCGGGACCACCAGCCCAGGGGTGGCTCCACCCACAGTGGGCGGGCCCTCCCCCATCAGCCATCAATGAAGACATCTACCACAGGCTAGCCCACAAACAATCTGTTGGGAGCATTTTTCGGCTGAGGTGCCCTGCTCCCAAACGACTCTGGCTTGTGTTGAGTTGACATACAACCAGACAGTACAGAAAAGAAGGGTCAGCCTTGACCAAAGCGTTGGCCTGTTGCCTCTGGCTTCTGAAAGGCTCTGCCTGAGTGTCCTTGCTCACCCTGGGATCTGTCGCCCACTGGGTTGTCCAGCCGCCCCAGTGACTAACCTGGGGAACCTTGGGTCACAGTGTCACCTGTTGAGTGCGAACAGCCATGCCAGGTAAGGGTGGTGGTTGGCACTGCTTCTTGTTGTTAGAAATGAGCACTGTCCGTGTCTCTCCTGAAGGAGCACAGCGAGAGCCCCCCTCCACCCCACACGACCTCTCTTGGGCTTTGCTGCAGACATCTCTCCCTATTCCTGATTATAACCTGTACCTCCTCGCTGTGACAAAAGACAGCCATGAATGGCAGAGCTTTGCGGATCCTTCCATCAAATGAGTGGAACGGAATGGTCATGGAGCTTAATCATTTCCACCTGCAGCTTCCTCCTCCCACTGTACCCCGGAACCACCAGCATGCCCCGCTCTGACCCACTGACCCACCTCTACCCAATTATTTTCTCTCTCTCTCTCTCTCTCTCTCTCTCTCTCAACCAACTGGTCCAGTCAGTGCTGCATGTTAGAAGATGACTCATTGCCTGGGCATAGTGGCACATGCCTTTAATCCCAGCACTCAGGGAGGCAGAGACAGGCAGATCGCCAGCCTGGTCTACAAAGCAAGCCCAGGACAGCCACAGCCACACGGAGAAACCCTGTTTCAAAGAAAAAAAAAAAAGAAGAGGAAGAAGAAGAGGAAGAGAAAGAAGAAGGAGGAAGAGGAAGGAAAAGGAGGAGGAAGAAGAGGGAGAGGAAGGAGAAGAGAAAAGGAAAAGGAAGAAGAAGGAGAAGAGAAGAGGAGGAAGAGGAAGGAGAAGAAGAGGGGAGGAAGAAGAGGAGAAGGAGGGAGAAGAAGAGGAAGGAGAAGAAGAGGGGAGGAAGAAGAGGAGAAGGAGGGAGAAGAAGAGGAAGGAGAAGAGGAAGAAGAAGAGGAAAGAGAAGAGGAGGAGGAGAGGGGGAGGAAGAAAAAAAGGGAGGAGGAGAGGAGGAGAGGAAGAAGAAAGCTGACTGGTCTTGTTGCTGTACTCTTGTGCAGGTGACCACAGCTGCTTAGATGTGGCCAGGTCTGAGTCCCTGAAGAGGTGGCTGGAAATAGCTGTGCAGTGTCCTAACGGCACCTGATGGCACCATCATCCCTCCCCGGCCCCTTTCTTAAACTTAATTTTATTTATGTACGTGAGAGTTTTGACCGCATGCATGTCTGTGTACCGCAGCATGCCTGGTATCCATGGAGACCAGAAGATGGTGTCAGATCCCTGGGGCTGGAGTTGCAGACAATGGCAAACTACCACATGTATGCGGAGACTGAACCCTGGTCCTCTGGAAAGCACCCGCATCATCTCTCTAGCCCTCTATTCTTCTAACCGGAACAGAATGCAAGACTGGAAAGACGCTGGAAGGAGGATTGAGGAACGCCCGCAGTGAGTCCTTTTGTTCCCTCATTGGCTCTCACATCTCCTGGACTGGGTACTACAAACATTTCCAACCCGAGCTGTTAACAGGCACAGGCAAACAATTCCAAGAAAAGTCTTTTCTCTGTAGCGGAGAACCAGAGGCTAAAAGTGGCTTAACAATAGAAAACTTTAGCAATAACCTCCTCACTCCAGCCAAACACAACCTGCCCTTGGCAGTTTCTGCAGAACCACTTGAGGGGGGCTGTTTCGCCCACCGCCTCCTTTCACGGAAGTCAGGCACAATTGGGTCATCATGTTAGGTGACACTAGTAAGAATGAACAGGGATAGTCCCCTCTCTGCCCCGCAGGAGCAGGCAGCACTCCAACTTCCCTAAAAGGTAGCGTCCAGCTGGGAACTGAAGCTCTGCCACGCAGCAGCAAGACTCAATGAGGTGGTGCAAAGCGAGGCTTGACACCAGGAGGCTTCACCTCCCCTTCTGTGCCAGGCAGCTTCAGAAGGGCACTGAACTCCCAGCCGTGTCCCGAGTCAGTGAAACCCAACAAGCCCTTGTGAGATGGAGGTTGTCACCATTTGGCTTCCCTTCCATCTCTGGAGACTGTGAGGCCTCCCTGGGAGTGGAATCGTCGCTTGTGCCCAGCAGCCATGAGCCTGAATGAGGCTGTGTGGAGGAGAGCAAGGAATGTGTGTCACCACTGTGCGCCTCCTTAGAGCCCAGGGAAGAGGGAGATCCACCTCTACCCCCAGCAGGCTACTATGGCCAGTGGGACTAGGGCGTGGTTTGGAGGTAAGATGCCTGTTTCATATGTGCGGGGACCTTGGTTCACTTCCTAGAATGAAGAGAGACGAGGGGAAGATAGAGAGAGAAAACCGCTCTGCTCTCGCATCGGTGGGGAACTGAGCTCAAACTCTGAGCGAGGCAATGTGAGCTGGTCCCTGCGGTGATCACTTCTCCATTGCCGTGCTGAAACCCTGCGACCACAGTGAGAGAAGCGTTTGTCCTGGCTGATGAGGGTTCGTGATGGTGAGAGGCAGGCAGCTGGAGCAGGATGGTGGATGCGAAGCAGAGAGGGCACTGGAACTGGCAGGAATCTTCTGGCTCAGAAATCCGCGCCCACTGACATGTCTCCTCCAGCAGGGCCACACCTAAACATCCCCCAAGCAACACCCACTGTCTCAGCCACTGCTCCGTGGCTGTGAAGAGACGCCATGACCAAGGAAACTCCCACAAGAGAAAACACCTAACAGGGGCTTGCTGACAGTTCCCGAGGGCTAGCCCGTGAGCAGGGTGGGAAACGGACAGGCAGCAGCTGAGACCTTGGCCTTCTGCTCCACTGGGAGCATGCAGACTCTGGGCCTGGCAGAGGCTTTTGAACCCTCAACGCCCACCCCGGTGACACGCCTCCAACAAGGCCATGCCTCCTCTGGTGAAGCCATACCTCCTCCAATGAGGCCACACCTCCTAATCCTTCCTCAAAAGTTCTACTACCTGGGGACCAAGCATGCAAACATATGAGCCTATCGGAGCCATTCTTCACACCACAAGCACAGATAACTGGGGGCCAAGTGTTTTAATGCATGAGCCTATGGGGGACGCTTTGATTCACACCACCACAGCACCAAACTTTCCCTTGGTTAGATGTCAGTACCCATGTCTGGGGTGGGATTATGGTCCACGTGTGTCCCCCCAAAGATTCGTGTGCTAGAAAGTTGGTCCTCCATATAGCAACACTGAGGGGTAGAGCGGTTTGAGAGGCAGGATGCAGGGAAGGGTCATGGAAGTGCTGAGTCTGGGGACTGAGAGAGTTCCCTCAGGCCTGGGTTAGCCCTCATAAGAACGGGTCCACTCACAGGCATGTGCCCTCTTGCTGCTGCTGGTCCCTGATCTCCTTGTGTTATAGCAATGTCAGTTCCAAGCTGCTTGCCTCCTCCGGCCAGCAAAACTGAGCTAACTGAACTTTTCTTTGTAAATAACCAGGCCCTGGAAATTTTGTTATGTCAAAACAAGATCAACTAAAACTCCATCTCTACAAAAAGTCAGTGTTCTGTTTCTGCCAGGGTTGTGCGCTGTAGTCCAGTAGGAACTAAATAGACAAAGTCATGGAGGTCTTTGTTACATCCAAACCCAGGGGCTGCCTTCTGAGAGAGAGGGAGACAGAGAGGGAGAGAGAGAAACAGACAGAGAGAGAGACAGAGAGAGGAGGGAGAGGGGGAAGAGAGAGGGAGGGGCAGGGAGGGGGAGAGAGAGGGAGGGAAAATGGGGGAAGGAAAGAGAGACAGGGAGGGAGAGAGAGAGAAACAGATCGACAGACAGACCTACTGACCAGAGTGTCAGGGCCTGAGAGATGGCCCAGATTAAAGTGCTGCCACAAAGCCTGAGACCTAAGCTCCTTAAGGGGCTTGCAAGAGGGGCCAGCAGTTGGCAGCCCTGGCTGCTCTTGCAGAGCACCTGCTTTTGGTTCCTAGCAGCCACACTCCAGCTCAGTTTGTTCTGATCCATAAATGAATGACCGCAACCTAAGAACACCTTCTAGGGTTGCCCACGATGACGTGGCCCTGAGTGGAATGGATCGCATCAGCTTTTATAGTCACAAACCAAGTAAGTCATAAATCGAGGCATTGGACAGATTTCTTTGCAGGGACATGAAGTAGGTGAACCTCAGCTCAGTGGGGATATCTCCGTCCCAGGTTTAAGATACGGTCTGCTGACACTCGAAGCTTCCGGGCTGGTGAACGCTAGCTGCTTGCTAAGAATCTATTCCAGCGGTTTTACATTGTAGCCACGGAGACATCAGGCTCCCATTGTCTTGTCTGCGTGGCCTCTGGCTTACAGAGGCGAAGGCTGGATTCAGATACCCCAACTGTAGAACACTGATCCCACACATTCCCAGCAGCAAATGGAGCTCTAGTCTGCTGTATCTGCTTTCAGAGCCACGCTGACACTCTTGAAGACTTTGGGCTCTTTATAACCTCTTCTTATAATGTTATAACCACACACACTTGCATGGTGCAGCTGCCCTGGCTAAGGCAAAGGTAATCTAAGGAGTGACATTTATGCTGCTGTTTTGGCTAGCAGACTTTTAAAACAGAGATCCCAAGAAATTATAATCTGCCTGAGGATCTCATAATGTGGAGAGGGACGCCAGAGGCCAAGTGCCACCCAGAGGAAGGCTTGTTTCCCAGGAGGAGATCACACGCAGCTCTGGGGTCCTGCAGACCAGAGCCTGGGCGAGGATGGGTCAGTGGAGATGGGACACACCTTGACACGGTCTGTTGAGTTATGTGTACCTCCAACCGATTTAAACCGGAACTTCCTGTCAGGACCCGAGAACAGGCTTGTGGGGGAAGGAAGGGGTAGCCACAGAACCGCTTCTCAATGTGGCCACGCTTTTTCCAACATTTTTATTGAATATTTGGGAATTTCACAGTGTGCGCCCTCATCACAGTCCCCAGCCCTCCTAGGCCCATTCCCTCCACGCTTGTGAACTACTCACACACACACACACACACACACACACACACACATACACGCACACACACACAAAGAGGAGGAGGAGGAGGAAGAAGGAGGAGGAGGAAGAGAAGGAAGAGGAAGAGGAGGAAGAAGAGGAAGAGGAGGAAGAGAAGGAGAAAGAGGAAGAAGAGGAAGAAAAGGAGGAGGAGGAAGAGAAGGAGAAGGAGGAGAAAGAGGAAGAAGAGGAAGAAAAGGAGGAGGAAGAAGAGGAGGAGGAAGAGGAGGAGGAGGAAGAGGAGGAAGAGGAGGAGAAAGAGGAGGAGGAACAAAAGGAGAGAAGAGGAGGAGGAAGAAAAGAAGCCACAAGCCCACTTTGTGCTGTCTGTGTACTCATGGAGCATGGTTGAACCCCAGTAACCAGCCCCTTAAGAGACCTGAGTTCTTCCCACCTGCACCCCCACCGGAAGCCATCAACTGTGGAGAAGCTACGCCACAGCTCAGCATCCTTGCCACAATTTTCTTTAGAGTTCTCCTCCTTGGTTTCCGGTCTAGGCTGTGGTTTTTGGAGGGGTGGGGTAGGGGTTGTCACAGAAGCCTCCTGTGTCCCTCTTTCTCGACTGTGAGTCTGCAACCATCAATACCACTGAAAAAGCAGCTTCCTTACCCCTTACAGTCAGCGGAAGCATGGGGCGTGCACTTCTATGTGGTCTCCAGTGCCACAGACCTCAGCGTGGTCTGCAGTGGCCGCACAGATCGCGGGACGTCAACTCAAAGGTGGCCACACTTAACAATCTCCTAGCTCTGCTTTCACTACCCTGTTGAGGAAGGTGGCAGAGCCTGGCACGTTTGGGCTGCCAGGGTCCAGGCCCTGACTCTAACATCCATGGTAACAGCAGTAGCACCGTGATAGATACAACTGTGATCAAAGCAGGAAAGAAAAGAGGCAGCTCCTGCTGATCCATCCACAGGCTTGGTCCAGGCCCACCCACAGGAAAAAACCCGCCCCACCCCCCTGGGCCTGCTGGGTAGATCATGTCTTTCAAGGTGAGACCCCATCCCCCTCTGCTTGGTCCTTGGATAAACTCTTCTGCCTGTTCCTAGAACTGGCTGGTGATTGGGAATATTGCCACAAAGGCCGAAACGCCTGAGACTCCAGGAGGTCAACGCTCCCAGGCCTAGCCAGCTAACGTGCACCCGGAGTCTCAGAACAAAGCTCTGCCCCGTCTGTTCCTAGACAAACCAGGGCCATTCATCTTCTACAAGGAATCCAGGGGCAGTGTCCTCTCCCACTGTGGAGCACAAAGAGGCTGTTGACTCATCCCTGGCAGTGGGAGCATTCTGGCCTTGGACGAGACACCTGGGAGGGTGGGTCCGCCCCTCCCTCCTCCCAGCTGGGCCTCTGGCAGCACAGCACAGCCCCTCACCCCATGACACACCTGAATCATGCCTGCTACTTCCAGCCAGTGCCCTCAGGCTCCAAGAAAAGCCTATTGTGCAATTGCAAGCATTGTGTTCCTTTGCAGGGGACGAGCCAGGACGATGCTCAGCAAGGCCAAATATGGGTGCCTGCTGTCCAGGGCAGATAACCTCAGCCCACAGCCCGAGAGGTTAGATCTGCCTCTGCTCCAGAGGCAGCCAGATGTCATGCCTCATGGGATCCCAGGTGTCATGAGGATGCTCACCACCCAACAGGAAGTCCAGCCCTCCTCCAGGGCCACAGGTCAGTGCTGGGCTGTATGTCCAGCTACAGCTTACACAACAGTTCCCTGTTAACCAGGCATCGGCTACCAAGAATACCCCCTGGCATCATTGGGGAGCACCCCGCCCAGGAAGATGGTTTTGTAGGTGAGTCCTGGATCCCCGTCTCCCACTGCCTCTTCCACTTGTGATTTTCCCATCAACATAATGGATGCACGCATGAGCCCAGCAGGGTCCAGACCTAACACCTCCTTGGGTCTGTCCCCTGCCTGCAGATCACTCCTACATGCTCACCCTACTGCCCGCCAGCGGGAATCAGGCACAGCCCAACTGGTGGAGGACAGGACCCCCCTGGGGGCCACAAGGGAAGTGGGGCTGAGAAGCTGCACTCCCGCCTTCATCCTCCATGAGTGGGAAAACGAAGTGCTTGCGCCCAGGACAAGCACTGTGTCAGAGAGAGGCAGGGCCAGGTCATCTGCTTTTATGTGACTGGAAAGACCTGCGCTGCTTCTGACGACAAACCAACCATTTCTCACTGACAAACCTGACAACAACAACCACAAAACAAAAAACAAACACAGTCCAGGTCCAGCACAGGAGGGGGTCAGAGCTCCACACTCGGGCCTAGACTCCACACAAGTGCTGACCTTGACCCAGACTCACGCTGGAGCTGTGGAGGCTGGGATCCATTGAGACGGTGTTTACACCAACAGTGCTATTGTAGGGACAACAGAACGGGTGTCATGTTTTACAGACCAGCAGAGAGTCACGGGCGCTGCTGAGGAGCTCTTTGGAGGCACTGCCTCAGTGGAGACTGGGCTACTCACGGGCGCTGCTGAGGAGCTCTTTGGAGGCACTGCCTCAGTGGAGACTGGGCTACTCCTTTAGTTACTCCAGAGGCCAGCACAGGACTGAGCACAGCAAGGCTCCAGAGCACACGGCTCATGCAAAATGGAGCTTGAATGCTGGGCGTGTAATCCCAGCACTCGGGGGACTGAATGAGGAGGTTATAAAATTATAGTGTGGCCCAGACTGTGATAGCTAGACAGTGTTTCCAAAACACAAAAAGAAGAAAGAGAAGGCTGAGGAAGGAGAGGGAGATGGAGAGATGGAGAGAAAGGGGGAAAGAAAGGGGAGGAGGAGAAACAGGAGGAAGCGGAAAGAGAGGAAAAGGAAAAGGAGGAAGAGAAGGAGAGAAAAATGAGGGGGAGAGGGAGAAGAGGAGGAGGGAGATCTTAACACACAGAAAGCCTCCCAGGCAGGAGTGAGGAGCTGGGCCCAGGACAGACAGGGACCCCACCACCCGTCTGCTGGCGTTGATGCTTCTGCGGCCTGCCCACCTTCAGCACGCGCTGACCCTCACACAGCCCCTCTCCTGAGCTCGGGCGGCTTCTGCCCCTGCTTCTGATGAACGATGCACAAAGTGATGAGGTAAGTGAGCTTGTGCAAACAAGGCCACGTGCTTGTGACCTGCGATTGTGGTGCCTCTTGCTAACGTCCCCCACCCTCCCTGGCCCTGAGGAAGCACGCAGCCATGCTGGAGAGCCCCCATGGCAAGCAGCTCGGGAGCCCAGCCCTGAGCCTGCAGCGGCAGCAGAGTGAGGCTCCGAGTCCCGCAGCCAGAAGCGGCTGGAGAGAAAGCCTGTTTGCGCGGTGACGGGGCTCCCCAGCCCTGGGACTCTGTCCACATGATGGTTGTCTTAGGCTGCTTAGCCCCAGGTCATCCGTTACACAAGAGTGGACACAATGTACACCTGTACTGGGAAGTTCTGGTGGAACTTGGGGTCACTGGAAACCATTAAGATGACAAAATATTGGGCAGCAGGGGCAGAAGCAGGGCGTGTGGGGAGGTCGAGCAGAAATGGCTGAGTGCTGCTGAGCAAGCCTTTCCTGGTCAGGCTTCCGCTGGGAAAGAAGCACCATGCTAAGCACCCAGGCACTGCGTCAAGCACTCTCCACATCTATTTCATTCAGTCATCAGTCACAGGATTTGGGGACTGTTACTGCACTCTCCTCCTCTTCCTCTCCTCCTCTCCTCCTCCTTCCTCCTCCTCCCTCCTCCTCCTCTCCTCCTTCCTCCTCCTCCTCTTCTCCTCCTCTCCTCCTCCTTCCTCCTCCTCCTCTTCCTCTCCTCCTCCTTCCTCCTCCTCTTCCTCTCCTCCTCTCTTCCTCCTTTATCCTTTTTCCTCCTCCTCTCCTCCTCCTTCATCCCTCCTCCTCCTCCTCCTCCTCCTCCTCCTCCTCCTCCTCCTCGTTTTCCTCAGAGATTGGGTCTCAGGTAACAGAAGCCAGACTTAAATTCACTATGTAGCTAGGCTGACTTTGAACTCCTGACCTTCCTGTCTGTAACCTCCAAGTGCTGAGATGGCCACTGTGGGCCATCACACCTGCATTTGTCCCTATTTTACAGATAGGAACTCTGGGTGCAGAGGAGTTGAGCCCTGCCTGCCCAGATGGCAAGGGGCAGCAGAGTTGGCACAGGAGCCAGGAATCCGAGCTCTGCCTTTAAGGAGGCTCTGTGGTGAGTGTCAAGAGTGAGACGGTCAGGAGCAGATGGCAGACGAGAGCCGGCGTGAGACCCTCCGAGCCTGTGAGGCACAAGGCTCAGAAGAGACCCCGGGCCTGAGGGAGCGAGAGCGGAGGACCGAGGAGCAAAGCGGAAACAGAAGCTGCCCTGGAGGGTAGCCTAATCAGTGCTCGGTTGCTGGTAGGGACTCAGTCAGTGCTCACCTATGGTCCAACCCTGAACCAGAGGACACAGAAGCTTGCTGCCTGGCTGCCCTCACCGAAGCGAAAGATCTGTCCCCAAAACCGAAGTCCAAAGTGAGACACCTGGTGTCAACCTCTGGCCTCTCTGAGTACACACAGACACAGACACATGTGTTTTCATGAGCAAACACATGCACATGTCTATGCACACACACACACACATGCACACGACATGTCTGTGTAGCCCTCTTCTGCTCCTCCCCGTCTCCAGATCCCTGGGGCAGTGGAGACTAAGCAGCCAGTCAGGACAGCCGGTCCCTAAACACCTGGTTATGCTCTCCAAGTGCACTCAAAAATGAACCTTTCATATCAGCTCTTAGAAGGCAAAGGCAGGAGGATCTCTGTGAGTTCAAGGCTACAGAGTGAGTCCAGGACAGCCAGGGCTGCACAGAGAAACCCTGCCTCAAACAAACAAACAAATAAACAAACAAACAAACAAACAAACAGCAACCAGGGTGAGTGTGATTGTTGCCTAGCACACAGGGACTGAGCAGGCACAGTGTGAATCCATGAGAATCCAACCTCTGTCCCCAGCTGAGGCTCAGGCTTTCCCAGGGTCCCAGCGAGCCTCTCTGCAGCGTCTACCTACACTCGGCGACAGACGTGAAGAGAGCCGGGCACTGGGCAGGATGAGCCAGGCCCCTGGCAAATGCCGCACTTAGGTTCTTACACCTCAGGATTTGCAGGCGCCTGGATTTGTAACACCAGGACGGGAGCCCTGGAGTGGCTAAGCCCACTGGAATGGAGAGGACACTGGCTTCTTGCTGTGCCTGGCTGCTGGTGTGCACTCTCAGGAAGACATCCCAGAGCCAAGCCTGCTGGCTGGACCGGCTCGCCCAGTGGCCTCCGCAGGAGGAAATGGCCCCGGCTCCGGTGGAGAGAGCTGGGACCCAGCCAGCTGCCCAGTCTTCAGCCTCTGCCCTTGTCTCCGTGCCCTGGCCATGCCCTCCTCCTCCTCATGTTCTACCTGCCGGGTCCAGCTCCAGTGGCCCCCCTTCCTGTGCCCCCTGTGGGACATCCTTGCCGCCCCCTCCGTTACCTCAGTCCCATCAGAGGTGGCTCCCTCTCCCTGCTGCTCAGGCTTGGTGTTCATTTAAAATGCCACGCACACAACAGCGCTGACACGGAAGTTTTATTCAGGGGAAGGGAGTCAGGGTTTGAGTGAGCCATCAGGGCATACAGACAGAGGGGCAGAGGGATGGAGATGGGGGAGGGGAGGGCTGTGGGGCCTAGGAGCCAAGGGGCCTGGGGTCAGCCCCCACACACAGCTGTGAAGATGTGAGGAGGGGGTGCGTGTGCAATGAACATGCCCAAGGAACACATCCTAGGGAGCCCATCCCCCGGGCACAGCAGAACCCTCCAACAGGACCTGAGCCCACAGGGGCAGGCAGAAGAGAGCCCACAGCTGAAGGGCTGCGACTTCTTGGAGGAATCTTTGTTTCTATTTTCAGAGGGGTCACAAACAGTTGCTCTCAAGTCGAGCTCAGCGTGCCTGCTGGTGTGGGGGGTCACTCACAAGAGCACAGGGTCTGGGCCAGCTGCTTCTCCACAAGGTCCACTCCAGCACGAAAGCCAGCTCCCAAATGCTGATCGGTGGACTTCTGGCCACAGTCAGCCCCGCTGCCGGAGCGGGATTCTGTTGTTTTGTTTGGGCTTGCTTGATTTTTTATTTAGATTTTTGTTTATTTTAACTTATGCGCATGAATGTTTTGCATGCATGTATTTAGTGTGTGACTAAATGTGTGCCTACTGCTCACAGAGATCAGAAGACGGCACTGGATCCCCTGAAACTGGAATTACGGATAGTTATTGTTGGGTCCAAAGGAAACTCCACTTCCCCAAATTCTGGCGTTAGACAAAAGCCGGCATTCCTCAGGACCTTGTGAGGCAGGTTCCCCTCTGCCGAAAGCAGACATTTCACTGGCAGAAGGGACAAATGGTTTTCTGTGGTGCCTGTGGGCAAGCCAAGCTCATGCTGCCTGCCAGCCTCCCTCAGTATCACAAGCCCCTGCTGCACAGTTCAAAGCCCACGCTGGCATCCTGGCCCTGCCCTGCCCACGCTGGCATCCTGGTCCTCCCCTGCCCACACTGGCATCCTGGTCCTCCCCTGCCCACACTGGCATCCTGGTCCTCCCCTCTCCAGCTCATGGGCTTTCCTCCCCCAACTGCACATTCTCCTCATAACCCTGCTGGTTTGGCTATGCAATCTTTCTCTCTCTCTGTCTCTGTCCCTCTCTCTGTCTCTGTCTCTCCCTCCCTCTTTTCTGCCTGTCTGTCCTTATCTCCCAATCTCCTCCTCTCCCTCTCTCTATCTCTCAGCTTTGCTGCTCTCGTGGTCCAGTCTGCTGGCCATGTGCAGTCCACTGCTTCCTCTCCCTGCTCTGGACTCTCCTGGATGCCTGTGGCCGTTCTCTCTCTTACATCTACACGAACAATCTCCCCCTCAACGATACCATAGCAGCCACGTTGGCAGTTTATACAGTTGGGAGCAGCCACGTGGGCGCTGGGACCTGAACCCAGGTCCTGTGCAAGAGCAGCAGATGCTGTTCATCACTCCACATCAGGCTCCACTTACAGGTTGTATAGGCAGAGTGTCATGTTGGCCTTGGGCTCAACATGCATCTGAGGATAATCCCAATGCCTGATGCTCCTGCCTCCACCTTTGCAGCGCTGGGGTTACAAGCTTGCGCTGTCACGCCCAGCTTGTGAGTGCTAAGGACCAAACCCAGAGCTTCAAGCATGCTGGGCAAGTACTCTACCAACTGAGCCACACCCCGCCCCCAAGGGCACGGTAGTAGTCACAGCTGTAAGAGGGTTTGTCAGGTAGGCCCTGCAGCTCTCACTTTCAAACAGTGCCCCGTGGTCCCTGGAGGACAGAGTTCGGGACACCCTCTGGCCTCAGCCCTCGGAGCCATGGTCCTGTCCACCGCAGGCCCTGGCCTGGGAAATACCAGGTCTGCACCTTCCACAGCTGGGACGAAGGCCTGGGATCCACAGTGCCGACCGTGGAAACAGCTTCCTGTGCAGTGGAGCGTGAGGGCCAGGGGCAGCTGCTGAGTGCACATTCCTTCCTCCTCTGCTCTTTCAAGTCCTCACCAAGCTGCCGGGACTGAGGCAGGAGAACGGGCCAGAAGCCTCCATGGGTAACCTGCAAAGATGGCATGCGAGGAAAGCAGGTTGGCAACGAGACAGGGTGGAAGAGCCCCAGACACACGCCTCTGAGAGCAGCTGGAGGTTGGGGCTTCCGTGGGGTGCTCTGAATCTCGGGCATCAGCTGGTATCAGGAGCTATCTTGGCTCCCACGGCTCCTGCCTGGTGACCCCACCTTCGATCAATACAAAGGTCTCTGCTCCTTTTGGGGTGCAGAGCTTTCAGAAACGGTCCAAGAAGAGGCCATGGCTCTGTCTCCCTGGGTAAGAGCCCTGCTGGTGGGCAGTTAGGGAACTCCCGGGTCCTGCTGGAGCTCCACCTGCCGTCCCCCTGAAGCCCTGTGCTCCTGTGTGGAGGCCAGAGGGCCCTGTTCTCACACAGAGCATCTGGAGACCAGCTCCACACGCTGGCAGACCCTCAACCCTCCTGGCTCACCGCAGCCAGCCCTGGCAGGAGAAGGGTCTCTAACTGGGCCTTGAGGCCTGAGAAAGTGTCCAACCTTGGGTCAGATTCCTCGTAGATCAGACCATAGCCCTGGGTCCACCAGCCTCATGAAACGCAGGCTTTCCGATGTCTGAGTGAGAAAATGGCCACTTTAGCATCTTCTCTTATATGAGCAGAGAACATGAGCCAGAGCTGCGGCTCCATCAATAGCGGAGACCTCTTTGTCACTGGTGGAGGTCTCAAAGTCATTTGCTGTCATCACTCCAGCAGCACCCATTAGACAGGTATACAGTCCACAGCTGCTGGTGGGTGCCTGACATTTCAGACAGAACTGAACACACACACACACACACACACACACACACACACGCACACGCACGCTGTAATGAGCATGCTGTGCCGTGGGCATCCTATGGTGTCGGAATTCAGTGATGACAAATGTGAGGGTTATGCTGCTGTCGTTGGCCGGAACTGACCAGATCGTCCAGGTTTCTCCTGATGGCTGGCCGCTGCGATCCCATTTTCTTTTATTCACATCTTAATCACTAATATCAACTCTCCTATCAGATCTTAACACAGCAGCGTGCACACAGGCTTCGAAACAGCTACAGGCAGGTTAAAGGGGGCTTGCTGGAGGCAGAGGCGGAGCTGGTGGAGCTGCCGAGAGCCACCTCAGGCCTGAGGGAAGACAGGGTGCAGGAACGGAGCCAAGCTGTGGGGTTGGGCTGGGGAAGAAAGCTGCGGAGCTGGTGGGAAATCCTCCGCCTGCTGGTCCCTGACATGCACACCGTGAGGTCAGATGGCGGGCCATAGGACCATTGCACAGAGGTAGGTGTCCTTCTCTAAGGGGCACCCACCGGTGCGGTTTTGCACTCCTGATGGTCTGCTGTGTTGGGTACATTCTCCGGCTTTGCTTTTCTGAAACAGTGTTAAGCACCGCCCCTGGGCTGGGAACGTCCCAGTCCCCTTTGATCGGTTTGTGTCATCCTCTCATTTTTAGGACTACGTTGTTCGTCTCTGCCTCCTGGGGTCTGCGAGCAGGGCGAGGTGCGCGGTCGGTCGTCTGCCTCACAATGACTCGGGGGTGGGGGGGACACAGATGGAGTCCCCAGGCAAGGCCCAGCCTGGGAGCTGGCATTTCACTTGGCTCACCTCAGCTTGCACACCTAGAAGTTGAGCCCAATAAGCCGTTGGCAATAACAGTAGGGCGACGAGCTGCCGTAATGTTGTCTTCCCTTGTCTCGACCCTCCACACTCCGGCTCCTTCTCAGGGGGTGTGAGACGGCAGCATGCCGACCAAAAGCTGAGACAGGCTGAGTGACTGGATGTGGTCGCTCAGCCCAGAGCAGAGGCTGGCCTCGTGCTTGGTCAGAAGAAGGTCGCTGAGCCTGAGGCAGAAGCACAGAAAGCAATGGGAGGGGCCACTTGTCTGGAGATCAGAGTTCCTAGCCTGCTGCTGGACCCTGCCCTGTCACGAGAAACACATACATAACCAAATTCTTAATGTTGTTTGAGAGCTTCACACAGGTGTGTAATGTGTTGTGTTAAATCCTCCCCCCATTCCATCTCCTCCAACCCCTTCCCTGAACCCCCTACTTTTCTGTTTTGTTTTTTAAGCTCACTGAGTCAACTTGGTGCTATTGTATGTGTGGGGGGATTATATTTGTTGAGGCTTGCTTTGAGTTCTAACGTGTGGTCCGTTTTGGAGAGGGCTCCACAGGCTGCAGGAAACATGTGTATTCTTCGGTGTCTGGGTGGAGTGTTGTGTGGACATTGTAGCGATTCAAATGAGAATGGCCCATTGGCTCATATTTCTAAATAGCTGGTCTACAGTTGGTGGAACTGTTTGGGAAGGATAAGGTGTGGCCTCATTGGAAGAGTGTGTCACTAGCAGCATGCTTTGAGGTTTCCTAAGATTCTAAGTTCTCCCTCTCCCTCCCCCTCTCTGTCTCCTCTCTCTCTTTTTCTCTCTCTCTCTGTCTCTCTCTCTCTCCCTCTCTCTGTCTCCTCTCTCTCTCTCCCTCTCTGTCTCTCTCTCCCTCCCCCTGTCTCCTCTCTGTCTCTTTCTCTCTCCCTCTCTCTCTGTCTCTCTCTCCCTCCCCCTCTCTCTGTCTCCTCTCTCTCTCTCTCTGTCTCCTCTCTCTCCCTCTCTGTCTCCTCTCTCTCCATCTCTCTCTCCCTCTCTGTCTCTCTCTCCCTCCCTCTGTCTCTCTCTCCCTCTCTCTCTGTCTCTCTCTCTCCCTCCCCCTCTCTGTCTCCTCTCTCTCTCCCTCTCCCTCTCTCTCCCTCTGTCTCCTCTCTCTCTCTTTCTCTCTCTCCCTCTCTCTGTCACCTCTCTCTCCCTCCCCCTCTCTGTCTCCTCTCTCTCTCTCCCTCTCTCTCTCCCTCCCCCTCTCTGTCTCCTCTCTCTCTCCCTCTCTCTCTCCCTCCCCCTCTCTGTCTCCTCTCTCTGTCTCCTCTCTCTCTCTCTGTCTCCTCTCTCCCTCTCTCTGTCTCCTCTCTCTCTCTCCCTCTCTCTCTCTCTCTCTCCTCTCTCTCTGTCTCCTCTCTCTCCCTCTCTCTGTCTCCTCTCTCCCTCTCTCTGTCTCCTCTCTCTCCCTCTCTCTGTCTCCTCTCTCTCCCTCTCTGTCTCTCTCTCTCCCTCCCCCTCTCTGTCTCTCTCTCCCTCTCTCTCTCTCCCTCTCTGTCTCCTCTCTCTCTGTCTCCTCTCTCTCCCTCTCTCTGTCTCCTCTCTCCCTCTCTCTGTCTCCTCTCTCTCCCTCTCTCTGTCTCCTCTCTCTCCCTCTCTGTCTCTCTCTCTCCCTCCCCCTCTCTGTCTCTCTCTCCCTCTCTCTCTCCCTCCCCCTCTCTGTCTCCTCTTTCTCTCTCTCTCTCTCTCCCTCTCCCTCTCTGTCTCCTCTCTCTCCCTCTCCCCCTCTCTCTCTCTCTCTCTCTCTCTCTCTCTCTCTCTCTCTCTCTCCCTCTCTCTCTCCCTCTCCTCTCTCTCTCCATCTTGGCTGTGGATCAGGATGTGAGCTCTCAGCCCTTCCCTCACTCTGCCGTCATGGACTCTATCATTTAGCCAAAGGAAATGCTGCCTTTTACAAATTTCCTTGATCATGGTGTTTCATCATAGCAATAGGGAAGTAACTGAGAGATGTCTGTTACGTCCATCTGGTTTACGATGTCATTTAATTCCAATGGTTCTGCGCTTAGTTTTTGTCCAGGTTACCTGTCTGCTGATGAGAATGGAGTATGGGACTCACCCACTATCGCTGGGCAATCTGTGCTGTGTTGCTTTATACTCTCTTAGACTGGGCACCCCTGTGTTTAGGAGTGTAACAAGGGTGCCCTTGGTGGACTCTCCTTGTCTCTTCTGACTAGTTTTTGTTTGAGTCTATTTTGTCAGCTCCTAGGATAGCTCAGCCTGTCTGTTTCTTTTGAATTTGCCTGGAATACATTTCCATCCTTCACACTATGGTGATGTCTGTAGTTGGTCATGATGTGTGTTTCTCAGAGGTAGCAAACAGATGAATCGTGTTTCTAATCCAACCTACTAGTCTGACTCTTTGTTGAGGAGTTGAGACCATTAAGAGTTATTATTGAAATATTCATACTAATTCCCATTGCCTCGTAGTGTTTTCTTAGCTCTCTTTCTGGTCAACTACTCTGGACTTGTTGATCTATTCCCTGTGACTCCTGTGATGTGTTTGTTCTTATCTTCAGACTGGATGTCCCTGTAAGTGTACTTTGTAGAGCTGCAGTCGTGGTTGTAAGTTCCTTTAACTTCTTTTTATCACAGAAAGTTTTTATTTCTCCTTTAAGTTCAATAAGTAACCTTACTGGGTGTAATAGCCTAGGTTGACAGTTATGGTCTTCTAGAACATGGAACATGTCTTTCCAGGCCCTTCTGGTTTTAAAAGTTTTTGTCAGGTGATCACGTGGTCATCTGACCTTTATAAGTGCCTCAGCCTTTCTCTCTTGAAGCGTTTACATTTATTTTATTTATTTAGTCTCATGCGTGTAAATGTTGCCTCTCTGTGTGTGTATTGTTGGTAAATGTTCTTGTGAAATGTATACAATTTACCCTTGTTCATTCAAATGCTGATTTCTCTACCTCACTATCTAGTTTCAATCTGGACATTGTATTGTGATGTTTATTCTAAGCATCACCTGTCTCAAGTTTGTGTGAACATGCCACTGTTTGTTCTCTGCATTTTCAATAAAACAACCAGCCAATGCTGAGCAATGGAGAGAATAGGGTGGGACATCCTGTCCTGGGGGGAGGAGAAAGAAAAGTGTGGGAGGGCTCAGAGAGGTGAGCTCGGGAGGACAGGACTTGGAACCACATGGAGAGATGAACTGGACCTAAGATGTGACTAAAAGCAAGTATAACGTGGGAAATCTGAATGGGAGGAGACTATGCAGGCTTGGAGGTTTAGGATGGAGTAATCATTGCCCAGCATTGTACTCTAGGTTAATTAAGTAAATCCTAGTCTCTGTGTGGTGATTTGGGTATACAGCTGGTTTAGGAATAACTGCTGGTTAACTAAAAGATAAATCAATAATAAATATTGATAACAACAGCAATGTACGTACGTATGCACACCACAGGCATGCACTGCCTGCGGAGGCCAGAAGAGGGTGCTGAATCCCCCTGAAATTGGTGGCACAGACAGTTGTGAGCCACTGTGTTGGTGCTAAGAATTGTCTTCTACAAGAACAGCCAGTGCTGTTAACTGTGCTGTTAACAGTGCTGTTAACCATCTTTCCAGCTCTCCTCCTCCTCGTGACTTTAATGCCCTTTCTTTGTTCTGTGTTTTTAATGTTTTGTGCAATTTCTTTTCTGTTCTTTCCTACTGGTGTGGTTATAGGCTCTTTATACCTAGACAGCCACTTTTTTCTCTAGGTTTAGGAATTTTTCTTATACAATTTAATTGAAAACAGTTTTGAAGCCTTTGCTGTGACATTCTCCTTGTTCTATGCCCATAACCCAAAGCTTTTCCTGGTAACCCAGAGTTTTTCCACCTTCTGCTCACATTTCTTTAAATGTGTGTTTTGTATAATTAAGATTGATCATTCGTCTTTACTTGGGGATCCAAGTCCATCCCTGGTTCTGTTTTCTGCACGGCCCCATTCCACTGAGGTGTTTGTCTTGTCAAATTTCTCATGTCCAGCATCTTCCATTTCAGTTTTCTTCAGCAAGCCTATATTGTTGTCTGTTTTCATATCTTGGATTGATCCTTTAATTCATCCTTCTTTTCTTTTTCATTCTCTTGGAGTATGCTTATGACTTTCTTGAGTTGTTTGACCATACTTACAATTTGGTCTTTTGAATTTTGTCTGGTAGCTTTTCTAGGTCATTTTCATAGGTGTGGCTATCATGAGGCTGTTGTTTGTGGAGGTGATAGGTCTCAGTTTTTTACACTCTTTACACTTAGAATTGCATATCTAAACATATATCAGAAGTTGGTTGGTTGAGGTTTTTCTTTTATACTTTGTATTTTTAAAGTTCGAGTCCCTTTTTCATTTCAATCGTGCTTGCTGCCATCTTGCATGTAAGGCTGAGGTGCATTTTCCCCTGTGGAACTGTACTCCTGGCCTGAGGCTCCCCCTGTGGAACTGTACTCCCGGCCTGAGGCTCTCTCAGGTTTTCCTCTGCAGGACACATACTGTTTACTCCTACCCCGTCTGCCGCTTTCTACTGTGGAACTCTAGGTGCTCTGGCCTTACCCGGAGTCGGAGCCAGTGTCCACCTTGTCTCTGCAGCATCCGCTGCTGCTGTGGGGGATGTGAAAGCCTTGCCTAGGCTCAGGCTGGTTCCACCCCAGACTTGCAGCTTCGGCTGCAGTCACTGTAAGGTGTGATAGCCCCAGTGCTCACAGGCTTAGCCCAGACTCAAGTGTGGTCTCCACCCCGGGCCCACAGCTTCCTAAGAGGCCACTTTGGGTGCAGGCCTCCCCAACACCCTTATGGCCAAATTTTAACTATTTTTTAATTAAAACACTTTTATTTTATATTTTGTGTGTGTTCTGCCTGCATGTCTGTCTGTACACCACATGTATGTAGAGCCCATGGGAGCCAGAAGAGGGCATCAGATGTCTGGAACTAGAGTAGCAGGTGGTTGTGAGCCACCATGTGGGTGCTGGGAGTTGGACCAGTCCTCCACAAGACCGGCCAGTGCTCTTACTGCTGTGACAGCTCTCTGGCCCCCGGCTTAAGGTTTTTATTAGTGATGTTTCAATCGTCATCCTTCATGCTTGGTTTGTGTGTTTGAAAACATGCTGGGCAGGGAGCAGCTCACAAGTGGAACATATGCCCAGTATGCAGGAGCCCCAAAGCTCCATTCCCGACAACAGAGAGAATAAATTCTAACACGAATCCACAGGCTTCAGAAGATCCACGGCTGTGAGCTTGGAGCATGCGCACACATCAAAGCTTCTGCCATGGAGAGACATCCCCTTCCCAGAGGAGGGAAGGACACACCTGCAGCTATGACAGATCCTCAGACGGATCCCCTGGCTGGAGGGCTTGGCGCCAAGCTTAGAAAAAGCTTACTCCATCCTGTGTCCTCACCCTCCCCGTTTTCAGGAGCCTTATGTATGGCTTCCATCTGCATGTTTCCTCTCTGCCTGGCACCCAGCTGGACAGGAGAAGGGCTCCTGGCATCAGAACCGCAGGGCGAGGGCCTGGTAGGCACAAGCTGTTCCCTCTCTCTGGATCAGGTCTGGGCATTGTTGGGAAGCATGTGGCAGCCCTCAGGCTCCCTGGGGGCCCAGTACTGATGAGTGAGGAGAGCAACCATGTGGGTTGTCCTTCAGGCTGATGAGCAGGGTGCAGGGTTGGCCTCTGACAGTGGCTGACATGTCCTGAAAATCCCCATGCTGGTGGTCAACCTGTGTCAGGGACGCCCGGTGACCCGGACTCTGCAGCAGGTGCTCTGTTCCTGCTGTGACATCCATGGGGTGCGGAACGTCCATACACTCTTTTGGGGTCCTGTTGCCAGAGCACATGGTGGTCTCCCTTTATCCACCCCAGTCAGCTGGCAGAGGTGGGCTGTGGCCGGGAACTTCAGGAACCCTAGGTAGGAGCTATGGAACATCCTAGAGTCTAGCTCTTCCTGGGGCCTCCTGCAGCCTGAGCTGAGCCTCTGCCTGGCAGAGACGCCATCCCTCCCTCCATGCTCCTCTCCTCTGGTCCTCACTGTCAAGTAAAGGGCTCTCGCCCCTCGTCCCGACTTCTGCCCTCAGAGAAACCCTGTCAGCAGTGTGGGCATGCCAGTGGCTGCACCACTGAAGCAAACAGCCTTCCCAGCAAACACTAACTGCCTGTAACCCCTCAAGGAGGGGCAGGGCCTCGGAGGCCCCTTCCTGATCCACGAGGCAACACTGACAGGCCTGGTCCTGCCACAACCTCATGACTCCAAGAGCACAACAGCTGTGCCCGGAGAACAGCGTTCCCAGCACCTCCCTCTGGCCCTGACACATTCTGCCCTTCTGACAGCTCCCTGAGCCCTGGAAGGGTGATAACATACCTATCCCAGTTTTTATGTCTCAGCACGCGCGAGTCACTTATTCTCAGCACTTTGACCAGCTATGCGTCCCTCCAGGAACTGCTGCCCTGGAAAACAAGCTTCTCTGACCGAAGCTGACATGACCACCCATAGGCGTGAGCACAGGTGTTTGGAAGGCAATTTGACCAGCACGTTTGTGTCCATTTGGTGAGACAGCAGCAGCTGCTGTGCCAGCAGGGGCTGTGGCTTCCTCAGGCAGATTTTTAAGTCCCTGACAAAGGCTGTGCTTCTCAGCTGTGATTTCATCCACACAGGGCCACGTGAGCACTCACAACAAATGAGACACAAAAAAAAGGTGTGAGCTGGGCATGATGGTGCATGGCTGTGATCCCAGCACTGGGGGAGGCAGAGGCAGGTGGATTTCTGTGAGTTCGAGGCCAGCCTGATCTACAAAGCCAGTCCAGGACATTCAGGGCTACACAGAGAAACCCTGTCTTGAAAAGCCAGAGAAAGAGACAGAGAATTAGAGATAGAGAGAGGTCACCGTGAACTTTCAAGCCATCTCATTCCTGGGAAAAGACGTGTTCTTCCTTTTCCCGTGACCTTTTCCTCCTAGTTGGAAAGCAGAAGTGGTGGCCAATGGGGCCAATGGGGCCGTGGGGACAAGTGTCTCCTCCTGGCACTCACACCCTTTGGTGCCTCCTCCCACCGTGCGGTGTGGGAGCTGAGGCCTTCTGTCAACAGCCACGTGAGTGAGTCACCTTGGAAATGGCTCCTCCACCCGCCTCGCCCTCGGAGGACCGTCCGCCTGCAGACTGAGGCCAGGGAGTCTCCAGCTGACATTGCTAGAGTCACCTTGGTCCACAGAAGTGGAGGCAGACAACAACGACTTAATAAAACTATTCAATTGTGCCAGACACAGTGGTTCACACCTGTGATCCCAGCACTCGGGAGGCAGAGGCCAGCGAATCTGAGTTTGAGGCCAGCCTGGGCTACAAACTGAGTCCAGGACAGCCAGGGCTACACAGAGAAACAGTGTCTTGAAAACAAACACAACAACAACAAAACCTATTTAATCTTAGGGTTATTTGCTAAAGCAGATAACTCTTGCGGTTATATAACTATTCTTCCAAATTTCATATGTTGAAGTCTTGCGTGATCCCCGGGACCTCTGAATGTGGTGGCATTTGGAACAGTCTTTAGTGAGGTGACTAAAGTGAGATTATAGGGCAGGCCCCAATCCAATATAACCCTATAAAAAAGGTGCTGTTAAGCTAGGGAGATGGCTCCATCAGAAAAGTGCTTGCTGCACAAGAATAAAGACATGAGTTGTAACCCCAGAACCCAGAGGGGAAAACAGCCGAATGTGGTGCTGAGCATGGGGGACCCTGGTGACAGGCAACTCCTGGGCCTTAGCACCCAGCCAGCCTGGCTAAACCGGTGAGTAACAAAACCTGTCGGAAAAAAGGAAAGATGGACAGGTCCTGAAGGACACCAATATTGACTGCCCCCCATCCACACATGCACACATGCACACTCACAGACACACACAGAAGAAAATGAAAAACTCTAGCAGGAGAATGTTAGTGTTCATACGCAGCTGCGCCCTCTCACACCCACAGAGTGGCCTCTGTCCATTTGCCTGGGGGACTCGCGTCCCTGGGGATACTCAGGACATTTTTCAATGCTGTTTGTCGAGTGCAGTTTCAACCGGATGTGGCGGAGACCAGCAGATGCAGCGTGTAAAGCCAGACCCTCGTTTCTTTATTCCCGAGCCGGCAGGGAGACTCCTGCCAGGATGCTGAGCACCCTCCTGCCTCAGCGCCCCTCCTGCCGCCCTTGGGTGTCACCCGACCCCAGTCGCCTCCGTAAGCTCCAGGGTTACCATGACAAAGGACCAGCAAGAGGGTGGCTGAAACAACAGGCCTTAGCATCTGAGAAGCAGACACCTGAGGTGGCCTTCTCGGTAGACTGAGCCAGGACCACTGCCCTCTGCCCCGTCCCTCTGGGCACTGTCCTGTTGCCAGGAAAAAGAAGCCTCAGGCCAGGAGCAGCTGGCACGTGTCCTGGACCTGGGGCACCATCCAGGTCGCGGAGGAAGTGACAGAGGTGTGCGTAGACGAGGCTATTTTTACCAAGACCTGTGCAAACAGGGGTGCGGGCTGGCCCAGCTAGTTTCTCCCTCCCCTGGCATCTGGCCTGGGCCATTACCAGGAGGGAGGCAGTGCCTGCTTGGTTGGGAGGCAGGATGGACAACTAGAGGAAGGCACTTAGAGCTGCCCCAGACGCCCCAGGGGCTTTCTTTCTGCAAGAGCTAGTTCTGTATGGGTGAGGTGGGCTCAGCCTTGGCTACTGCCTGCCAGGGGCCAACTGGACCCTCTCAGGTCCCCTATCAAGCATGTGGGCTGGGCTGCAGTCAGGGAACAGGGGTCAGAAGTCAGGGTGGGTAGAGGGATCACAGTCAGGTGTGGTTCTGGGTTCATGGGTCGATGTGGACTGAAAGCCTCGAAGTTGGGGTCAGGGGTCCATCTGAATTAAAGCCTGTAATCAGGCCAAGGGTCAGGCTGGGGTCAGAACACAGACTTTCGGATAGCTGGGTGGAGGCCTGGGATTACAGCTGGGGGTTAGCCTGCAGGCATGAGAGAGGCTTGGCTGTGGGCCAGTCAGAAAGAACAGGCTGAGAAAACTCCCAGCCCAACCCTTTTCACGCCTCTTCAGCCTTAACTGACTGCCACTCTGGGCCTAGCCTGCCCAGGGAAGCCGCTGTCTGTTCAGAGGCATGGCCGACACCGATCCCAGCTCAGAACCTAACACGGAAGCTGGAGGGGGGTGAGGGTAGAAGGGTGGAGGTGAAGGGGGCCTCCCAGAAGGACCTGTCAGGGCAGAGCTGAGTTAGGTGGAGAGTGAGTATGAGCTCCCCACACTGGACAGAAGAAGCACTGAAAGCCTGAAGGGAGGTCTGCACAGGAGAGGGCCCCCTAGCCTGCAGACAAAGGGGGAGTAGAGCTGGCCCTGGGTCCTGTGATAGCCACTGTTAACCCTGTAACTCAGCAATCCAGGGACTCAGCTTGTATTCCTGAATCTCCGCCCTCTTGGAGCTTATGTCCCAGAAATGGAGCAGAATGAAAAATGTTCTGGTTGGGAATCTCTGAGTTCAAGGCCAGCCTGGTTTACAGAGTGAGTTCCAGGACAGCCAGGGCTACACAGAGAAACCCTGTCTGAATAAAAACAAACAACAGCAGAGGGAGGCCGCCAGCCAGCTTCTGGTGGCTGATGAGTAAGATGAAGGGGAGCTGGCTAGAGCCACCCCACCTGGGCTCTGTCTAACATGAAGCTTACTCAAACAACCCGTTTTTAAAAGCATTGTAAGGTAGGGAAGGAAAGTTAAAATTAAACACTGGCTGTAGATCTAGAGCTGTGAAGGAATGCCAGCGTTTCACCAGTGTGGAGAGAGGAGAGCTGCCTGGCTCAGCGAGGTGGCAACCTCAACCTCTCCCCAGCTCCATCTTCAGAGGACCACTCCCCAAACTGGGTTGAAAATCAGGTGTCAAAGAAAGGGTTCAGAGCTACTGTGACCAAACATTACTTCAGAATCAAATGTGTCACAAATCTGAGGTGTTTCTGGCTCAGCCACGTTGCATGAAGTGGCTTCACCCCAGCTTTGATTCTGAACACACACACACACTGCTGTCTTGCCAGGCAGTGACAGTGAATGCTAAGCATGTACACGAGTTATGACTACTCAGCCCCGTTCTGTGACTGCAGAGCGGGACACTGGGGGAAGCTGACGGCTCCCAAGAAAGCGGAAGTGCAGGTACGAGAGATCAAGGCTGTCTGGGCAGAGCGTGGAGCAGAAAGGAGGGGACAGAAAAGTCGCCCCTTGCTTCAGCCTCCGCTTCCTCTTCCTTCTCTGACGCCTGCTCCTTGTTTTCCCCTCGAGATTCCACCCTCTGCTCACCAACCCCTCCCCACCACTACTTCCTTCTCTCTCTTCCTCACTCCACTCCACCTTCCAGGCTCACCTCCCAGCCCTGGACAGAAAGTCCCACCCTGCAGCTAGGCAGCGCCGGTGTGAGGCCCCTGACCCCCACCTGGGGCCCCCAGACCCACTCTCTCCAGAACAGCCTGGGGAGAGTCTGGAGGTGGGCACGTGGGGGTGGCTGGCAGAGACCTATGCTGGCACAGAGGCAGAAGAGGCTAAAGACATTTCCTGTCCAGGCATGTTTGGGAGTGCCAAGCCTAGGAACGCGAGAGCAGTGGGGGACCTCTCTGTGCCCCTCAGCTGCCTCCCGTGAGCAGCTCTGGCCTGGCTTCCTTCTTCTACCTCAGGAAGTCAGCGTAGGTATGGAGACCACCAAGCCTCACTCTCACCACGGTTCTAGGCCCTGAAGTTTGAGCTACTGCTCTTGCTCGAATCTTGCTCCACGGAAGGGACAGATGAAGGTTTGCCTTCCGTGCAGACCACCCAGGGACCAAGAATGGCTGAAGTTGTTTTTTTTTTTTTTGTAACGGATCGAGAAGATGGAGCCAGATGAACTTGAACTGTAGAAGATGAAGGTAAAGCTGCCCTCAGATTCACTCCATGGAGCAGAAGCACGGGAAGGAAGTTACGGCCAGACCGGACGCTTCGGCTATGCCAGGGCCAAGTCTGGTTCCTCCTGACTCAGACGGCAGAGCGCAGTCAGGGAGCTTTCCGATTTTCACACTGCACTGGGACCGCTGGCAGATTCAGCCTCTGGACGGAGGGGCTAGCAGAGCGGCATCGCTAGGTCAGCCAGCCCAGCACAGTAACGGCGTAAGCCATTACAACGGAGCCCTCTTCCGATGTAGGCACGTTTTATTGGCTCCTCTACAGAGCCCTGTGCACAGTCCTTTGTGCTTTTTTTAAATTGCTTTTCCACCTTAAATTCTCACTCCTTCACACTGTCTAGGAGAAACTAGCCCTAATCTCTGTCATTATGCTTCTATAGACAGCATAGTCTTGGCTGAACCCTCTGTGCAGTCTTTCATTGGACTGTTAGTCATTTCAGCTTCTTTTTCTCCTAATCTGCTTTCTTCTCCTCCTCCCCTTCCTTCTACCCTTTCTCCTCACCCTCCTCTTCTTCCTCTTCCCCCTCCTCCTGGTTGTTTTGGAATATCATGAGAATTTCCATTCCCCAGTGGATAGCTATAAATTTTAACGCTCTTTAATTTCTGGTGACATTAACTACATTGCTGGAACTCCATGTGTGTTTTGCCCTACCCACTGCATATCCCTCTTCTGGACTCTCTGCCCGAGGGCATTCGTGCACTGGCTCACAGGAGCACAGGCTTATAAAGCGGAGGGAAGTGTGACTGAGTTCTCCTGGGGTGGGGAACGAAGCAGGGCTCCACTGCTGCAGAAGTGAGAGACAGCCTTACACTGTCTGCCCCCACCAGCTTCTCCTGGCACACACCAGCCACCCCCTCTCTGAGACCCTGCCATCGCTTGAGCAGGGCACAGAGGGATCTGTAGTCCCGCTGAGGAGCAGAGCTCATGGAACTCAGGGCAGGGGATCCCTGTAATGGCTGGTGGGTGCAGCAGTGAGGCTCAGGGCCCCGTCATGAAGCAGCCATGCTTGGTCTGAAGGCTGGGGCCTAGGGCTCTGGGAGGGCCGGTGCTCCTGACGCCTGATCTTACTGAAACTCATATTCACTGTGCTGGCTAGTCTTACGTCAACTTGACACAGCTAGAGGTGTCTGAAAGGAGGGACCCTCAATTGAGGAAACGCCTCCATGTGATCAGGCTACAACGCATCTTCTTACTAATCAGTGACTGACTGGGGAGGGTCCACTGTAGGGGCTGCCATCCCTGGGCTGGTGTCCTGGGGTCTATGTGGAAGCAGCTGAGCAAGCTGTGGGGAGCCAGCCAGTGAGCAGCACCTCTTTGGCCTCTGCGGCAGCTCCTGCCATCAGGTTCCTGCCCGGCGTCAGCTCCTACCCTGCCTTCCTCACGCGATGGACAGGGATGTGGAAGTGTAAGCCTAACACACTTTTCCTCCCCAACCTGCTTCCGGTCGTGGTGTTTCCTCATAGCAATAGTGACCTAATGGGCACTATTAGGTGGATCACTTGGTCCTTCCTCGGGGAAGAATCGGAAGGGCTGGGGGTGTGTCTTCATCGGCAGAATGCTTACACAGACCGCACAGAGCTGGGGTCATGCCCCAGCACCGCACAACCCAGGCGCGACGTAAGACGGGCATTCAGTAAGTGGAAGGAGATCTGAGCTATACTCAGCTACACAGCTCGTTCAAGGCCGGCTGGGCTACGTGAGACCCTGCTGAAGAAAGGGGGAAGGGGGTCTTTGAGTCTCATCCCTCCAGCCTGAAGATCTCACCCAGCTTTGCTTTCTCCTCCTGTACTGTCCAGGACACGATAACCTTCCATCCTCCAAGATCCAGGGCAGCACCCACTCCCTCGGCCACCCGAAATGACACAGGCGTCAGGAGCACCGGCCCTCCCCTAGCCCTAGGCCCCAGCCTTCAGACCAAGCATGGCTGAGCGTCTTCACTGCTGCACCCACCAGCCATTACAGGGTTCCCCTGCCCCGAGTTCCATGAGCTCTGCTCCTCAGCGGGACTACAGATCCCTCTGTCCCCTGCTCAAGCGATGCCAGGGTCCTAGGCATGGTCCATGCTTCCATCAGTGACGAGCCTAGTCCATCACAGGGCCAGACATGGGGACACATGAGAGAGCGGTGAGTGAAGGGAGAATGAACGAATGATACCATTCTGTTACAGAAGACACATAGGAGATGGCCTCCCTGCTGCCCTGCAAACCACGGCTGGTCCCCAGAAGGGGCCACTGAGGAGCCACTGTCAGCACCTGGCGCTGATGCAGACCTAAAGCGTCGGTCCCTTCGGCTTGGAAGCTCAGGGAAGGGAGCGCTGTCTTCATCCAGACAGCGATGTGAGCTGTGAGCAGACCTGCCCAGGAGCGGTGGCCCAGCCTTGTCTCTCACCTGGCCTTGACTCAGCCCCATCATGCAGGTCAAGGGCACTTCACAGCCGCCCCCACCCCACCGCGCAGCAGAGCCTCAGCACTGACTCAGCAGCACGGCCTGAGGCTGCTGAGTGGTGGCTGCAGGAGAAGGCGAGGGCGGCACACCGCACCGGGATGCCGCGGGCGGGAGGCCAGGCGGGCTCGCATGAGTAACCGCACTCTTTCCGCAGCGCTGGTTGTCACGGGGAATGGCAAGTGACTGTCTCCCTCTCCCCCGCATCATCCGCTGCACACCCCCCCCCCCGTGATTCTGACAGCTAGAAAGGAGGTGAGGGACCGAGCCAAAATCTGGGAACAGGTTGCAGGGTTCCAGGGCAGATCAGCTGAGCACAGAACTCAAGCAGGAAGGGCTGCAGAAATGGGAGCAGACCGTGGCTCGGGCTCTCCTCTGTGTTGTTCCAACATAGATTGTGAAGCAAATGCAGACACCACAGACACTCCTCAGGACATGTGGAAAGGTCACTACAACCACCATCACAGGTGGATGCTCTGCTCCCTCTGCCCAGGTGCCTGCTCCCTCTGCCTCAGGTGTGTGCTCCCTCTACTTCAGGTGTGTGCTCCCTCAGCCTCAGGTACCTGCTCCCTCCGCCTCAGGTGTGTGCTCACTTAGCCTCAGGTGTGTGCTCCCTCAGCCTCAGGTGCCTGCTCCCTCCTGCTCCCTCAGCCTCAGGAAGCCATCTGCTCCACCTCCACTTCTGACATCTCTTCCCTCCTTAAGCCTGTTCTATTGCCTAGGAAAACAACAGATGGCCTCCTCCTCCTCCTCAGATTCCACAAGGCTCCCCAAGAGTAGGCATATGGTTGACCTCCTAATGCCTCCGAACACAGGATTTGAGAGACAAGAGTTGACAGGTGGTATAGCCTGGGTTGCGTTTTTAAGGTTCTGCTTTTGCTGTTTCCCTGCTCCTTTTCTTTATCAACGTGTCTTTCGTCCGTTGATGTTAAGAAAGGATGGATCCCCCAGAAAACAATCCAGAAAGCGCCAAGAGTGGCTTTCCCGGCACAACATTGGAAGGAAAGTGCTCTCCTGAGCCATCTCCCTCTTCTGGGGGCTGGGGTGGGAAGACACCAGATGCCTAATGGGCCCAGGCTGGCCTGAAAGCCACAGCAATCCTCCTCCTCAGACTCCAGAGGGCTGGCATCAAAGGCCTGGGCCACCGTGGCCCACCTGGGCTATCAGCATTCCCCCGATGCCTAGGCGACAGGTGGGGGTGGGCAGGGCACAGAGCCACCGCCTTCAGGCTTAACATTCACATCTAGGACTTGAGCAGGCCACCCCAAGAACTGATATGACCCAGCGCCCCGTTAGGGGCCTGAGCCTGAGAGGAGGGTAACAGAGCTGCAAGGGAGGCAAGCTGGCTCCTCAGCTGGCAGTGGCTCTGGAAACCCTGATGCTGAAGCGCCGGATGGCAACTCCTGAGCAGCTCCCTCCCAGGCGCCCCCACGTCTGGAGAAAGGCCCAGAAACTGCAGGGAGGGCCTGGTCCCCTTGCCGGCATGCCCCCGGCAGAAACAGAGGAAGGCCGGGGTCGCCCCGAGGCCACGCCCACGGCCCTGGTTTCCCGCGCCGCAGGTCGGGGAGGCCGCAGAGTCCTCGGGGAAAGGCCAGAAGGCGCCGGATTCCGACCTCCGTCAAGCGGACCGCACAGTCCACCCCGCGCCCAGCCCCGCCCCTCCTCCCTTCCCATCCCACCGCGCCACCAGCCGCCCGCATCACCTTCTCACGGTGACCCCTGGAGCTCTCGGAAAGCCGTCCGTCGGCGCAGAGGGCTCCGAGCCGGTGACCCCGCGCCCCGCGCGAGCACCGAGCCCCACAGACGAGCGTGGGACGCAGCGCAGCCTCGGCCCCCTCCCCGCTCGCAGCCGGCCGGATCCTGCAGAGGCCGCGCGGGACGCTGGCACCCTGTCCTAGCCTCCGGGGCCCTCGGCGGGACTGGGCTGTGGACAGTCTGGGCCCGCGGAGCGCTACAGGCTTCGGTCCCCGCGCGGGGGCGCCGGAACGGCGACTCCGCGGGCTGCGCGTCGGGCTCCGAGCGCGCCCTGCGGAGGACCGCTGCGCTCCACCCGGCCCGGAGGGACCCCGAGCCGGGGCTCCCCTCGGCTTCGCTCTCATCACAGGCGGCCCCAACAGCGCGACCCGCCGGACGGAGCCCCTCGAGCCCGGCCCGCAGCCTGGAGAGCCGCGGCCCTTCCCGTCCGGCGGCGTGGGAACCGGGGAGAGTGCCGCTGGCGCCCCGGGAGCAGACGGCTGGAGCGGCGGGCGCGCAGCCGGGAGCCGGGGACGGCGCCGAGCCCAGCTTCCTCGCCGCGGAGCCCACGGGACGCCGGCCGGCGGCTGCTCCGGACCGCGCGCAACTCCGGCCGGACCCCGCGCCCACGCCCCCGGGGCGCCCAGGCTCCGCCCCTACCTGCGCCGAGGCCCCGCCCCTGCCGCGCCATTGGCCAGCCCCGCCGCCCGTCCGGCGAGCCCCCGCCGCCCTCCCCCGGCCCGGAGCTGCGCCTCTTAGCGCCCGGGCCGCTGGCCCGCGCCACTCTCCCGCGCAGCGCCAGCCACAGACCCCGGAGCCGCTCGTGGGCGCCCGCCGCGGGCTCAGGGCGGACCATGCGCCCTCCGAGCCCCCCGCCTGTCCGCTGGCTCTGCGTGCTGGCAGGTGCCCTCGCCTGCGCCCTCGGACCCGGGGTGAGTGTGCGCCCCTCCACCCCGATCCTGGGGATGGGGGAACTGCGGGGGCGGCGGATCCGAGCCCGTCTGGCCATCGGGGGGCAGCAGGAGCGCGGTCTTCTCTCTTCGCCTGGGACCGGATCTAGCCCGGAGGCGTGGGAGCTCGGCGGCGCTGGGTTTCCACTCAGCGCAGCCTAGAGCGCTCCCCGCGAGGCGATCCCAGGCAGCGGTGGAGAGGTTGGGGGCGAGAGGGAGCCCCAGACGTGCCTTGCAAGAAGTGCTTGTGGGGGTGCGTGGGAGAGGAGGGCTGTGGGTGCAAGATCGGGCGAGATGAAGGGTCCGCAGTGCGGGGTGGGAAGGAGGCGTGAGGGACTGGGAGCGTCTCTGAGAACTGGTGCGATGAAGCCAGCACAGCGACAGACTCAGCGTGGTGCCTGAGGCCTGGGAAGCGGTCCTTGGGATCCGCTGGACGGAGCCAGCCCTGTGCCCTGCCTCCTCTAGCTGTAGGCTGATGGTGGACAGAGAGAGGTCAGGGTTGTCTCGAGGACAGACAGGCGGGTGCTGGGAAAAGCAGGGGCTTCGCTCACCTCCGTCCTCTGCTTCCTCCCACACCGACCTTTGTGTGTGTGCGCGCTTGTGTGTGCATTGTGGCAGGATCACCGGGGCCGTGGGGCAGTCGCTGGGTCACCTCCTCTGAGACTAAGGAAGGCCGTAAGACTCAAGAGTCCTCCTAAACCCGTTTTGCAGAAGGGCAGAATGAGGCCACGGGAGCCACACCTGCCTTGCCAGCCTTACTGGGGCAGAGGTGCTCTTCGCCCTCCCTTGCTCAGGCCTGTGCAGCTATTGCTTCGAGACCTGCTTGTCCTGAGTGGAGTCTGGCCTGGAGCCAGCAGGCTGCCTGGAGGGCGGGGGCAGTGTGGCGGCCAGTGGGTTCTATGCCATGGTTGGCTCCACCAGGGCAGCAATAGGCCCTGGATCTGTTTCCCCCTAGCTGCCCCGGGAAGACTCATGCCCTGGGCAAGGCACAGCCCTCTGAGGACTGGCAAGCGTTGCCTGCTTCCTCCCGTTAACGGTCCCGCCACACTCTCCGGCGCTCGCTGCCACAGGCTTCAGGCCATACCAGCAAGACCCCGGCTTTCCCAACTCTAGATGTCCCAGCTACACTGGGATTCGTCTTGAATGAGCCAGGGGTCTCTGGGCCGCCGGAGGTCTCTGACCCAGGTGCCCTCCATCTAGATGCAGCTTAGCCCCTCCAACACCTGCTCTTCCCTCCTCCCAAGTCTATTCACTCAGAGCCAACTCTGACTCCTCCTCCACGGAGCCTTCCTTGGTTGTGTCTTCCACTCCGGCCCCATCTTCAGTCCTGAGCTGTTCGCCCTCTCTGTGGAGTTAGCCTCACTGTCCTCTTGGCCCAGTGCAGGACTTGGCCCACAAAGCAGGGGGAGGGTACTTAGCCTGGGCTGGAAGAGGGACCTCCTGCTGATCTGCCCCTCTGTCCTCACTTGGTCCCTCCTGGAATGGGCACTCAGTGTTCCTGCCCCAGCCGGACTTGGGGGGACACGTTATCAGAGTCATAAAATGGCAGCTGCAGAGTTCATGTTGAAGGCACAGAGCCTTATCATGCTGTTTATGGGGCCCTGCCTCAGCCGAGGAAGGAAAATCTTTGAACGGGGAAGCCAAAAGAAAAGAAAGAAAACCTCCAGTGTCCCAAAGGAGGAAGTAAAGTGTGTCCCAAGGCCTCCCATAGCTCCTGCCCCCTGGCAGCAGACAGGTGCCCAGTGCCCGGCTGCTGGAGACACTCAGACTACAGACAGGTCGAGGTCCTACCTTGCAAGGGTCTCCACTGGAGGAGCAAGTGACCTCAGATGGCTGTGGGGCACAGCCTCTCAGAGCTGAGGGACAGGGCTGCTGTGACAGACAGACAGGAAAAGAAAACCCATGGAAGAAGCAATGCCCTAGAGTTTGGCTACACTGGCCGACCTGTACCTGCAAACTCTGAACGCAGCCTTTGCTCGCCTGGCTCCAGGTAAGGAGAGCCCCAGTCACCAGCTTCTATGAGAGCCTGTGTGGTGAAGGGCAAAGCTGGCCCCGCTGAGCATGCCCCAGGCGGCTGGAGGCCACACCTCAGCAGAGGAGTCCTTTCTGGCCACTACTGCCAGCTTTTCCCTGGGTTGCCAATTACCACCCAGGAAACATGGCAGCTACTGGGACAGACCACCCTCTGGAATAGAGAGAGCCTCAGCTAGGCCTGCCCAGGACTTGCGTGGGAGCCACAGGTCAGGACAAGAGCCTTGGACCCTGGTCCACCCCACAGTCACAGCTTTAATCTCCACAGAAGGACCTGGTTTCCTCATCTCTGAAGGGACAAAAGAACCCTCGGCCCAGTGTGAAGGGGAATTGGGGAGACAGGGCAGGGCTGGAGCCAGTCCCACTTTCTGGCTGGGGCCTGATCTCTGAGCCTGGCAATGCTAGGCGTCTAGACAGGCCCTGTGTGGACTCTGAAGGAAGGGAAGAAATGAAGGGGTTCTGTGCCCATGGGACAGGTCATCCTGCTTTTTGGTACCAAGCTTGGACCTTTATCAGCTGGGGCAAGCAAGGTCCGTGAATGGGGTAGAGTGGCCTGTCAGAGGAGAGGGGGTAGTGGTGGGTGAGACAGCTCACAGTAAGGGGAGCCTTGATGCATCCAGCATGGTCACAGTACCTGCGTTAGGCCCCTACCCTCCTGCCGGCACCAGCTCCTCCGCTTGGCCCCTTGGCTTAGGGGTGAGGGTTGGATGCTGGGGGCTAACGTGAGCCTGGCCGTTTTCTCAGCCTCCCAGACTCTGTCCTCTGAGTTGGACTCCCGACATAGAAAGGTTGCCGTGGTACAAAGCAGAGATGCAATGCGTAGAAATTCTCTCCTGCTTCCCAGAACTGCTTCTGAAGAAAAGAGCTCAACTTCTCCACTCCCTGAATAGGGCTTTTTCTTCCTTTAACTGTAAAATGTTTCAAACATAAGCAAGTAGAGAGAACATTTTGATAGCTGTGAGTGGTGGTGGCTCTGCCTGGAATCTGGCCCTTATGAGGCTGAGGTCGGAGGACTGAGTTCAAGGCTGCCGGGCTCCACAGCGATGCGTAATAAGATATGTCATATGAGATATAATCGAATAAGTAATGAACCGCACAATGGGGACTGGAGAGATGGCTCAGTGGCTAGGTGCGCCCCCTGCTCTTGGAGAAGACCTGTACTGGTGCACTCGCTCACAACCACATGTAACTCCACTTCCAGGGCATCTGACAGCCCTGGTGCCCTGCTGCGGGCGCCTGCAGGCATACCACGCACACACATGCATTAAGAAACACACACACGCACATACGAAATTCAAAACTATTTGTGAAAGGGTGGTATAATGAACGTACAGTTATTCCCCGGGCTTGACCTTGGGTAACTTTAATGTTAATGTTTACATCACTTGTTTATTTTGGCTAAAGCATATTCAAGTCAATTAGAAGACTGTTGCCGTTTAACCCATCGGTTCAAAACGCATCTCTAAGATCAAAGACCCGTTTCCTGTAACTGATATTCTGCCCACACCTCACAGTTTGCACTCTCGCCTCCCTCACCCAACGCTGAAGTTTTCTCCAAGCCCAGGCCGAACAGTGGCATTCTCAGAGGCCGGCCTGCTGCAGTGACTCTTCCGCCTGACGGGGGTGGGGTCGGGTGGCCCGCCAGTGGGCATTCGGGGTGAGAGTGAGGGCGCAGCGGGCTGCAGGCAGGCCCCCGGCAGGACCAGCCTTCTGTGCATTCCCTCTCCTGTGGCTTCAGACTCTCAGATCCGCATCTCTCAGGAAGTGCCTCCTCCTAGCTCCCTCAGAACAAGTTCTTCCTGCATGACAGGTCATTGGGGGAGGGGAGGAGTCTGCAGGCTGGCATCCGAAAGTCAGAGACCTGCAGCCCCGGGCGCCCCGGGCGGCTGGTGTACGGTCTTCTGCAGGTGGTGGCAATGCTAGCAGCAGCCGCACACCTGGTCCTCTCCCCAGGGGTGCCTGGGACAGCAGGGCATCACACGGAACATGACCCAGCAGGTTCGCTGAGATGGCACAGGCTGTGCTGAGAGTCGAGCAAATATGAGAGCTCTTGAAAGCTCATGCTGTCTGTCTGTCTCTCTCTGCGCGTATGTGTGTGCGTGTATGTGTGTGTGGTGGTGGTAGTGGTATTAAACAGAGCTGGGCATGGTGACACACCTGTAATCTTAGCACTGAGGAGGCTGAGGCGGGTACAGAACCAGCCCCTGTGAAAAAGGAACAAATGAGACTGTGTGTGTGTGTGTGTGTGTGTGAGAGAGAGAGAGAGAGAGAGAGAGAGAGAGAGAGAGAGAGAGAAGAGAGAGTTTAAAATGAGCTGGGCATGGTGATGCACACTTATAATCTCAGCACTCAGGAGGCTGAGGCAGGAAAATTGCCAGGATGGTTTCCAGTCTGGGCAATTGTAAATGGCCACATACACTCACAGAAAAGCTTGTGTTGGGGCACAGGTTCTGTTTTCTTGGGCAAATGCTTAGGCTGGCTAGCCAGATGTGCACACCAGATGTGCTGAGGGTGCAAACTCAGGTCCTTGCCCTTCAACAGCAAGTACTTCACAGATGAGCATCTCTTCAGCTCCCCGGGGAGGTTTTAACCCCCAAGTGCAACTCTGTGCCCTGGTTTTCCTCACGTAGCGCATGCACACTCACACCAGCTCTCGTTCTACATTTTTCACTGAGAGCAGCTGTCCTCAAGAGGAGCCGTGATTCACAAAATGTAGATTAGGAGGGAAGGGAGGCCCATGTTCTTGGGAAAGATGCACGGAAATCCAAGGAAGGAAAAAGAGCCCAGACTTTCTGTGGATGGAGGGACCAGACGGCTCACGACCTCCTTATGATCGGCTACAGCTGCCTCTTGTCAGCTCAGACTGTCCAGGCATCCGAACGGCATAACCACAGGGACATAGGGCCCAGGCCAGGGCTCTGGTCATAACTGCCGCCCACTTAAGGAGTTCCCTGATGCGAGGCTGGTGTCCTCGGCATGTGAGATGCTTGTGCCACTAGGAACAGGCGTATTTTGGGGCACGGGCAGCCACTGAGGGGAGTGTGAGGTAGACTGAGTCAGGAAAAGTGTGAACTTAATGCATTGCTGCCCTCGGCTGTGCAGATGTGCTTGTAAATCATCCCATTTACCCACCCAAGCAGTGGCCATCAGTGTGACCCAGAACCTGTGGCCCTCACAGGCTCTGCCACCCCATGACCGAAGCTTCCTCGGGGCCGTGGCTGTGCCATGATCTGTCCCAGTGTTTGAAAAGATTTCTTGAGCTAGAAAAAGTGCATATCTGAAGTGGCAGTTCAGCAAATTGCTCTGGTGTGTGTGGTGGTGTGGTAACCACACAGGTAAACTTACTATGCCTTCCTGCCTTCCTGCCTTCCTGCCAGGCTTTCCCATACGCTCACCGATAAAATCAGGTCTTTCTTTGCTCTTCTACAGAGCGTCTCCTCTCCCTGGGTCGTCCGTTTCCCTCTCTGCCTGTCGTCACGTGATCTGGGGCTCTGGGCAGCACTTACACGAATTGTCTGTAGGGCAGACATCAAGTGCCACCAGCTACCGCCAATTCCCGGTCTCCTCTGAGGGGCCCAAGTTCCAGAGCAGGTCACAACAGCATAAAAGCAGGTCACAACATCATACTTCATTTGTAGTGATTCCTGGTGCTTGGGATCTGCAGGCAGCAAGCTTTTCCTGCCTCGGCCCTCTCATAGTCCCTTCAGAGGCCACCTGCCCCACAAAAGACTCTTGTTACCATGTGTCCAACCCCTATAATGTGACAGGTCTTTGCTAAGTGGGTGTCCCCTACCCTCATCCTTCTGGATCGCACCTTTGAGAGGCCCCCGTAGCCTAGGAGTCAACGCCCATTCTTCAAAACCAGTACTCGAGGCCCTTCCCAAGTCTGACCCGGCCTCGCTTCCACAGCTCCTCACGAGATGTCCCTGGAATGCTTCATAGTGTCTACACAAGGCTTCCTCAAACACGGTGGGACACCATGTCTCCCCGTCTGTGTGTAGACTGGCATGCTGACTCCACCCCAGCCTCCTTCTGTATAAACTCTCTGTGTGACCCACCCTGATGCCCACTGTCCGCTAGACCCCATCCTGGAGCTCATCCAGTGATCCACAAGCTTGGCTGTATTTGGCCAGGGAATTTTCCAATGTCCACTGTGTGTCTGAAGTCCAGAAGGATAATGAGGATGTTTAGAAAAAGGAAACAAATGGGAGAGGAAGTTGAAGGTCTGCCTGAATTCCTCAGTGATAAGGGCCAGAGGGAGCTGCCCTGCTCTGTCCTCCCAAGGGCCGTGGTTGACCAGATGGCCAAAGGCAAGGGTTTGGCAAAGGATTAAGTCTGCATGGACTAGGGTCAGAGACTTGGGTCCTATCTGGGGATGTGACTCCCTCTCTGGGTCCCTGTTTCTTCTCCATCCCTCCAGACATGAGTATTTCACCTCACTAAATTTTGGCAAAACCCTTTAGCTCTGGGTACCATACTCTCCTTGATTCCCAGATGCTTAGGGTTCTAGACTAACCTGGGGACTCTGGATGCAGGCTCCATTCCTCTCCCTAAGCAAAGCCATGCCCTGGGGTACTTTCCCTGGAGGGACGGTGGCATACTGGCAACCAGAATTCTATGAGAGTAACCAGCCGAAGGGACCGAGGACTACGTGCCCCACAACAATTCAAAACGAATGTCTGGGGAGATGGCTGCTGGACACCTGCGGGCCTTGCAGGCACAGTGCTTGAGTTGGAGCCCTGGAACCCAGACAAGAAATAAAGGAAGAAATCGGGAGATTAAAGGAAGGAACGGAGGAGCCCAAAACTGAGTGGCTGTCTGGAACGTGAAATGCAGTTTGAGGGCAGAGAGAGGTAGACCCCTGGGGTTTGCAAGGCAGCCAGCCCAGTCTGTTTGGCACATTCTAAGCCAATGAGAGCCCCTGCCTCAAAAAATAAGGTGGGTAGTACCTGAGGAACAGTACCTGAGGTTAGACTCTGACTTCTATGTGCACATTCACACATTTGCACCCATACACACACAAACACACACACTCTCTGTCTCTCCATGTATATATGGCTAAAGGCCAGAGGGAGCCCTAGCTCTGTCCTCCCATGTATATATGGAATACCGCCTGGCAATCTGTATGGTCAATTCTCTGGCCTGAGAGGAACCCAAAAGTGAGGGACAGCCATTGTTCTGTCCTCAGACCACAAGAATGGACTCACTGGGTGTAACTCACTTAAGCCATGAACAAGGCCTTGGCTCTTGTTGTGGGAAGATCTTGTTTCAGACAGGCCTGCCTTCACTGTCAAGCAGCTCTGGGTTTTCTCTGTCTCCATCCTGCTGCCCCTCGGTGGCCTTCATCATCGTGTTCTGTTTGTCAACAAGATTACCACAGAAACCCCAGCCTCTGGTTCTTTGGGGTTTTTCCAGTCCAGTGGGGAGAATTAAACCTCCTAGCTTAATCCGAAGTCCCAGGAGTGTGGGCTCCTGCCTCAGATGAGTCTCATTTGGGCTGGCCGCCAGGCACCGAGGCTGGGAATGCCGACTGCCTGAAGTCTCAGTCATAACCAAAGCCCCTGCAGGGGGTTCGCCAGGAGCAGTGGGGGGAAGGCTCTTGCTCGTGGGAGCAGCATGCGCACAGAAAGAGCAGGTATCCGTGAGGAAGGTGCTGAGAGTCTGGGATGAGCCCACAGCCCGAAGGCATCCAGCTGGTGGTAGCCTGGTGCCTGAGAGGATGGAAAGAAGGAAAAACGGTGAGGGACATGGTTCCCCGCACCCTGACTTCCTCTTCCAGAGGGCGAGCCAGCTCAGCCCCTGAGCCACACACCTCCGCCAGCATGGCCTGAGGCAAAGCATGCTGTCCCCAAGGGGTCTCTTTGGAGCCACCTTGTGTTTCTCTCAGCAGTACTGCAGAATGATGCCCTGTGACAGCCCCCGCCCTGTCCGAGTCTACTGTCCGAGTGCCAGGCGGAAAAGGAAGTGCTAGCCGCGTCTGGAGTCCCGCTGGCTGCGTACCTGTGTTCACTGTGTGGCTGCCAGACCCAGACAAGTGAAGTCTGGGCAGCAGGGACGCGTGAGGGAGGAGGTCTTCCTGTGGACCTGGGCTAGGACAACCACAGTGCTGGGTGGACACTGGTGACCTGGGAAATGACAAGAGAGCCACCGTGGTGGAAGGGACAAGCCTCCGCTTAGACCTCTCTCTTGGTGGTGGAGAATGCCCTGCCGCCTGGGTGCAGGCCGGTCACCAGTGTTGGCTCACTTAGACCACTGGTTGAGTTCATGTTCTTTGATGCCGCTGGCCAGGAGGTCCCCTTAGAGGGAGCAAATACAGGGAGCCCCGGAGCCATGCCTTATCCACCCTGATCCTGGGCTCTGGCAGGCTCAGGCCAGGGAGAAGGTGAGGAGACTCGGAGGTCTGGCAGGAAGGGATTACTACGCCATCATCATGAGCAAGAATGAACAAAGGCTCTGCCTTTGAAGGAGGTGTGGCCGGGCTCCTCTGTTCTGCCTGGCTTGTCCCCAGGAACCGGAGGCTGATACCCAACATCCTGTAATGGGGCCCTGCTAGCATGGCCCCACCCACATAGGGAGACTGAGGCAGGCCAGGGTGGCAGAGCCTAGTGATTGGCTTAAGACTTTAGGGAAAGGCTCTTTGCCTCCCAGGGTCAGAATCCTTACAGCAAGAGCATTGCTTGGGATCCAAGAGGCCTGAGAGGGTCCTCAAGGCAGAAGCGGGATCAGTGAGACCATTTGGAGCACACAGGTCAGGATCAGGCTGCTGTCGAGGGCTGAGTAGGGGTACAGTCTGGGGTTGAGATGCTGCCCAGTCTGGGGCTTTTGTGAGGTACAGACTGGAGCTGGGATAAGGGCTTATCTGGGCCTAAGATGAGTTATAGACCGAGCTTGGGGTGGCAGTTCAGAATGAGGCTAGGGTGAAGACCCTGGCCAGAGTGGACATCAGTGTGGAAGTCAGACCCCCAGGCTGAGAGCTGGTTCAAGCTCGACCCAGCTCTGGCCCCTGCTCAAGTCTGTGGATGGGCCTAACGTCTTCTGTCTGCTTTGTCCTCAGGGCGTCTGGGCGACCAGCCCCCATCACCAGTGTGAGTACATGCAGATGATTGACAGGCAGCGCCTGCAGTGCCTGGAAGAGGCCCAGCTGGAAAATGAAACCGCAGGTGAGCCTGGTGGAAACAGGGGAGTCCTAAGACCCCTCAGGTCACCAGCCCAGCCTTCCAGAAGAGCCAGTCACATGAGGCTCAGGGGCAGAGGTCATACCGCCGAGCTCTGGGTAAGGGCAGCAGGACCTCCATGCTTCCCTGACCCCACCCAGGTCTGGGAGTTCCCAGCCCTTGTGTGTGAACAAGGCGGTTAACCAAGGCTCCGAAAGCACAGAGGCAGCTGTGCTCCTTAGGGTCCAGACACGATTGTTGCCCACCCAAGGAGGGGAACGTAGGATGCCCGGGAGCCTGTCCGCGATGAGGCCGGTGAGTTCCATAAACCCAGGCCTCTCGCTCGACCACCTGGGGGCACTCCAAATCAACTTCCTTGGCCCCTGACTTACCTAGAGCTCAGATGAGACCGACTGGCCAGACCCTGCCGCAGGCCATCAAGACAGACAGCTCTGCTTGGTGTGGTTGTTCAGGGTTGAGCAAATTTGCAGGGGTGGGCAAGTCCAGGGGAACAATGGGGCTGAAAGGGTGGGACACCCAGGCTCCCTGTGCTGGGAGAGAGCTGGTGCGGCAGAGGCGGAAAGGCAGCTGGGACTCCATCTGGGTCTTCTCCCTCGGCTGGGCTCACGGGTACAGAATGGAGCACCTGTGCAAGGAGCACCTGTCAGCCTCACAGGCCCTGGCTCCTGACCCCACTCTGAAGCTGCTGTACAACCTTTGGTGGTCCTTCCTGAAGACGGGTGCACAGGCCTGCTGTGCTCATGAGTGTATGTGGGCCTGGCAGGGGCCACGCTCTGTGGCAGGGTGGCCCCTGACGCCTATAGACCAAGGAGGCCTGGGTGGCTGGCTTACTAGACCTGCCTGTGTGCCCCGCTCTGCACTGCCAGGCCTCACGATAGTGGGGGAGCCAGAGGAGCTTGGACCCCAGACCCTGGGTCCCAGAGGGGGCCTGGCCACCGCCATGACCCCAGTGAGGTCACTGTTGGCACAGGGTGCTTGTGGAACGCCAACGCCCAGCCCACCAGGCAGGCATCTGGAAGAGGGCAGGTGCAGGTGTGCACACTGGGGGTCTGCCCTGGCTGCGGCTGACGCTCTGCACACACTCACATCGGTGCAAGAGGGCATGCCTGGCCCGTGTCTGTCGGTGCCTTCCCTGTGCCTGTCTCTGTATGGCAGAGGCCTGTATCTGTGTAAACCTGTATGTGACATGTGTGTGCGGTCCCTGAGTGTCTGTGTGAGTGCTTGGGGGTGTGGTCAGACTGTGTGTTGTGTCTCTCTGTGTCTGCTCACTCGGTGGCCTTCCCGTGGCCACACACGTATGTTTGCATGTGTGTCTGGAGTCAGTATGCCCGAGAATACGTGTGAGTGTGCATCGTGATATATAGGCAATTGTATAAAATCAACCCATTGGGGCCTTCGTTCGTGCCAGCTTCTCCATCCCTCATGTCAGCCTCTTAGGTTTTGCTGCTGGGCTCTCAGCCCTGAATGGACACACCAGGAAACCGCACACACACATCATTTCTAGAACTGAACCAGCCTTCCTCATGACTGTCATTACTCCATGACTTCCCAGCCCAGCTGCCCAGCAAGCCAGGCCTGAGGTGCTCGGCAGGGAGCCTTCCCGCTCCTACAACACGCGTCTCTCCTCCTCCGTTCCCTGGCTTGCTGGCTGACCAAGGCCCAGGCCCAGTGCACCGCTCGGCCTACTGTGCTGCACTTCTCTGAGGCCCAATGCTGCCTCCGCACCGGGCAGAGCCCAGTCCCTTCTATTCTGCCCCACCTCTGCTGAAGCTGAGTCCAGGACCTGGCGCACGCGCGTGCGTACACATACACTCACGCACGCACGCACGCACGCACGCACATACACACACACACACACCTCTTCAGCTCAGGCTGGCAGCTCTGGAAGCTTGAGGCCTGGCGGAGACCCAGACACAATAGCTGGCCTGCAGAACAGGGCGTGCCCAACACTGTCATTCAGGGTACATAAAGTCCAGTGGCAGCCAGATTCCCAGAGAAATGCTTCTGAGCCCCGAAAGCCCGGAGGAATGTGTGACTGGGCGAGAGGCGGGCCACACCTCGTCCGGCCACCTTGCCTCGTTTCCTCATCTGTGAAATGGACTGGTTACATAAGCTGAGACAGTGTTGGGACATCCCAGAGCTAGGGCTCGCTGGTGTTAACTGAGCCAGGCAGGGGCTCAGGGGCAGACCTGCCTGGCCTCAGGGGCTCCTCGAGGGTGCCACCTGGCTGCTGTGGCTGCAGGAGGGCCTTCCCCGCCACCCCACCCCTCCTCAGCTGCCACAGGACCACGGCACTGAGAGCATGAGGCTCCTCCCCCTCCCCTTCCCAGGCCCCCTTCTTGAGAACTTGTGAACCTTCGGACCTGGGCTGGTCTGGGCTTGGCCCAGCTGGCATCGACTTTGCCTCTGGGGTGGGGTTTCCTGAGCAGGTCTGTGGGGCTGGGATTGGCAGCACTTCGAAGAGACCAACTCACTCAAGAGAGGAGTCGAGGGGAGTCCTCTTATCACAGGGCATCCACGTTCCTAGAGACCCCGGAGGCGCCCCTTGGCAGCCTCAGCAGCCAGACTCCCAGCAGAAACAAGTCTCCACTCAGCGGGCCTGCAGTGCTTTGCAAGCTCCGTGACAGGCTCGCTACCGCCAGCCCGCTGCCCTGTGCCCAGCACTGTAGAGCTAACCTCCCAGCGCTGCCTTTCTGTGAGAAAACAGGATCCACAGGCACACTCCGTGTTTTCCAACAGTGGTGGTCTCTGACAGGGCCCCTGGGTGGACCTTGCTCTTTTTGAATGTGGATTATTAGCCTTGTTTGTGTGGGAAGGCAGGCTTGAACCGTGGGGCTGAATGACCTGAAGCTGCTGCGGTGATTTGGTAAGATAAAGTTCTGAAATCTAAATGCATGTTTTCTTACAAACCCTAAAAACGAAGGCCACTTATTGTACTGCTAGAAATACACATGAGGCTCTATAAAAGAAAAAAAAAAAAAAAAAACAGGCAGGGAGCAGTTTATAATCCAATCTGGGCGCATGTGCAGGCGTGATGGCAGTAAAAGAGGAGACAGCCGAAGGCCGTGCCCGTAAACACAAGCTCCGGGAATGAGAGCCATAAGCGTAGGTTGAAGTGTGCAGCCGGGCTCACAGGCAAGCGCTGCAGAAGGTGACACAACCTTCCTCAACTTTGACCAACTCTCATTAAAGTCCAGAACGAAATGAAATACGGGCTTTGCTCCCTCTTCCCGGTGGCTGCTTTGCCGGAATGCTTCACAGAGTCAGCTCCTTTGCTCTGAGGACTTGGATGCCATAGCCTTGGCTCTTGTCATTCAAAAAGTGCCCAGGAGCTGAGCCAGAATGAAAGACAGTTTGCCATTGGGCAGAACCAGCTGGGCTACCTGCCTGGTACCTACCTGTGTCTTGTCTTTCAAGTGTGGCAGTCCGAGGGCACAAGCCCTGGGTCTCATCCCCAGCACTGTAGAAACTGGGCATAGTGGCGCATAGTGGCGCATACTTGTGATCCAACGACACTCAAGAGGTAGAGACAGGAAGATCAGACAGATACTCAAGGTCTCCTTTGGGGCCAGCATGACCTACACAAGACCCTGTCTAAAAGAGATAGGTAGGTAGGCAGGTGATGGATGGATGGATGGATGGATGGATGGATGGATGGATGGATGTGTGGGTAGGTGGATGGATGGATGGACAGACGGACAGACAGATAGATAAATGATGCCATGTTGGGAAGTTCTATCCCTTACGTAGAGAGGACCTTCTTTCCTTCCCCTCAGCACAGGACCAGTGCAGCCTGGGCAGGCACAGTCTCCACTCTGACAGGAGGCACCTGAGGAAAGGAGGAGGGAGGGGCAGTCGCCATGCTCATTTGGTGACACGTGTCCTGTGCCTTCGTCCCACAGGCTGTGGCATGATGTGGGACAACCTCACCTGCTGGCCAGCGACTCCGCGGGGCCAGGTGGTGGTCCAGGACTGCCCCCTCATCTTTCAGCTCTTCTCTGGTCATGGTAAGAGGCCTTTGCAGAAAGCTGGAGGCCGGACCGTACGCTGTGAACGGGGCCGGCCAGGGGGCTGGGACCAGGAGAGCTGTCCCAGGGGCTAGAGAAACCTGGAGGCACTGAGGCCAGGAATGGCACTGGGCCCTGAGAGGGCTCGACTGGGCCCTGAGAGGGCACGAGGGGTTGATTAGCTCTTCACAGGGAGATAAGCATGTGGGAAGGGCTCACTAAATGTTTGTTCAGCAATTGATAACCGATTGACTGGCAGGTCTGAGTTACGGCTCCTGCGCTCCTGTGCCTTGGTTGTGACTGTCTGCCATGGCCTGGGACCGCCGACCTCTGGAGCCCCAGCACACAGCCTTGCTGTCACACCTTGTGTCTGTTTGCTCAGACATTCCATGAAGACAGAAAGGGAAAAGGGACTCCCTTAGGAGCCACATTCAGTCAGTAGCTGGGGCGCCTTCCGTTACTGAGCTCTGTGCTGCGCAGGCAGTGGGGAGGGACTTTGGGAATGGCCTCCTGCCCTCTGGAGTCCCAGCACGAGCTGAGACACCGCTAAGAGAAAATAAACAAGTGTGTAGTGAAGGGCAGAGGTTCTGGGAGGGGGAGGGGAGCTGGTGGTGCTCTCCCAGAGGAGGGACTGAGGGGATGCAGCAGCTAGCTGGGCACCATCATCCTCACCCCGGTGTGCACCTGAATACCAAGAACCGCCCGCCCCCGTACCCGCTGGGTAGCCTGGCGCCTGCACGGATGCTTAGCGGGGCCCGCTCTGAACTGACGGAGAGAAGGGTGAGACTGCAGCTTGCTAGCTGGACGTCCAGGAGAGTGTGCAGGGAAGGGTGTAAGCAGTCGGCCTTCAGGCCCAGGAGGGGCATTTGCAAGAGCGGGCACGGCTGATGCCAACCCATGCCTTGTTCTCATGGAAGGTAAACCCACAAGTACAGAAGGGCTTGTGCTTTGGCTAGATAAACACCTGCGCGGGAGTGGGGGGAGAGCTCTGGGGTGAAGGTCGCGCTGTGCACGCGTGAGGACGGGAGCTCAGGTCCTCAGCACCCTGGCCAATACAGACACACTTGCGTCTGCACTCCCAGCATTCCCAAGTCAGAGGCTAGTTAAAGGTAGAGCCGACAGATGCAGAAGGGATCTGGTGGGTGGAGAAGTCAGCGAGGACCCCAGTCGCCAGGCCACTGGGTACAGAGCCCAGATGCGACGCCTGGAGGTACCTCTGAGGCACGTGGTACAGATAGATGTATGGACCAGTGGGTGGACGGACAGGTGACAGGATGGAAGTTCCGGCAGGCTGTGCCATGCAGTGGGAGCTGAGCTGAGCTGCAGCCCCAGGGACAGCGAGGCATTCTCTGTCCCTGGACGCACACACTGGGTGTTCAGGTGACAGGTGGGGGCCACCCACAGTTAGGTGTCCTGCTCTTTATGTGGCTCAGGTGAAGGGTCTTCACACCCTGCCTTGGTCTGGTGTGTTTGACACGTTCTGGCTCTCCTGATACGGGCTGCTGGTGTACTCTGGTGAGCATGGCTGTGCGTGACGCCGCCTGTGCCTTCGGGTTGGTGCTGGACAGGTGGTGACTATGTAGACAAACCAGAGTCTTTCTGCCCTGGTTTGTGCTGAGAAAAGGAACCTAATTCTGCTCTATACAACGGAGTCCCAACAACACCAGCTCTTCGTCTGTCCCCAGGACGACGGGCCCCGGCAGCCCAGCAGGATCCTTTCCTCTCCTCACGGGAACCCAAGGGGCTGTTGGAAGAGCTGGAGCCTGGTGGCACCACGGCAGTAGGGAGCGAGAACAGGCTCTGTGGTGCCTCCTGGCTCGAGCCTCTGAGCCTCCTCTCCCTCTGTTGCCTGATTCCAGGCCATAACGTCAGCCGGAACTGTACCGAAGAGGGCTGGTCAGAACTGGAGCCAGCACCCTACCACACTGCCTGCGGCCTGGATGACAGGGTGTTTGGTGTGGATGAGGTGAGGGCAGCTTGTGCTTTTGTACGCTCTGGAGTCCGCCCTCCGAGAGTTTGAATCTCCCAAGGCCCATCCCCTGACTCCCCCAAAAGGGTGCACACAGACTTGATGAGGATCGCACTCATGGAGGGGGTGTCCTCTGAGTGCCAAAACTGACCCCCCCTGAGCTGGTTCGCCTCTGTATGTCAGTAATCCCAGCACTTGGGAAGCTGAGGAAGAAAGAGCACAAGTTTGAGGCTAGCCGCCTGGGCTAACCCCCAAGCTGGTTTGCCTCTCTACATCTATAATCCCAGCACATGGGAAGCTGGGGCAAGAGGACATCAAGTTTGAGATCAGCCTGGGATATACAGGGAGACTCTCTCAAAATTCTGTTTTAAAGATGTGAATGAGTGGTAGACAAGCAGAGCTGTGAGGTCCCCACCTTCCCCATGCTGGGATCTGCCATGCACAGCAGAAAGAAGACTCCATTTACCCCGTCACCCTCTGGCATGGTGCCCATGTGTCCATGAAAACCGGGCCTCAGGCACCACCCAGCTGCTCTTAGGAGCCGTGGGCACATCTTCCCGTTGTGTGTGTGTAGGGGGGGTGCAGGCAGAGCAATAGCCCCTCCTCATCAACAGCCCCCAGCTGAGTACCCCGCCCACTCCCACCCAACATCCTCGCCTGCCTCCTGCAGCAGGAACAGACCGAGTTCTACAGCGCTGTGAAGACTGGCTACACCATTGGCTATGGCGTGTCCCTCGCCAGCCTCCTGGTTGCCGTGACCATCTTGAGCCTGTTCAGGTAAGGCCCAGCCCCAGGCAGCCATGCCCCTGTCCCTGCCCCTGCCAGACCATCAATGCCAACCCCAATAGTGGGTGGCCAAGATGAGGCCTTTAGAACGTCTTGTCCCCTTCCCTGTGTTGGGCACAGAGATAGAGTCTGCCAGAACAGTCTGGATTTACAGGAGGCCAGGGCTGGGTATGTGTCACCTCAGAGGCAGGGCCTGTGCCCTGGAGCACCCCCCCCCTTGCCTGAACCATGGCACCATGCCAGCCAGGGGGGTGGAGTCCAAGGCCCCTTCTGCATCCCAAATGTGCTTGCCCCTTGCAGGAAGCTGCACTGTACCCGAAATTACATCCACATGCATCTCTTCATATCCTTCATCCTGAGGGCCACTGCTGTCTTCATCAAGGACATCACCCTCTTCAACAACAGGGAGGTGGACTACTGCTCAGAGGCCTCGGTGAGGACCCCTCTGACCCCCACTCCACAGTTTCTGCATGCCTAGGTTCCTCACTTTCCTCCTCTTCCCCCTCCTCCTCTTCTCTCTCCTCCTTCCCTCTCTCTCTCTGTCCTTTGTTTCTGTGTCTCTGTCTCTTCCCCTCCCTCACCTTGTCTGTCTGTCTCTGTCCTTTGTTTCTCTGTGTGTGTGTCTCTGGCTGGCTGGCTGTCTCTGTCTCTGCCCTCCTCTCCTCACTAACAGAACGACATACACTGGTCAAATCCCACTTATGTTGAATCCCACTTTCGCTTGGTACAGCTGCAGGTGTGGGCCTTCTGAGAGTTCATATATCTGTGTCTGTTAGGAGGGTTCCTCATAGTCAGTGTCCAGAGCCCCCATCTGGCCTCATCCCTGATTTCTGATCACTGCCTCAATTTCTCCATCTGTGCACATCCTCCCCACATTAACCCCAGCTCGCTGCTCGCCACAGCTAAGAGTCTGTTCCCACACACTCCTGTCCGTCCCCCTGTGCTGACTGTCTCCTCAACCCCATCCCAAGCTTTGCTGGACTCAGGAGGTTCAGGGGACCTCTGAGGAATTCATTGCCAGGCACTGCAGAGTCTGTCTGTTTTCCTTATTTTTGACAAAATACCTGACAAACAGAGGCATTCGTTTGGCTTGTGGTGTGAGGTGCAGTCTAGCCCAGTGGAGAAGGCATGGAGATAGGAGTGTGAGGTGGCAGGTCACATGCGTTTGCAGTCAGGAAGCAGAGATGAACTCGGGGGCTTGGCTCACTTCCTCCTTTTGCTCAGTCCGGGCCCTCAGCTCCTGATGCTCCTCAATCACTGAATCTAAAACCTCCCTCTCAGTCATGCCCAAGTGTGTCTCCTTGGTGTCCTAACTCCTGTCTAGTTGGCAATATTAACCGTCATGGTCTCCAAGGAGCTGAGAGGACCTCATTCTTGGGCAGAGCTTGAAGCAGCCAGGACTCCCACGCTGTGCTTTTGGGCGAGGCCAGGAAGGCACCGTGCTGCCTCTGGATCAGCAGTGCCTGCTTCCCAGAATGGCAAGGTCTTGAATAGGAAGAAAAGACCAGAGTGACTCCACAAGCTGGGGCCAAGAGAGGACCAGAGAGAGGCCTGCAGCCTCCAGAGCACTTATAAAGCTGGACAGGGTGGGCAGAGCAGCAAGAGTGTGGCTCAGAAAGGACTTTCCCCGTCACAGGGAGGAGGGGGAAGGCTGCTCCGTGAGGATGCCTCGCAGCCAAGGCCTGAGAGGGAAGGGAGGCAGCCCAGCTCATGTGTTTAGAGCGGATGAGAATAAGCGGTGCCCTTGGGAGGGGAGCTTGCAGCTGGAGAGTGTTTCTGCAAGGAGACAGAGGCCCAGGCTATGCCCACCAGGGCACCGGAGCCCCTCAATCACTGGCTCATGGCTCTCCTGTTGTCCTCACCGCACGCAACACTCTTCTCCAGTTCCTATAGACCCCAGAAGGAAGACTTGCCCCCGTTCTGCTTCCCCTCCTCTCTTAGTTCTCTGCTGCTGTGGTAAATGCCATGGCCAAGAGCAAGTTGAGGAGGACAGGGTTCATCACATCCCTCAGTGCATCTTTCGGGGAAGCCAGGGAAGGATCCTGGGGGCAGGCTGAAGCAGAGGCCACGGCAAAGTGCTGCTGCTGGCTTGTTTCTTGTGGCCCAGCCTGTCCTCTTACACGGCTCGGGCCGCAGGCCTAGGGATGGCCCTGCCCACAGTGAACTGGGCCCTCCTGCTTCCATCAACACCCCTCAGCCTTAGCAGGCCACATGGTGGGGGCGCTCTATCAGTTAAGGTTCCCTATTCTGAACAGACACCAGTGTCTGTGAACCTGACAGAAAACTACCCTCCTCTCAGTGTCCTCACACCATTTCTGGGTCCCGCTGAAGCCTCACCTCACACTTTATGGTCAGGGAGCTCTTGTCAAAAATTCACCCCCAGGCTCCTCACTCCTGCCAGTCCTCCCTGGAGGACGGGGAGTGGGGAGCAATTGGCTGTCTGTGGAGAGGGTGAAGAGGTGTGGGGGTCCCTGGGAGGGGTAGAGAACAGAATGGAGGGAAAGAAGGCAGGGCTGTAAGAGCTGGCAGGCGAGTGAGAGGCAGAGCTGTTTCCTGGGCTGCCTCAAAGTGCGTGGACAAGATGAATGGCAAAGCGAGTGCCGTATGGGGGAGGTGGTCAACAAATGGGGAGCTAGCTGGCTGGGCGGAGGGACAGCCGAGGTGCGTGGGTGGAGAGACAGCTTAGTCAGTGGGTGGGTTGATGGACAGCTGATGAACGGTGCCTGGATGGCTAAGTTGTCATGAGTGGGGAGGCCAGTAAGGAGCAGTGGCCAGGCATGCTGGCCCACACCTGTAATCCCAGGATGCGGAAGGCCGAGGTATAGCTATGAGTTGGGCGGCAGACAGGACTACATAGGGAGTTCTAGACCGGCCCGGCTGCAGTGTGAGAATGACTGAAAAGCCACTCAGGCATACATCACGTGCACACACAAATCGACAAGGGCCTGGTGGATGGATAGGTAGGCAGGTGGATAGACAGGAAGTGTGTCTATACCTTTGTAAACCTCTTAACATTGTGACATCATGCTACTAACCAGCTTCTTGCTGGAGAACCTCAAAATCCAGTTACCAAAAATATGACAAAAAATAAAAAATAAAAAAAAACCTAACATTTTAAACACGCTTACCATTTTGCGTTGGACTGTATCCATGGCTATTCTCAGCCTCATGCAGCCAGCCACGGGCTGAGGATTGGACATGCCCAGAGACACTGGGATCCATAGCCAGAAGACGTGCAGAAGACACACTGACAGATGGGTAATTTAAATTACCCCATGATGGAAAGTCAAGAGCAGGGATTGCCACTATATTTATCCCAAGAGCCTGGTTGGGAGCTGACAAGCATGAAGTTGGCCAGGCCACAGCTGTGTCCATCCCTACAAACAAAGGCTTCGTAACCAGGGACCTGCCATCCCCCAACCTCCCTCTGCCCCTCCCGCAGGTAGGCTGCAAGGCAGCTGTGGTTTTCTTCCAGTACTGCGTCATGGCCAACTTCTTCTGGCTGCTGGTGGAGGGCCTCTACCTACACACCCTGCTGGCCGTGTCCTTCTTCTCTGAGAGGAAGTACTTCTGTGGATACATTCTCACCGGCTGGGGTACGGGGCACCGGGGCGGGTGGAGGCGAGGCTGGGTAGGCTCCCCCGGAGGTGGGAGGGTGCAGTCCTGGCTTAGGAAGTCCTCAGTGGAGAGTGATGTGCCCCCGCACACATGACCCTGGGGCAGACCTACCTCTCTGCCTCCTACAGCTGCTCCACGGTGTGGGTGGAGGCTGAACAGAAACATCCATTTCCCCTTTCTGATCCTGATGCAGGCTACAGGGGGTTCAAACTAGAAAAGCAAACCCAACTGTCTAGGCAGTCCCAGCCCTCCAGCCTCCAGCTCCCTCCTGGAGTCTTCACAGGGTGAACTGCATTTGTGACTGTAGGGGCAACCCTAAGCGTGCACCCTGCTTTCCTCCTCCCTCTCTCTGGCTCCTCCTCCCAACCCTGCCCCGCCCTTCTCTGGCCCTAACAGGAGTGCCCATTGTGTTCATCATGATCTGGACCATCGTCAGGGTCCATTTTGAAGACTTCGGGTGAGCTGTTGTCCCAACCCCTCCCTCTGGCTGCTGTCACTTGGCGGCAGAATCCCTGGCTTTGCTGCTGCCGTCCAGGTTTGGCAGGTAGACACCACAGCACCAAGCCCAAATCGAGAGGCTGGAGGGGGACGTGGGAAGGGACAGAGCCAGAGCTTGGGGGCAGAGCCGGGACACTGGGAAGATGGCCAGCTCTCAGGCTGAGGACTCTCACCCGAATCCCCGCGCTCTGTCCAGGTGCTGGGACACCATCCACTCCCCCCTGTGGTGGATCATAAAGGGCCCCATCCTCGCCTCCATCCTGGTAAGCCCTCCTCCCCCATCCTCACCTCCTTCCTGGTAAGCCCTCCCCTCGCCAGGGAGCTCAGGGTAGGCAGCCAGCCTCAGAGCACGTAGGAAGTGAGTGTTTAGGTCAGAAAGGAGCCTGAGGTCTCCATCACTCACCCATCTGCCAGCCGTCCCTCTAGAGCAGGCAAGTTGGAGGCAGGTCCTCGGGGATGCAAAGGGGAGTTCCCAGATGATTTGCCCCCAAGGGAGCAGGTGCCAAGAGAGACTGTAGGCAGAGCACCGGGGAAGCCCACCCCAGCTCCCCTCTCTAAGTGACCAACATTGGGGTCCCTCTTCAACAGGTGAACTTCATCCTGTTTATCTGCATTGTCCGGATCCTGGTTCAGAAGCTGCGGCCACCTGACATCGGGAAGAAGGACAGCAGCCCATACTCGTAAGTGTGGGCCCAGCTGCACCTGCTCCAACCTTCCACCTGGTCCTCGGAGCACCCCTTACACTGCACTCACGCCTCTGGACTTACCCACAGCCAGACATTACCCTCACCCACGGCCAGGCTCGCATCCCCTGCCCATCAGCAAGTCTGCAGCACCCACATCTGCTATCCCCGCACTCAGCTTCCTTCAAGTTCAAGCCTGCTGCCACAGGGAGCTTGAGGGGCGTGCAGGACCTGTGCCTTTTCCGCCCTGTGCTCAGCCCTTGGCCTGTACCTGGTAAAGAAGGGGATGCAGTAGAGAGCCAGCGGGTGATGCTCCAGGGAGCCCCCAGTCCACATTGCAGCAACCACAGTACTCCCCAGTGATAACAGCCACGCTGGCAGAGTTCATGACAGGCACAGGCCGAGAGGTCACACTCAGGGACCCTTGGAAAATGCTCCCCACTCTGCACAAAGGACAGCTGCACACTTCCTCTCCCTCCAAAGTTTGGGGTGCGCCGCTGTGGGCAGGAAGGACTGTTAGCTCACGGTTTAAGGGTACAATCCATCATGGCAGAGACATGGCTGCGGAAGTGGGAGGCAGCAAGCTGTACTGCTGCCACAGTCTTGAGGCTGAGAGATGGACAGCTCGCTTTCCCCTTTATACTCCGAGTGGGAACCCAGCTGTAGGATGGTGTCATCAGTAGTCAGGGTGCGTCTCCTGCCTGAATCCCATCCAGAAATCCCATTTCGAACATGCCTGGAGGTTTGTCTCCTCCGTGATGCTAAGACCTGTCAGGTTGACAATTGATATCAATCACCGAAGTACCTCAGTTCATTGCTTAGAAGGAGAGGAGGCGTCTCCCTGTGCTAGGCCCTGGGGAGACCAGCAAGCTCTGTGAAAATCAGAGTTTACAGGCAAGTGAGCACAAGACATGAGCAGGGCACCTACGCGAAAGCCCATAGGACCTTCACACTCACGGTGGCAATCGAGAATGGACCCACCATACAGACCAGGGAGGCCTGGTGGACTGCCAGGCCATTCAGTCCTGGAATCCTGAGTGTTCCTAAACTGGCTTCTGTCAGGGGAATCTCAGGCTGGAAGACTCCCTGCCAGAGTCACGAGCCGCCGGATCTGGGATTCTGTTCTGGAACCCTGTGACTGTCGGGACCGAGGCTGATGCTTCCTCCCATTGCTAGCATGACAGCATTCTATCCCCGGCAGGCTGTGTGGGCAAAGCAGCCCTTTCCTTTCCAGAAGAGGGTGCGTGGGGCTTGCTCGCTGCCGAGAGACAGCACTCCTGAGCCACACAAGAGGTGTTCCTCACCTCGGCAGCCTGGTTTCCCAAGTCCAGCTGCAGTGGGCTAGGATCTGGGGGACAGAACGGAGACTGGCCATGGCCAGGTCTGTGTGGGTGAGATGAAGGAACAGCTGTCGGAGACAGAAGGGAACTGGAGCTGCTGATCCCCAGGGGGCTGTCAGTTCCCACTCTTCACTTTAAAGAAAGCCTCCATCTGTCAGCCTCCAAGTGTGGGATGGGTTCATGGCCAAAGAGGTGTGGCTGGGAGCCAGGCCCAAGAGGAAGGGGAAGGGCCGGGGTGCCTCAGCATAGAGCTTGGGGTAGGATCTCAGGACGGAGGCAGGAGAGGCAGGGCAAACGCGTGCCCAGGGAATCAGGAAACCGTGGCCATCCCTACCTGGACCTGCTCTGAGGTCAGTAGAGCATCCACAGTGGGGGGACACAGGCGTGCTTGCAGGGAATGCTGGCCCTGCTGGCAGCAGGGAGAAAGCTGGTCCTCTGGAGCAGGACACTGTGCTGCTGTGGTGAGGCAGGAGAGGGATGCAAGCTCAGGGCAAGTAGCGACTCCCAGAGACAGGGCCACAGGGGGAGAGCCACGCGTCTGTCTGTCTGTCTGCACAAAGCCGGGTACTCAACACCCCCCTTGGGCACAGGTGGTCAGCCCTGCAGTTCTCATTCCCCAAGGAGCAAAGCTCTTCCAAGGAGACAGCATCTGTGGCTGTGCTGGGCGTATGCCAGCCCGCTCTTCCAGCTGGGGGACAGACTAGGAGCCGTCCGGGAAGCCTTGCCTTCCATAACCTCAGCGGCCTTTCTCCAGGAGGGGAGGGTGGGGGAGTTTAGTTCTCTCTTGTGCTCCCACTGGCCAGGAGGTAGGGCACAGGAGCCCCAGGACACTGACAGGGCACAGCAGTTGGGCATGGCACAGAGCGGCCACTGTTCATCTCAGAGGATCTGGTACTGTGGGCATCTTGTGTGCCCGCACACGCCTACACAGTGGATGTACGCACCCACGCCCTGCCTCTCCCTGTCCCCAGGAGGCTGGCCAAGTCCACGCTCCTGCTGATCCCGCTGTTTGGAGTTCACTATGTCATGTTTGCCTTCTTCCCGGACAACTTCAAGACTGAGGTGAAAATGGTCTTCGAACTTGTCGTGGGGTCTTTCCAGGTACGAGCATGGGCTTTGGGAATTTACCTGGGGTTGCGGGGGCCAGGATGGGGGGGGATCCAGTTTTGTCATTGTCACGAGTTCTGGCTAAGCACCTGCTCTGTGGGGAGCCTGCTCTGTGGGGAGCCAGGTGCAGCACCAGCGTTCCCTTTGCCTCACCTCTCCCCTTCCTCCTCAGGGTTTTGTGGTGGCCATCCTCTACTGTTTCCTCAATGGCGAGGTGAGCGTTTCCCAGATCTGGGCGCCATGTTCAGGGCCTACAGACCTGAATGGGATCCTTGAGAGCCAGCGCGGTCTAAAGCTTGCCTCTCTCAAGCATGGTTCTCAGACCGCAGCACCCCAGTTGCCTAGAATCCCATTCTAAACTGCGGGCTCCAGAGCACTTCACAGGTGGAGAACACTTCCGGCTTAGTGGTGCTGCCAGAACTGGGGGTGAGACATCGAAGGAAGTGCACGTGCTGCCATTAGAACGCCCTCAAGTGGGCGTCTGGATGGATGGGGTGCACTCCGCAGGCAGCATATACTGAATCCTGTGACCTTGTGCGTCCCTGTTGCCCTCTCTCCAAGATCCTGAGGCAACTCGCTGGCTCCCAAGCCTCCCAAGATAACACCAGGGCCTCAGTGTAGCTAGGGACCGGCTGGGGCTAGCTCAACAAAGCTGCGCTGTGGTATGGCGCCTGAGCGCTCTTCCCGCCCCTAGGTGCAGGCCGAGCTGCGGCGGAAGTGGCGGCGGTGGCACCTGCACGGCGTCCTGGGCTGGCGCTCCAAATCCCAGCACCCGTGGGGAGGCAGCAACGGCGCCACGTGCAGCACCCAGGTCTCCATGCTGACCCGCGTCAGCCCCAGCGCGCGCCGCTCCTCCAGCTTCCAAGCCGAGGTCTCCCTGGTCTGACCGCCAGAGGCCGCCAGGCCCCTCCGCAGCCTCCACGCCGCCCGGGAGCGGAGGTTGCAGCGGCGCGGCTGGCTCCAGCCTTGGCCGACGCTCTCCTTCGCTGCGGCCAGGACTGGGTCCACGTTCCCGGGAGCAAGGAGGCCTGACCCTGGAGGATGCCGGGAGGAACCAGCATCCCGCCCCGCCTCCGCAGGCCGCTCTGCCAATCGTGCGCACCAAATCTGCATACACCTCCTGAAAAGCAGCCGTCTGTCCTTAAAGCTTTGGAACCCTGAGGGCGGGAAGGTTCCGCCCTGATCGTGCCTAGAATTCTGATGTGGCCCTCACAGCGCTCTGGGTTAAGCGTTGCCAGCGAGGCTCCTCTCTGAGGACGCAGCCCCCTCCCTAGTGCCCTGCTTTTACTTGGCAGCCGCCCCGGGGGGGGGGGGGTGAGTTCTCTACCTCAGGCAGACACGGTTGCCACCTGGAGTTTCCGTTTGTGGGTCCCAGCTGGGGTCCTCCCTCAGGATGGAATGGCCCCGGTGTGTCCTCCGACCTGGTTGCTCAAGAAAGGGAGAAGACGGCCCCAGCCAGCGATCACCCAGCGGCTTGTCCATCACGTAGGACCAGTCACGCCAGCCTTACGCACAACCAAAGCAATACGGAGCTGCCCGCCCTGGCGCACATCTGCAGGCCAGCGACTGCCGCAAGGGCCCGAGACCGAGAACACATGCCTCTTGATGCTGAGGCCTCCCTGACAGCACTGGTGGGGAAACCGAGCCTGGGAGAGAGCAGGTTTCTTTCCTGTCGCTAGTGCAAACATGAAGACTACCTTTACACAGATGTTACTGCCCTCGCTCCCCACCTGCTGTGCCTCCCGGGGAGAGTGGCTGAGTGTGCTGCTGACAAAAGCCTGGGGGTCAAGGTTATGCCTCCCCTCCACCCTTGGCCTCTAACCCAAGCTGGTATCAGCAGGCCCCCCTCAGAGCCGCACCCGGCTTTGTGACAGTAAATCCTGGCTCTAACGCCCTGGCTTAGTTCTCCTGCTCCCTCTAAGCAGTTGTGTGACCTCTGCTTCAGTGAGAGGAGCCACTGAAGCTACCGCCCTCCTGGCTTTGGACAGGAACCCCACATTTCCATGTGAGGACTTACCCCAAGAGCCTTTGATTCACACCCTGAGTGTGAAGAGGTTGTAACAGGTTCCACTGTGACCCTCTTCCCCCTACACCCAGCTGGAAGGAGACAGACTCTGCCTCATACCAAATCAAAACAGCCAGCGGAGCTGTCGGAAGCAGCAAGGGTTCAGTCATTCCTGGAGACAAAGCAAAGGGAATGCGACAACCAGGTCTCGGTTGCCTGGGGGCCAACTGACATGCTAGTGAGTGCAAACCCCCAGCATGAGCCAGTGGGGAGAGAGGCTGTGTGCTGAGTGGAAGGTTTGCATGGCCGAGGGGCAGGCGGGTGGCACTGGCCGGTCGAGGGACAGCCTGAGAGGGTATATGCAGACGCACCTGTAAATGTCAGGGTTGTCTTGCTGGTGAAGCCACATGTAGATGCCAGGCTGTTGTAAAGAAGCCAGGATGGGCTAGCAGAGGCTTGGATCTGTCGTCAGGGCCCCTTCAAAGGCTGCTCCCTCAGTACGGTGCCAGGACAGATCAGAAATACCTTCCGAGGCCAGAAGGGCCCTGTGCCTGAACGAACAGGCCTGGGATTCCCCCAGCAGTGGTGTGTTGTGGCATCAGGGTAAGGCACAGAGCCCTGGGTGGGCACCAGTGTCCAGCCAAGAGGACAGAGAGTGAGTGAAAGCCAAAGTGCGGCCGAGAGGGGAAGGGCAGAGGTGGGCACTGCCCAGAGAAGGCAGTGAGCAGCTCAGCGGAGGACGTTCTGGGATGAAGAGGCTGGCAGCCTGGGTTAGTGACAGGCGAGGGGTGCTAGGCCTCCTCATCCCAGCCCGCTTTTCCTCTGCCAACACCAGGCCCTCAGGCCTGCCAGGCACCTGTCAGGCCAGGCCGATTCATCTCTATCGCCATCTGGTGGGCGCTTTAAAGACTTTACCAATTTGGACCGCCCTAGCTTACAGCGATCAGGTAGCTCTCACAGCGGGAGGCAACAGACGGAAGGCAGGCCTCCGCGCTAGGCTTCCGAGTGTGAGAGAAAGGTTGTGGTGGGGATCACCCCTCCGGCCAGCCCCACACCTCTCCCTCAGTCAAACCTACCGGACCCGTGTGAGTCAGGCCTGATGGAACCCAGACTCTGGTACTCCTTAGAATGGAACCCTTCCCACACCCTCCAAGGCAGCGTCCAGCTAACTGAGGGGTTATGGAGAGGAAGCTGCGCCACGTGAGCTCGGAGGCTCCGTCAGCTCCGTGGAAAGACTTGCTTGCAGGTGGTCCTCCCACTCTGCAGCACTGCCTGCTCCAGGAGGCGGGCCACCTGCTAGCAGAACAGCACCCAGGCATTTGAGGGCCAGGAGGGTGCTGGGGTGCCAGGGACACCAGAGTCCGGCTGGTAGACATTGGGGCTCTTGCCAGTAGACATAAAGAGAAGGTTTATCAGATGAGGTCAAGAGATGGTGAGAGGTTGATGCAGAGGAGGACCCAGGGTGGATGTCTGCAAAGGGAGCCAGGCCATCAACAGGAAAGGGAGGGAGTCAGTTGGTGAAACACGCAGAAGGGCAGAAGAATGGCTGAGAGGTATAAGGCTGTTGGAAATAGGACCTTAAAGGGACAGAAGGTGGGAAGAGCAAGGCAGCCCCTTTGGAAGGAACCGTGAGCGTAAGGCAAGTCTCCAGGCGTCCCATGGGTGTGCTGGGCACAGCGGGGTAAGGAGTGTGACTCAACCCCTCCGTCTGAGCTCCGTCAGTCTGTTGGTCGGTCTGTTTTAATGAGCAGTGGCTGGGTTTCCCTCCCCCCATGTGGGAACAGGAAGGACTCTTATCTCTGGGGGAAGGGGAAGGGGCGGAGCCACAGCTGGCAGTCATTAAATGTCCTGCTCCAGCCAGGGATGGCCAAGATATTATTAGCCCCAGATCGGTGGCCCTGAAGTCACAGCGTCCCAGGAAAGGGACGAGTAACCTCGGCAGGCAGGCCAGCAGATGGGTCAGGAGGCCATCATGGTAATGCCCCGTCCTCTGCAGGAGACAGATGGGGTGACCAGAAGCCAGAGAGGGGAGTCATTGTAGAGGCTGGAGCTGAACCCAGCTCTCCAAATCCCATAGTCGTGCCTCAGCTATGCTACACAAAGTCAAGGATGGGCATTCGTGTGCCCTCCTGGGGGACCATTTAGCAGTCCTGATTCTGTCTTGATACATTGTTTATCCTGTATTTTTGCATTTATTTTGATATTTTAAAATACTGCATTAAAATATTATTTACCTTGACTCTTGAGCTGCTGTTTTGTTCACCTGCTTAGACCCTGCACCTGCCCCACACGTGTCACCCTGGTCCTTGTCCAATCCCGTAGTCCCAGCATCCCTGAATTCCAGGATGGCACTTTATGGAAGCACAGAAGAGCTCCAGGCTGTCTTCTGTGTGTTGCCACAGGGCCTGGCCAGTGTGCCAACCAGACACGACAGCCTCAGGGCTATCCCAGCAGCCCCCAGGGTTTCCATTCAGTGTGCTAGACTTCCTCCTCCTCCTCCTTCCTCTCTCTCTCTCTCTCTCTCTCTCTCTCTCTCTCTCGATGGTAAGATGCCTGTCAGTGCTCCAAGCACCCTGTTCTCAGAGGCCCTTATCAGGAAAGAGAATCCATCTAGGGCTTACCTCCTGTAGACCACAAGGGTAGGAGGACAGGTCACAGAGCCATCTTGTCAATGCCCCAGCCTCCACACAAGACAGAAGGGGTAATGAATATCAAGAGAAGGGAGTCAGCTTGATACAAACTAGAGAGATGTGGGAAGAGAGCTCGGCTGAGGACTTGCCTCCCCTGGGTTGCTCTAAAAGCGTGTAGTCTGTGGGAGCACTTCCTTGATCCTCCACTGATGGAAGAGGAGCTGGCCCACTGTGGCGTTCTCCCCTGGGCTGGCAGGCCTAGGCTGTCTACAGAGCAGAGCAAACAGAGGCAGGGAGCAAGCCAGTGAGCTTCGGGTCCTGCCTCAGCTTCCCTCAGTGACAGACTATAGAGTATCAGATGAAATAAACCATCCCCCTCCTCCAAGCTGCTTTTGGTCAGTGTTTCATCAAAAAACACTGAAGCAAAAAGCAAATGAGGACAGCGAAGCTTCCACAAAACAAGCTGATGTACTTTGAATCTAGCTCAGTCTCCTTTCGAAGCTGTCTTTGCAGAATGAGAGTCCATGGTGTGTGTTGTGGGGAGGGAATAAGACAGTAGTGTCAGGGCGCACGTCTGAACTCATGGACCCAGCACCATAGCACCCGTTCCCCAGGAAACTCCTTCCAGTGTCCCTTAAGCTAGCGGCCAGGAAACACTGTGACCCACCAGGGCCTGCCAGGGACCACCGTACTGCAGCAAGAACTGTCTCCGCCTTCCTGAGGCTTTCCTGACCTGGCAACACACAGGGACACAAAGGGGTCCTGGGGAAAGGCTGAAAGGCAGTGTGGGTGGTGCTGAGTCACACATTCCCACACCAAGACTAAAGGTCTAGCCAGGAAACAGGAGTGAAGCTCGGAAGTGAAGGAAGGCCTGACGGAGCCTGCTGCTGGCAGGGCAAAAACTGGGGCTCATTACCACTGGGAGTCTGAGGAAGTGTCAGCCCCCGACTGCCTGTCTGTTGCCCAAGGTGTGGCCATGTCAGGTTATCACAGCTGCAGTCCAGGGTTCTGATTAATGACTCCCCCTGTTGCTGCAGTAAAACAACTACTGACAACACAGGGAGGGAAGGGCTTGTTCAGTTGGAGATGGCTCAGCAGGTAAAGAACACTCGCTCTTTCTGAGGACCCGAGTTCAGACCGCAGCGCTCACGCCCAGCGGGCTCACAGTTGCCTGTATCTCCAGTTCTAAGGGCTCTGGTGCCCTTTTCTGACCTCTGCAGGGACCTGCACACCTGTGGCGTTCCTTTATACACACGTAAATAAATAAACAGTTTAAAAACACGTTTTAAGCGAGGAGTGGTTTATCAGAGCAGGGAGGGCACGACAGCCTGAGCAGGCGGCAGCTGGTCACTGACAGGAAGCAAAGAGCTGGCAGGAGGTGGTGCAGGGTCTAAAGCCCCAAGTTTCACGCCCCCCCCACTTCTTCCCATGAGGCCCACTTCCCACAGACTCCACAACCTTCCAGTGTCATCAGTTGGGGACGAAATGCCGAAATGCGTGAGGCTGTGGAGGGCAGTCCACAGTCAAACCAGCACAGCCTGCCCGAGCAGCTGGAGCTCCCCCTGGCGCCCCCAGACCCTCCATGGGGGAACTCCAGGTCCCCCAGTCTCAGCCTTGCTGCCCTCCAGCTAGCTAGGTTTGAGCTGCCTTGCCACAACTATGGTGGAGCCCGTCATGCACCATGAAGTCCCAGTCAAGCTCCAGTGTGCTCATGCCTCGTGGCTCTCTGGGGCTGATGGGCTGGATGGTGCTCAAGCAGGCTCTCTTTCCTCTTTTAAGGGGTGGTGATGGGGTGGGAAGACTCTCAGGTAACCCAGGCTGGCCTTGAACTCACTATGTAGTTGGGGATGGCCTTGCACTTCTGATCCACTTTGCTTCTACTTCCTAAGAACTAGGATAACAGGCGTGTGCCACCATGCCCTGTCTATGCTGTACGGGGAATCAAACCCAGGGCTTCGGGCTCGCTAGGCAGGAGTGCTGGGATTGATGGAGCACGCCACCACGCACAGCTTCATTTTTTAAAATTTTAATACGAACGTTTTTGAAAAGGCACCTGACTAAGCAGGCCAAGGTAGCCTTGACCTTGAATCCTTTAGCCCTGGCTTCCCAAGTGCTAGACTTTCAGTTGTGCTCTGAAGTTACCTTCACTCAAATCTTCCTCTATTCGGCCTACAGGTTCATTTGTCCGGGAAGGCTCCCTAGGGTTGGGGGAGGGGCTCCCATTTCAATGCAGAGTGGGGGCCCTATCCTCTCTCACCGGTGTCCGGTGTCCGTTTCCCCTCGGGATGTTCCCAGTAATGAGACATGCTCCTAACCCTCCCCACCTGGCAGTTTCACGGTATCTCGGAGCTCTCCACATCCTCTGGAGATGGAGCCTCTTTTTCCCCCCTCCCTGAGGACAGTGGCTCCCAGGAGCACGGACCTGGAGTCACAGCTCTTTGATGCTTCACGTTCTTTCTTTCACTTGCATTGAGAAGAGCTACTTGGTAATGTTCCTGCACTGTTGTAACGAAATAGCAAGGGCAACTTATGGAAGAGGCTGTTTTGGCTCAGGGCATTAGGGGCTACGCGTGGTGCTGGCAGGAAGTCGCTGGGGACAAAGCTGTGTGCCCCCTCAGTCAGGAAGCAGAGCAGGGATGCTTCCCTGTTTTACTCCAGTCCCTGGGGTGACCCCACATTCTGAGGGGGCTTTCCTATCTCAGCTGACCCTGTCTGGAGAGGCCCTTGTAGACATTACAGTACAGTCGTTGCAGTGAAGAGGAGCCACTGCATTTGCCCGCCTCTCGGCCTCTGCCAAGCTGAGGCTGAGACTCTACCCCCAGGACAGTCACGGAGGCAAGAAGCACGCGCGGAGTAGGGGCCTCGTGGTCAGGTAGCGGAGGCGGTAATGGGCACTCCGGCACGCTGCCCCCCTCCTGGTGTGTACTTCAGGGTCACATAAATCAGAACTGGGCCCAGATACCTCAAGGTCAAATCCAGTCAAACTTTCCAGCCCCCTTCATCAGAAGCAGCCTGAACAGTGTCTGAGGACAGAGGGATGCAGGATAAGGTCGCAGAGAGGATTCCCCTCAGGCACTCAGGTATTAGAAGCAGGGCTGGGCCTTTCTCTTAAGCTCTCCATTGCAGCAAGGACGGAGGGCCAAAGACTCCATCAGCGGGGCAGACAGAGAGGTCCCCTCCCCCATGCTCAACATCCTCTGTGCAGAGTGACAGGGAACGGGCAGCTCTTGAAAATACTAATATTTACTCTTCAAACAGGAGCTGGCATGGGCTGCTTCCTGTGGCTGGCGTCTGGTTCCACCGAGGATGGACACAACAGGAGGCTCCAGGAGCCAAGCAGATGTCCCCTCAGATAGCAGCGGTGGGACAGGGCTGTCCGGAGCTTCGGACGGCGTGTTCTTGGCCCCTTGCGCCCACTCTGCCTGCACACCTCCAGGCTGTGAGCTCCCGGGTGTGTGAGGCCTGCTGCATGGTCCCGTGAGAAAGTTCACTCGCTGGCCCCATGTCCTTGCCTCTTGCCCTTGCACTGTTCCCTGGGGCCTTGGAAAATGTGCCTGGAACAAGCCCCCAGGGCCCCGGTGGTCCTGGCCTGCTTCACCAACCCCCCAGCTCCCTGGCTCCACTTCCCCGGGCTCACACTCGAGGCTCAGGCTATTTCTGGGGTGGGAGGAAGGGCTGGCTTTGGGGCACCTCTCTCCCCTGCAGCTGCTCCGCGTCCTCAGGCAAGCCTTTCAGCACAGTGCCTCCTGTGGGAAAGCCTTAGCCAGGAAACTACCTCAAGTGGCCTGGATCTGGGGAGGACAGTCCCTGGTGGGGAGAGGTCAGACTGGCACCCACTATTTCTTCTCCCTTTGGGATCTCTTCCTTTTTGTTCCCCACTTTCCCCATCCCTCACAGTCCCCAGAAACACATCCTTAGCACTTCGGGCTCCTCCCTGGCCCCAGAAGCAGCCGTGGACACTCTTCATGTTTTGACACAGGGTGTCATGTAGCCCAGGCTGGCCTTGAACTCCCTGTGTAGCACCAAGGATGACCTTGAACTTCTGATCCTCCTGCCCCTCTTCTTGAGTGCCAGGAGCATAGTCTTGGGCCACCATACCTGCTTCTGTGGTTTTAGGGATTGAGCCTGGGCTTCGAGAGCACTAGCCATTCTCTACCAACTCAACCATTCTCAACCACGGCCATGCCATTCAGCTTTCTGGTTGTGGGTGTCAGGGGACGTGGCCTGCTGTTTTACTGCGTGCCCACGGTCCTGATGGCCGGCTCTTCCATCGCTTGCTCAGCACTTTCAGGCTGTCTCTTCAGAGTTTTTCTATTAGGATTTCTGTTTCTTAACCCACACAAGTCGCTCCTCCTCTAACCCCCACAGCTTCCACTTCTGTGGCCTTCCCTAGATCTGTTGCCAAACTTGTTAACCTTTCTAAAACTTTTCACTTATTTATCTTTATATCAGTGGGTGTTTTCCACGTGTGTATGTCGGTGCACACCTGGTGCCCGCAGAAGCCAGAAGGCAACAGATCCCCGAAACTGGATTTACAGACAGCTGTGAGCTGCCATGTGGTGCCGGAGACCGAACCCAGGCCCTCTGGAAGAGCAGCCAATGCCCTCAACTGCAGAGCGTCTCTCCAGCCCCATGCCTGCAGCTCTGCTGAGGGGCTGTGCCTATGACTTTGCATCTTGCCCTCAGATATGAGCATCTTCTCCTTGACACTCAGCAAACTCCAGATTTTCCTCTTCTGTCTGCCCCTCGGCCTGAGAACTGGTTCGCAGAGCAGAGCATCTGCCAGGCCCTTCTCTCCGTCTTTCCACCTCTGGCGCCTAGCGAGCAAGCAAGCTTTACAGCTGTCACCAGGCCTCCTGCAAGGTAAGACTCAAGGAAGAGGCAGAGACTCATCAGCCCCAAGGCTTCCAGGCACAGAAGAGGCATCTTCATGGCCAAGACTGCTGTTTGTTACTAGTGGGTGTGGCCAGCTGGGGACAGCTCCCCTGAGGCCAGGGCACAGGTCTCTGGGCTGCTCTCTGGCTTCCCAGGCCCCAGCTTCTTGATCTGAACAACAGGACTTGTTTTCCTTCAACTCCCAATCCAGCAGCTCATATGGATACTGGCAAGTGGCCTTAGACTCCTGCAATGGCCAGGACTCAGTACAAAGGAGAGATGCTGAACACACACACACACACCACACACACACACACACACACACACACACACACACACACACACACACACACACTCCCAAAGGCTTAGGAGGCTGGTCCACAGAGGCTGCCTCACGGCCCTTCCTGGGAATTCCGTCAGCTGCTTCAAAACAGCCTCACACAAGGGCAGCGGCCTGGGGTGGGAATGTGAGATGTGGCTGGTCGCTGCGCCTCCTGGTGGCCATTGTTCGGTAGGGCTGGCCCCGGGGAAATGAAACCTTCACCCCTAGTTCAGAAGCTCAGAATGCAGAGGCGCCTGTATTAAAGCCTGTTCAGACCAGGATGTCACATACCACAAAACGCCTCCCACACACCACCTCACACCAACAAGAAAAATGGACCCTGACTCATAACTACGTGTGTGTGTGCGCGCGCATGTACACACACATTAGTAAACACTTTAGATTTATTCTCCACACACTTCTGAAGCCACCTCATGTCATTTTAATATACACAGTATATAACCAGCTGTACAAGATCCATGTGTCGACACAAATTGCAGTTTATGTGAAAGTTAAAATGTGCCCATCATGTACGCAAAATACATCTTTGTTGTCATTTGAAAAGTACCTTATTGTATGGCCAGCAAACACTGAAGACAACTGAGGAGGAACTGGCTTGGCCTAAACTAGCCTCAATTTTTTTACGTTCTTAGTAGAAAAACTCATTAGGAAAAATCATAATCCTAGAGGCTGAGTCACACAGAGAATTCATCAGTAACATTTCTGCAGCAATCTAAGGTCACGCCAGTGTAAGGATTAAGGGCACACGTATGCAGCAAATACGGCTCAAGGGGAAAGAAAGAATGGGTTCAATTTTACCTCAAAATGGAAGACAACTGTGGGCATAGCCCTGCCCATCACTATGTGGCAGATACTCCCAGATGTGAAGAGCAAGCTCCTTCCACGGCTGTCCTGCTCACATCTCCCCAGTAACAGAGAGAGAGACTGACGACCGCCATGGTGGCGCATACCTTTATTCCTGGCACTCTGGGAGGCAGGCGCGGTTGAATCTGTGAGTTCAAGGCCAGCCTGGTCTACACAGTGAGCTCCAGGACAGCCAGGGCTGTCTTGTCTTGAGAAAGCAAAAGAAGCCCTGCTTCTATCTGGACAGGGAAGGGGGAGATGGAGCTCTCCTCGCTGAGACTGGAGGACAGGACAGTCAGATCCAGCCAGCAGAAGCAACCTCCTTGGATCCAGGAGCAGGCCTGGCAAGGCTCTCTGTCTCAGGGGCTCCACGCACAGAAGCCATGAGGCATGAGAGAAAGAGGGGAAGGAAGGCACAGTGCCGTGAGACCCAGAGCATAAAATGCCACCTCATCGGTGCTTGACCGCTGGCCCAGCCTGCGGCCTGACGCACACACCTGTGGCCCTGCAACCCTTTCCTCTTGTGTGATGCACAAGAGTCCCCTCTGTGACCACTAGCAGTCCTCAGAGGAGTGTGCAGGGACTGTGAAGTGGTGACATTGTCCTCCAGTAAGGACACTGAGGAGGGCGGCCAGTGGCTTCCGCTGTGACACGGGACTGAACAGAAGAGGCAGGCCGTGTCCAGGCCACCAGGTTGGCTGATCTGAGCGTCCCTTCCCCGCCTTTCAAGGGCACCCTTTCTCCTCCTCCACCATTCTCGGCTCTCACAGCAGAGTGGCCCCAGCCCCAGGCTGGACAGTCAGACATGAGCAGCAGCTCAGCAAGGGTTTGTGGGACACAGCTGACAGCAACGTGCACTCTTAGCCATGCACAAGCTTACACAAGAGTGTGAGGTGTGGCTGTGTCGGTGAGTAGGCAGCTCCCTTCACGGAGCAGCCCAGCACGGGCGTGAATGAAAGGGCCGTTCGCAGCCCCTCCATACCAAGGGCAGCTGCACTTCTCCCCCACCTCACGAGGTTTCCTATGCTCCCGACAGCCACCTTCTTGGGCCTGCTGGCTGTGACCCTCGCCCAGCAGTGCTGACAACCAACACACTGCTTTTCCTGAGCACTGGTCCAAGGCAGGGCAGAGGCTGGGTTAGCTCTAAGGCCGCCTCCCTCTCCTGTCTCTCCCTCTGTCTCTCCACAGGCTCTAGCTTTGTATTTCTCCCTCCCCTCTCTCCTGTCTCTCCCTATCCTGTCTCTCCACAGGCTCTAGCTTGTGTCTCCTGTGGGGCTGTGGGAGGCCGAGCAGAAACTGGCAGGAGAGGGGGAACCCGAGAGAAGGAAGGGGGCCACTGAAAGGGCTCACAACGCATGTCAGCAGGGCTCAGGGATGGCAAGAAGCACAGCCCTTCTACTCCCATGGGGTCAGTGAGGTATCAGGGACTGAGAGGGACCTCAACCCAGATGGCCCAGCTGTCTCCACCCAGAAAGAAAAAAGCCAGGACAGGTTCCTGTCAAGAAGAAGCTCACTGAGGGGAAGGGAACCCAAATCAAACGCCGGCTTTCTGCCCACACGCTGGGTCACCCCACCCGGCTAGCAGCTGAGCCACTTTCAGCAGCTCACGATCTGTCAGCAACTCAACAGGAGGGCACCCTGGAGGCCTTGTTCTCAGCACTGCTCCGTGTGAGCTGCTGAGCGGGCACCCTCGCCAGAACAGCAGCTGGTGGTGGTGGACGAGGAACATAGCTGCCTGGGAGCTGGTTTCCTGGCACCAAGGAGCCACAGGACAACAAACAGCTAGGCCCAAGCCCGGGAAGCTGGGAACCTGGGCTTCCGGTCCCTGGCCTCGGCCTCCGGGAAGTGAGGCTTCTCTGCTGCATTCTGTGTCAGTGGTGTGTTTCCCCCAGGGCTCTTCTTCCTGTCTACACGGCAACCCACAAGCACTGTCAACGGAGCGTGGACAGCACTCCACGAGCATCCTGAGCGAGGGCCCCCAGGGATGGCTTTCTTCCCGCTTGTGAACTGAAGGCCACAGGCTCAGACCCAAGAGTGTGTGTGGTGTCCACACAGGGCGACACAGTGTCCCAGAGGCTTAGGAGAGAAACAATAGGCTGATTTTTAAAATTACTTTAAAATTTTTTTAATATGTGCTTTGAATTAAAAGATTTTTCTTCCCCCTCTGGCTTCCTCTTTAGCCACTGCAAAATTCTCTCTCAGGAGGAGTGAAAATCTGCCTGCACAGTATACAGAGAATTACACAGGTGTGCGACACAGGTGTGAGATCCATGAAGACACAAGGCTGAAGTCCACGTCCAAGGATGTTGCCAACATGACATCCACACCCAGACACTGCAGAGTTGATTAACAATAGAAAATTCTCTTACGAGGAATCACAATGGACAGACTCTCCAGTCCCTTTCTGAGTCACGTAAGCTAGCTCACGCCTAAGATGGCAACTACTCACTAACTGGTGTGTGTATGTGTGTGTGTGGGGGGGGGGTTCACCTCTTCTGGAGCCGCACAGGCACCCCATGCTGTGCTTGGCGCGGTATCCCAGGAACACGCCACAAGCGTGAACCCCAGCACGGCTTCTGTGCCACCAGGCAGCCACAGAGGCAGGGGCCTTCACACTTTAGAGTGCGCGTCGGCTACACCAGCCGCAGGGCAGACACCTCTCCACTCCTGCCCAGAAAACGAGGCCATGGTCCAATTAGGATGCTCGGAGGAGGCGCAGAGGAGTAATTAAGTTGGGAGGCCTCTTGAGGAGGCACACAGGGCCACGGCTCCGGAGACGCCTCCCAAGCACCGCTGAAGCCTGGCACTGCCCACTGCACGCTGCCCCACTGAAAGGATCCTGAAGACCTCATCTGCTCACACCTCTGTGCCTCAGACCCAACACATTACTTCCTCAGGTTAAGATTTTCAGGTAGATCCTGCAAATAAATATGAAGCCACATCTGTCTCCATGGAGCCCCGCCACGGTAAAAGTCTCTGTGAATTACATAAACGTGGACTTCACAGCATTTCCTCAGCCTGTTTGCCTTCATTTAAGTGTTCAATTATATCCAAAATATATTTAAATATTCCAAAAGTTTATCGAACCCAAGTTATCAAAAATGTAAACAGAATTTACCTAGCTTGTATTTGCAAGCTTTTCATTTACCCTGTCCTGACACTCTCAGGGACGCTGGCTGAAGCTGCTGACCCTGAAGCTTTACCGAGCTTCCTGGCAGACACTGCCAACCACTAAAACTACCATTATGGAAGCTAGTTTGCAGTTATCATTTGATTTAGGACACTGAAACATCGCCACTGTGGCCATCCGGGACGCTCTGAGCAAGCTCCAGCTGCCTGGCCCGCGCTCGGCTGGCGGTGCTGCGCAAACGCTCCGCGCCGAGACTCCAGCAGCAGCCCTGGGGCCTCAGAGCACCGGCCTGGGGCCCTGTCCTCAGGAGGGTCAGGATGGAGACTGGGGAGAAGCTGAGAAGCAGGAGCGGAAGTAGACGGGACTTCCAGGACAAGAGTCAGAGGCTGCGCCCCCCCTCACACTCCACAGTCAGACTGCCTGGCCTGCAGCTGTCTGCTCAGGATCTGGTAGGAGGACAGGAAAGCCACGCCCACGTGGAAGAGGATCTGCCAGGCGTTCCGCAGCCCGTGCAGGTATGCGTTGCCCAGGCAGATGACGCCCAGCAGCAGCGCCACCTTCAGCGTCCTGGCCGGACTGTAGAACAGGTACAGGTGACACTGGAACGAGAGCATGGCACCCGCTCAGAGCAGCCACAGCCACAGGCAGCTGCACCCGCCCACTCATTACCGACACCTGCACGCACTCACTTATTGACACCTGCACACATTCGAGTATTAACTGAGTTCGCTGCAGCAAAGCTGAGACCAGCTGCTACTAATCACTGAATGAATGGGAGATTCAAAAGGGAACAAAACAGGTGTCCCCGAGGAGAGCTGCTAGAGACACAGGCAGATGTCCAGAGAAGAGAGAGGTGCAGCTCAGGGCAGACAGGTGGGGAGGCCCCGGGGCTGAGCGGCTCTCTGTGAGGTCCTCCTCGGGGCTGGGGGAAAGTCGAGAATTCCTGCTGTGGTTTCTCCTGAGTCTCAGCCACACCGAGTTACAGTTCCCCCAGGCACCGGGCTGCAGCGTCCCCGGGGAGGGACCGCACCTACCTGGACCATGCAGGCCACAGAAGGAATAAAGAAAGCCAGAATGTTTCCAACCTCCTCCTGGGCAACCTGAGATCGGGCACACAGAAGAAAGGTTCGGCTGAAAGGGGCCACTGTGGCTCAAAGTCTGTTATCCTCATCTCCCTGGTGTGACTGACTGCACAAACATCCCAGCCAGATCCAGGGTTGCCATGTGACTGTCTGAATGACTACAGAGACTTTGGATACTCCCATCCCAGGCCGCCATGCTAAATCCTTCTCAGGGCTGTCCCTGCTGTCACCTCCTCCGTGCTGTCCCTGCCCTGTGCCATGAGAACCTCCAGGCAAGGTCTGTCTTAACCACCTTGCCAGCCAGGCACCAATTCTCCTACAAACAGCTGGCAAGTGCCCGGTTCACACCTGGTCACTGATGAGATGGCCTAAGGTTGTCACGCTCCCAACACAGGGCTGACACTTCAAAGGGGTCAGTCAACAGCAGTCTCCTGGGCTCATCACCCACAAGCCATCATCCTTTACTCTCTAGTCAACACAGCACCTCCCTGAGCACTATGACGCTACCTTTTCTTCTTAATCCGGAATTTCATTCTGCTCACACTTTCCCATCCCCTGCCCACTCCCACATCCTCCCTGCCCCACCAACCAACTCCACGCTTTCTTTCTCTCTTTAAAAGAACAGGAAGAGAGGGAGAAAGAGAGAGAGCCCACAGTAAGCACACACACACACACACACAGAAACCATAACATACAAGACCAGTAGGATAAAAAAATGCCCAAACAAAACAATGAGATAAAAATCTACAAAAACATTTTTACTCTACCTTTAAAAAAATAACTACCCGCTTATGCTAATAATTCCATTTCGTTGTCAAGTGTTTCAAATACTTCCAAGAATATATTTTTTAAAAAGTATTTGGAAAAAAAGCATTGAAATAGGAAGTTGCTTCACCATCAGTGGCCAATGACAGGAATGCTCACTGCATCCCAGAACGTGGCTCTCTGACGGCGAGAGGAGGCTTCTGTGTGCCACATGGAGCATCCCTCCTAGAGCCCGATAGTGTGATAGTCCCGCCTGCGTCTACTGACAGCACAATCTTGATTACCAAGGGCACAGCAGCAGCCAGGACATCTCCTTCTCAGCACACCCCAGAGCGCCCAAGGTCAGCCACAAGAGGAATCCTTCCAGAGTCATTCAACACACCACAAAGAGGAATTTTTTGGTTTATTCTTTTATTTAATACTCTACCCTAAGCTGGCCCAGAACTCTTCTGTAGCTTGAATGGCTGGTCTTCCTGCCTCCACCTCCCTAGTGCTGGGACGGGGGTGGGGGCATCACCATGGCCAGCATATGGATTAAAATCTCAAAATTGTTGTATTTGAATTTTTAACTTTCATAAAGCCTACCTGTGCCAAGCAGCAGTAGCACACACCTTATCCCAGCACTGGGGAGGCAGAGGCAGATGGATCTCTATGTGTTCAAGGCCAACCTGGTCTGCAAAGTGAGTTCCAGAAGAGCCAGGAACATAAAGAGAAACCATGCTGCAAAAAAAACTAAACCAAACCTAAAATCTAACAATCTGGTAAATAAAATATTTCCCATCATCAGCTTCTGTCACTTGTCTTTCCATTGTAAAGTAGGGTTGGGGATGAAGCTCTAGGGCAAAGGGTCTGTGCCAAAGTATTCACAAGGTTCAATCCCCAGCATGACCACAAAAAAATCCAGAAAAAAGCTCACCTGTAAGGAATGCTCTGCGAGGTGGACCCCACGGATGAGGTTCAGGGCAGCACACATGATGTTGAGAACAAGGGAGAGGACACCCAGAGCTGTCACCGGCTCCATCCGAAGATTCGGAGCTTCACAGTGAAGAGAAAGGAGAGTGTCTGGTGAGAATTGCCTCTATGACAGAAAGGTGAATGAGGACACCTCTGCTAACAGGCCCACGATGCTAAACCCACACCACAGGCACATTTACAAAGCAGCAGAGGTTAGCGGGCCAAGCCAGAAATGAATGGATATCAAAAATGGAGGCAAACTTCTTCCAGAAAAAAAAAAAAAAAAAAGCCACTTTCATGTCAAACACAAATCTGCAAGCACTTAATCCCATTCTTATTTTAACTGGGTGACTTGCTCCCATAGGGCAGTGCCCAGAAATGTCAGCAGGAGAGCAAGTGAAAGGGGCGCTGTTAAGCATCCCTCAGGGCACGGTGGTCCAGCACAGTAGCCCACTACTGCGTGCACACAGGCCGAGATGCTAGGGGCAGGGGCAGCCAGGACTCCTTAAGCACCTCCGCCATCACCTCACTCCTTGGTCTGTAAACTGCTCCACTCTTTTCCAATAAGGACACTGTTGAGTGTCGCGTGGGCATCCAGAGAAATTCACAGCAGATAACTTTTTAAACTCTAAAGCACCCAGGAACGGGGGTATTTAATCCGGACAGTCTGAATGGCTGGGCTACAGCCATGGCCAGGATGGTTATGAGAACAGACTCTTTCCCAAAGGTCACATTAAAACAAACTGGGGTTCACATATGCTCTCCAGCCCGCTCTCCTGTCGTGCTCCTTCCTAAGCATCCTTTCTGATCCTGACGTCCCCCACATGTAATGCGCACACATGTGCCCTGTGAGCCCCAGCCCAGCTAGCACCCACGGTTAGTGTGTTAGTGTCCATACAGCAATCGACTTCCTGTTAGAACAGAACATGCTACCTGTGAGGACGCTAGCCTTGGGAAAGCAAGGTGAAGCAAACCACAGTAAAATGTCCTAGACAGACGGGCAACTTGGCACTTTCAGGATTTGCTCCTCTTGTCTGAGTGTTAAAAAAACAGAACATATGTCACGAAGGTGTCCCCGTGCTCATGCATGGAAGGGAGAAGCTCAGGCCCAATCACCTGGCCTCCTCCTCCAAAGGCCCAGTGTCCCCCACACTCTGGACAGCCTGCTGACTGTGAGCCAACCTGGGGATTTCACTGCTTTAAACACACTCGGCCAAAACCAGACATTGTTAATATGCTGCTTAAATTTCAAGCCGTGAGGTTAGCTTGGAAGCTTTAAAAATTAGATCGTTACGACGCTGACAGCTCTCCAGGAGGTGCACCGTGGCCTGTGGGCAGGGGTTGGGGACAGACAAAGGGAGGACAGATCGAGGGAGTCTTCTCCCATCGTCTGGGCTCTAGGGCTCCAGCCCAGGTGCTCAGTCATGGAGGCAAGCCATTACCACAGAGCCATGTCACTGGGCCCACTGCAGAAGTTTTAGATGCCACATGGACACTTCCCTCCAGCCTTCCTCCAAAAAGAGAATCAGAGCGTCGCAGAGCAAGCTTCCGAGTCTCAGTGAGAAGCCAAGGAGAAGCCACACAGTCCAGCGAGGAGCCTCCAACAGCCATTCTCAAAACATGTACGTCTGTGAACTGCACCTTCAACAACCTGCCAAGTCAGCCTGGAAACTCCAGTGTCACCAGATGGCGTCCTTGAAGCAAGCCACATTACGACAGCAAGGTTCCCTTTGTCCTTTATCACAAACATCTGGAAATGGCCCCGCCCACTTCCTCCTACCATATTTGATGTGAGGCCACCAAACCAGTCCATTTTTAATGGAAAAAAAAAAAAAAACACAAACAAACAAAACCTATTTTTGACATGCATCCCTTCATGTCCAGCAGAGAACAGCAGGCTCTTACCAGGCTCAGAGTGCACTGGGGTGTGGCCGTTGAGCACACCATTGGCCACATCTGTCCCCTCCAAGGACAGAACTGCCGGAGGTTGTAACTCCAGCTCCTGCTGAATCTTGTCGAAGCTGGTCTTCACCTGGGAGGCGCTCATGTGGTTAAAATGCCACTTTGTTTTCTGAATGACACTGTCTGCAGAAAGAGAGGCCAAGCTGAGCATCATCAGAATGATACATACGGGAAGCCAAGCACGTTGCTAAGCAACCAGCAACTCAGCCAGATTCTGAAGAGTCAGTGATGGGAGGTCAGGTGACTGCTACGTATTAATACTAGCCTGCTCTACTTCTTCAGGGCAGAGTAACTAAAGTGTGGCCGGGAGAAGACCCTCGCCCTCGGAGACCTGGGCCGGCAGGAATTCCAGAACCTGCCGCTTCAAACTGTTTCCAAGCTTGGAACAGGAATGGCCATTTCTGATGGGCTCATACCAAACGCTTTCTTTCAAACCACAAATCTGAGTCTGGTACCAGCTGGGAAGGCAAGTGTGGCAGGGGTGCCGGCTGAGCTTGCCAGCGTGACGTGAGCCACAGTCCATGAGACTGGCCTGTACGCAAACCTACGAGGCATTTTCTTGACCTCCCACTGATGTGGGAGGACAGAGCCCACTGTGGTCAGGGCCTCCTGGGGGAGGCGGTCCTGAGCTGCATGAGAGAGCCAACCGAGCAGGCCATGGAGGGCAGGCCTGTAAGCAGCACTGCTCCGAGAACTCTGTCTCAGCTCCCGCTCCAGGCCCCTGCCCTGACTTCCCTCCGTGGTGGCTATGTACACCCTGGAAACCAAATAACCCTTTTCTTCTCAAGCGGCTTTTGATCGTGGTGTTTACCACAGCGACAGAAAACAAACTAGGACAGAAATACTGGCTTTCGTTCTTTTCGTTATATTATTATTAAACCACTTCAACAAATCATTGTTTCATTGAGTCAAGGGCTCACGTAGTCCAGGCTGCCTCAAACTTGCTATGTAGCCAAGGATGGCCTTGAACTCCTGATGTGCTCAGCTGCTAGGATTATAGGTGGCACCACAGGCTGGCCCTAACATGTCCGTGAGGTGGGAACTCTATGACATACAGGTCTAGGGTCATCGCTCTCTGACTCATCACACTCCCACACCCCACAGAGCCACGTGGTGGGGGTGGGTCCTGTCAGAGCCGCTCACTGCTCTGCAGGGAAGCCATGTACAGAGACGAGGGGAAAGAACGCAGCACCACTCTCTCCACCCCAGCTGGGATACAGAGCCGCAGCTGTGGCCAGGACAGGAAGAGGGGCCCGGGGCAGCAGCTTCACAAGAGCCTCCCAGAGCACCCCAGGTCTGCCAGGGCGCTCTGCCCCTGTGTGACAAGCATTCTCGACAGCCAGGAGGCCACGGGGTATGGAGAGGCCTCTGGCAGACCCGGCCTCACACCTGTCTGTTCCAGACAACTGTTCTAAGCCACCCACATACCAAATATGCACTACCCACTCTGCTGGCTCCCTAGAGCAATGTGCTCAACCTCCCGAATGCTGTGACCCTTTAATACAGTTCCTCGGGTTGTGGTGACCCCAACCGTACAATTATTTCTATTGCTGCTTCATAGCTGTAATTCTGCTCCCGTTATAAACTGTACTGTAAATATACGATGCTTCCGATGATCTTCGGCGACCTCTGTGAAAGGGCTGTTCAACCATCCCTCAAGGGGCTGCAACCCATGGGCTGAGAACCATCGCCTCAGAGCTCAAAATGAACCAATCCTGGCCAAACTGAGCACACCCTGTGACTGTCAGGCTGTGCTCAGAAGATCTGGAACCACACACCTATGACTGTCAGGCTGCGCTCTGGAGGCCTGGAACCACACACCTGTGACTATGAGGCTGCACCCTAGAGGCCTGGAACCACACACCTGTGACTGTCAGGCTGTGCTCTGGAGGCCTGGAACCACACACCTGTGACTGTCAGGCTGTGCTCTGGAGGCCTGGAATCACACACCTGTGACTGTCAGGCTGTGCTCTGGAGGCCTGGAATCACACACCTGTGACTGTCAGGCTGTGCTTTCTTGAGGCCTAGAACCACACACCTGTGACTGTCAGGCTGTGCTCTGGAGGCCTGGAACCACACACCTGTGACTGTCAGGCTGCGCTCCGGAGGCCTGGAACCACACACCTGTGGCTATAAGGCTGCGCCCTAGAGGCCTGGAACCACACACCTGTGACTGTCAGGCTGCGCCCTAGAGGCCTGGAACCACACAGCCCTTCTGGCTGAGCAGGCCTTGTCAACCTGCTGAGGGAAGGACCAAGATTTTCTCATAAACTGTTAAGAGCCAGAAGCTCTGACAAAATGAAGGAATAAAATACCGCAGAAATGTGAAATCACCACAGAGGCTGGAAACATTTCCTCTACCTTCTGGGCTCATTCCCCATGGAAGAACACTCCCTGAGTGGCTCTGCCCAGAGCTGCTGTCAACAGAACTTTCTCCAAGTGTAAGACAGGAAACATTTCAGGATGCTGGGCACATCCTAGACAGGTAACAGCCCTGGATCACAGATCCTAGTTTCCGGGCCTGGGGCTAGCCTGCCCCTCCCCATAGGCTGTGAAGACCCAGAAAGCGGCTGTGGTAAGCCTCAGGGCCACTTCATTTGCTGTGAAGTCAATGACATGTGGTTGCACCTGCCATGGCTTTCCTAGATGGGTAAAGCCAAATCTCAACTTCAATTTCTATACACACCACGTGAGAAAAGAAAAGCAGGAAAGCAGCTACAAACCGAACTCGAGAAAAGCATAGGGCCGGGAGGCGAGGCCGAGGCAGGCGCTGTCATACGACGCTATGAAGTCCCACCACAGGGTCTCCAGGAAGCAGAAGGCCATGGCTGCTGGGCACTGATGCGAGCAGATGGCCATGCAGGCCACGTCCCCCGACGATAGGGAACTGGAAGAGAAAGCGACGTCTGAGCTGCCAGGAACCAGACCACGCATCCTGGCTCTTCTTTGTTATTCATGCGTCTATTTCCTTTGCTTTAAAGACAAATCTGTGTAGCCCAGGTTGGCCTTTCACTGATGATCCTCCTGGCTCAGCCTCCTGAGTGCTAGGATTATAGGCACAGACTTGGTACACACGTGCACATACAGCCAAAACACTCACACACATAAAAAGCAATTTTAAAATTTTAAATTAATATTTTTAAAGGAAAGACTAAGGCTGAAAGCTAGCTCAGCAAATAATGGTGCTTGCTGCCCAGGCTGACGCCCCACGTTAAACCCCCAGAACGCACACTGAAAAGCTGGATGTGGTGAGTGTACATGCAATCCAAGGACTCCTAGGGCAAAATGGGAGCTGAGACAGAAGGGCTTGCTCAGACTCACAGGCTAGCTACGCGGACACACAGTCGGCAGAAACAACCAGAAGTGTCTGACCTCGCAGGGCGGGAAGACAGAACCAGGTCCCAGAAGTTAAGGTCAGCCCCCACCATGCATGCTACGCCACTGGAATGACCATGTAGGTGTGTACACATTCCTAGCGTGCACAGGCACTGGGGGTCTAGCCCTGGCACCATAAAAACACACAGAACAAGAAAAGTCGACAGTGTCTTATAGTCCTGTTTTTAAGACTGACTGTGATGTCACAGATTTTTTTCCAGGAAAAGGGTGTCCCGCACAGACCAGATTCTCAGAGGTCGGTGTAGGAAGTGAGCTGAGGAGGCGAGGCGGGATCAGCACCTCAGAGAGGGTGCCTGCTCCACAAGGAGGTGCCTCAGGACCCCAGCTACCACCCTGCTGCCTGGCGGCACCCTTCGGCCCCCCGCCCAGCATGGTTCACCAGTTCCTTACGCTTTTATGATTCTGAGACCAAAGAGCCCTACAAGGACCCCCACTTCTCTGGCCAATTATATTACAAAAAGGAAACGAGGGACTGGTGAATGCCACAGCTATTTAAGAGCCTGCCTAGGCCCTGAGGGCTTCTCGCTTCAAGTCTCACTCAAGAGAGGACTGAGCGCAGGAGCGGTGGACCTGGCGCCCAGCTGGCTGCCCTCAAATCCCGGCTTCGCTGCTCACTACCCAGAGCCTCGGTTAAGTCGCCTGACCTCAATTCCTTCTGTGGAACACGTGCCCCTGCCACGTGCCCCATAAGCCACTGGGAGCACAGGAAAGCCATCAGGGTACACAGGCCTCACGGCCTCTAGCACCACACTCTCCCTGTGGCGCTCCCTGTTCAGTGATCAATAATCTGTTTCTCACTTACATTCTCTGCCCTCGCCCGTTTTCCTTCCCCTGTTCCTGGCGTGGAAATGGAAAAACTGGGCTGGGGGTGGAGCTCAGTTGGTAGAGTGCTTGCATAAGCCAAGTGTGATGGCTCCTGCCGGCAATCCCAGCACCAGGGAGGCAGAGGCAGGAGCATCACAAGTTCTAGACCAGTCTCAGCTACAGTCTGAGAACCTGGCTTTGGGAACCTTGCATCGGGGCTGGTCCACTCTCTCCTTTCCACTCCCTGGCATTTTAATAGCTCCCCCTCTTCTTCCTTCCACTGCACCTAAGTGAAAAATCAAATGACTGAGAGGTGCCCCCGAGGGACCCCCACATTCACGGGTGCTCTACTGGCAGTCCCGGGTGGGGCCCTGAAGATGGGTACCCCCTCCCTTCCTAGGCTGCCGTAGGTGCACACAACTGTGGCTGCTGAGACCGAACCCGCCTTTCACCCACGAAGCCGCTAGCAGTGCTACCTCACACCCTGGAAAGGTGTTCACTTACTACACATGGAAGTCACGGCCGGCTGCGGAGCCTCGGCCTGGATGCTGAGCCAGCCTCGGGGCCAAGGTCTTGAGCTGCCTCCTGCATTCCAGAAACTCCTGGGCGTGGTAGAAGTCAGTGGAGGCTGACAGGGGCAGTCCGTCTCTCACCCGTACTATGCTGGCGAAAAGGATCATGGACATGGTCCGAGAGAGAAGTCATGAAGACGCCTGAGGAAGCAAGGTGGCCTATGAGTGAGGCCGGTGACAGTGCCCAAGACCCATCCTTAGAAACGCAAATTACGTCCCCCATGTCACTCCCAACTCTGCACATCCTTTTCTTCCCTCTTTGATTCGTAACCTTCCTTCTCGCTACTGAAGACTCCCTTCTGAGAAGTAAGCCAGCTGGGACAGAGGAGGTGGGCAAGAAGGGGTAGCAGAAGCACTGGCAGAGGCTGCAGAGTTCAGGGCCCTAAAGGGACAGGAAGTGGCCGGCACAGAGGAAGGGAAGGAGTACTAAGCAACGCAAACTCCACACGGGAAAGTGGAGGGGCATGGGGGAGCCTGGCCCGCAGTGTGGGACAGCAAGAGGCAGAAGGCGACTGAGCAGAGAGCACATCCTCCACAATGTCTGCTATCTGATACAAAGCCAGCCTTCAAGATGATGATGGAGCCCCACAGATGGCTGGAGGGAGTCAGCAAAGCACATCATGGTGAGAGAGCAAATATTTGATCACACTATGCGAACACATGAAGAAACAAAAGGAAATAGATCTGGGCCTTGTGGTGCCTTTGGCAAATTAGGAAAAGGTACCTCTCAGGATGGAAGGAAACCTGTTAGCACGGCCAGAGCCACAGGGTTGGTCTACGTGCCACTGCCATCTGTGCGGCGGGACACAGCGTGCACATCTGGGGGGAGTCAGCCCCAGGTGGCCAGACAGCCTTGCCTGGTCTCCCCATGCTACACGTCCCCCTTTGGGGCCCCGTGTGCTGGGCCCTCTCTAGTGGGCTAGTGGGCGCAGTGGTGGCACTGCCCCAGGGAGACAGCTTTCCTCCAGCACCACTCCTGGCTTCCACTCACCTGTGCCCTTCTCGGGGATGGGTGAACTCACTCACACATGCACACACAGGAGAGCTCAAGCCCTTTATCCCGAATCCGCCCAGGTTTTCCAGGCTGCACTGACTCCTGTTCTCTGTCAGGCAGAGAGCCACTTCTCAACCCTCCCTGGTTTAGCGCTTCAAATTCCCTGCGGCGCCTGCGGGGCCAGGCCAGTCAGCAGAGGGCGCTGCAGGCTCTACAGCCCTCCACCGCTGGTGACTTGACTGCCACCCCTCCCCCGGGGAAGAAGTGCACCAACAGCCTGGAGGGCAACAGCACCACCTGCTCACTTTTGTGTCTGCAATACTGATTTTAAAAAACATTTGTGAGAAGTCCTGACTCAGCGGAAGAACACAAGATCAGCTTGAGAACAGAACAGGCCTGAGGTTCAAAACACTAACTCCAAACACGGGCCTCATGTGGTCAGTGCGGCCTCACGTGGTACAAGCAAAGAAAATGAGAAAGACAATGAATCAAAATATGCCAGAAGCCGGGAGGTGGTGGTGCACGCCTTTAATCCCAGCACTTGGGAGGCAGATCTCTGAGTTCAGGGTTAGTCTGGTCTAGAGTAAGTTCCAGGACAGCCCGGGCTACACAGAGAAACCCTGTCTTAAAAAGCAACATACATACATAATACATATGCCTATATATCTATGTTTACATATATGTCTCTATATAGATATAAAATAGATACATAGATATACACACATACATACATACGCACACCAAGAGTGTTAAGACAAGCCCAAGCATCCCAGTGTAGACACCTCCCCTATGTTAATTGCCCACCAAGCCTGCAGGGAGGAAATGGTGTTTCCGTGTTTCCGATTGACAGCAACCCTGAGAACCAGTTTGGCCACTCTCAGGAGGACCCTGAGGTCCTCAGCTTCACCCTAAGACGTTTACTGACCAAACCTGCTTTTCCTCAATAAGGTAACCAAAAGTTCCAACTGCTAAAGCTCTGCTCAGCTGCGTGAGAGCTGCCAGGAGGGAAGCCTTAAGGTCCTTCCTGTGATTCGTGAACAAAGGTGGCATGATGAATCCACTGTGTCTGAGGGGCTGAGGGATTAGACCCAGCTGAGGAAGAATTTTTAAAATATTTGTTTATATGAATGATCTGTTGTCATGCCCAGCAGAAGAAGGTCCCATTACGATGCCTGTGACCCGCCATGTGGTCGTTGGTAATTGAACTCAGGTCCTCTGGAAGAGCAGCCAGCGCTCTAACCACTGAGCTGCCTCGCTAGGCCTGAGGTAGAATTTTGAAGACGCTATCTCCTGTTAGTAACAGGCACGCTGGGGTGGGATGTTGCAGCTCAGTGGCTGAACAAGGCCCTCGGTGCTGAAGCAACTACAGTCCCAGAAGACAGAGAAGAGTTTATAACAAGGGAAGGGCTGACCTTCGTGGGGTTATGTTTCTCAACGTGGGGCCATGAGCTATCACAATGCAATTGCACTTGAGTAAAACAGCATGCCTAGCCCCGTGTGCTGGCGCACAACTGTCATCCCAGCACTCGGGAAGGCAGAGGTGAGCAGATCTCTGTGAGCTCAAGGCCAGCCTGGTCTACAATGGGACTCCAGGACAGCCAAGACTACACAGAGAAACCCTGTCTCAAAAAACCAAAAACCAAAACCCAAAACCACACACACCAAAAACGGAAGTGTGTGTGTCAAGCCTAGGAACCCTGCTGTCCCCACAGAGACTAAGAGGAGGATCCTGAGTTCTGAGCCAGCTTGGGCTACAAAGTGAGACCCTGCCTCCAAACCCCTGGAAGTGCAAGGTAGCAGTTTTCCAGCCCTACTAAGTGCAAACAAAACCCTGCACCTCAGTTATAGAACAAGTGTGAAGAGGTTCTAAAAGAAGGCAGGAAGGCAAATGGAAGCTCATTGGTACCCTCTGTGTCACACGCTTGAGACCGAGCGCGGGAAGAAGCAGCAACTCTGAGGAGCCAATGGCGACAGGGCGGGAGGAGCACAAGCCTGTCACTACAACAGAAGCTGCCTACTGTACGTACACAGGATCAGGAGCGGGGCAGCCTCAAAAGCCAGAGAAGCTTCACATTAAAAACCTGACTGGGGTTGGAGAGATGGCTGAGTGGTTAAGAGCCCTGACTCGCACTTACAGAGGACCAAGGTTCAACTCCTAGCACCCACATGGTGGCTCGCAACCATCTGCATCTCCAGCTCCATGTGGCCTAAGCCTTCTTCCAGCTTCTCCAGTACTGCCCTCATGTGCATATACCTACACACACACACACACACACACACACACACACACACACACTTAAGAACAGATCTAAAATTAGAAGAATGAAGGGGTCCCTGTGTGTTTGCGCACACCTTTAAAAGCCAGCTCCTGAGAGGCCAAGGCAGGTGGAACACAGGGTGAACTGGAGGGAGGCCTGCTCTAGGAAGTGCGGTCTAGGGAAGCCAGGCGAGCCCTGTCTCAAATTAAACAGACAACAGACAAACTGAAGCACTCTGCTGGCCGAGAAAGCTGGAATCAAAGGTCACATGCTGGGCTGGATGTCAGTGAGGAGCTGAAGCGTGGGCGCAGGGCCTCAGGTCTGAGCCTCAGAACCGCCAACATCATCATCAGAGAGAGGAAAACCGGGGGCCACACACTGTACGAACACCTCTGTGTAATGTTCTCAAGACCAGCCGAGCTCTGCAGCGAGGCCTCGTCTCAAAACTGAAGAGCTGGCGTGCCCCGCAGAGTCAGAGCACTGGCCTGGCATACAAGCCTCGGTTCAATCTCTAGGACTACAAAATAGATTTAAAAAAAAAAAAAAGTGAAGGGTCCCTGGTATCTCTCTGGGCATTATCTTTGCAACTTCCTCTGACTGTATTTCAAAAACTGAAAGAAAAAAGAGAAAGGGTTTAGCATCAGGTCTCCATGGGGGCTGTGTGCTTACAAAGTCATGTTTAACCATGGCCACATCAGGACAGCACAGTCCACTCGCTGTGGTTCTGAGTGTGCGGGAGCCGAAGGATGCCCTCCTCCCCAGGAGCTCCACACCCACGGGGCATCTTAAACCTGGAAGACGCTACGATAATGGTCAGGGTTCCTCACAAAGCTGCCTGGGAGACAGCTAGCAATCAATTGTGTTAAACTTGGCCAAAAGACACCTGCCGTCCTAGTGCTGGCGTCTGAGGCAGCGCACGTTCAGGGCTGTCCTGAGTTCTGTGACAAAGCCCTGACACATCAAACAGAATAAACCTGCTTCTGTCGCCCGCCCCCCAGGGTCAAACCCCAAGACCCAAACAGTAGAAAGTGGGATCTGACTCCTGGAACGTATCCTATTTCCACAATGTGTACAGGTGTGCGCGCACACATGCACACACACACACACACACACACACTTAAAAATAAGTATTTTAGCTGGGCGGTGGTGGTACATGGACCAGAGTGGGTTCCAGCACAGCCAGAGCTACACAGAGAAACCCTGCCTCAAGACAGATAGACAAACATATCTAAGAAGAACCGCTGAGCGGATGGATGAGGAACTAGAAGTTATCTTCTTTTGTCCACTGACACAGGAAATGAAGGTCTGCCATACTTCTGAACCACACTCTGAAGATTCTCACATACTAACCAGAGACAGTACAAGGAGGCTTCTATGGGCGACATTCTGTGTAAGCAGAAGCATGGGTGACGACCACAATGTCCATGCTCATGTTTTATGTAACACATCTTTTCTGTTGTAGTTTCATTTTTGTTTGTTTTGTGTTTTTTTAAGACAGGGTTTCTCTGTGTAGCTCTGGCTGCCCTGGAACTCACTCTGTAAACCAGGCTGGCCTTGAGCTCACAGAGATCCACCTGCCTCTGCCTCCTAAGTGCTGATATTGATAGTGTGCACCCCCACTGCCACCATCACCACCACTGCCACCACCGACGCCACTGCATCAGCTCCTGCCTCGGGTTCCAGCCCTGCCTGACGTCCTGCCCTGACGTCCTCCAACGATGGACTCTGATCTGGAAGTGTACGCCGCCGCCAAATAAGCCCTTTCTTCCCCAAAAAGCTGCTTTTTGTTCCCGGTGTTCCGCTGCAGCAATAGAAACCCTAACTAATGGGGTAGAGGGAACAGAGAAGCTGACCGGATAGGACGTGACTAACATCACAGCCATCCCTCTGCACTTGATCTCAGCCAAAAGGCTGACAAGCAATTCAACTGCCCTCTGTATTTGTGGGTACTGCAGCTGCAGATTCAACCAACCTCGGATGGAAAATATAAAAAAAAAAAAAAACAACAAGCAAACCTGTATCGGCAGCTGAACGTTGTTTCCCAGACAGTATCATGTGGCAACCACATACACAGCACACTGCACAGATGTTCTAATTAACTCGGGCACACAGAAAAATGTGCACACTGCCCTCAGCCATTGTGCGCAATGGGCTGAGCCCAAGCCCCCAAGCACACAGAGGGACTGGACCTTCACACGGATGACACTACTAAGTGCACAGAGCTTCCCTCCACCCACTACTCAGGGATTAGGAGGGAGAAGCAGGCTTCAATCTCAGACTTCCATATTCTTTCCATGGCATTCCCACCTCTGGACCGAAGCTTTGGGCTCACAGCTACGGTCTCTCTAAAGCGTCCTTCTCCAGAGCAGTCCTGCTGACAGCTAACTGGAGGCTGGTGTGGGACTCAAGCCTGTAATCCCAGCACCCATGAGCCTGGGCTACAGCGAGACTGTTTAAGACAGAAAAATCTCTCATCAGACATTTGCTAGTAAGAGGAAGGGCCCAAAGTTACACCTGTTACAACTGCCCCTTAAGAAGCAGAGTGGTGCACGCTGTTAATCCCAGCACTTGGGAGTCAGAGGCAGGCAGATCTGTGGGTTTGAGGCCAGCCTGGTCTACAAATCGAGTCCAGGACAGCCAGGTCTCTTGCTACACAGAGAAATCCTGTCTCGAAAAACAAACAAACAAAAAGCAGAGTGTGGTGGCTCATGCTCCTAATACCAGCACTTGAGGGGGCATAGGCAGGAAGGTCTCGAGTTCAAGGTCACCCCCAGCTAGGCGGCATGTTCAAGACCAGTTTAGGCTACCTGACAGCCTGTCTAAAGAGAACAAAGGGGGTGGGTGAGCATCTTGGTGGAACTCACTCACCTGCAATCCCGGTACTTGGGAGGAAGAGAAAGGCAGATGCCAGGGTCAGCCTGGTCCACACGGTAAGTTTCTGACAGTCAGGGTTATGGCGAGCCCTTGTCTCTAAAATGAAATAAACCACTTCTCCTTGCTGTGTAGTCTAAAGCGAGCTGCCCTGTCCGGCCACGCACCACCTCTACCACCCGCCTTGATCTGAAACACTGTGGGACCTCAAAACGTCCACAAAACATGTACCTGGTTCTTCCCCAGAAAGCCACCGTTCGACCGAATCCTGCATGCCGGCGAGACCACTTAGGGCTGCCCGGCTTTCCCGTCCCTAACAGATGCTTTACCCAATAAACTCTCTGCGTAGACTTCTACAGACATGTGCCCTACCCGTTGGTCTGCGCTGCTGTTGCTTGCGTTTTTCTGCTCTTGTCGCTAACCACACCAACTGAGTTGGGCATGCAGGTCACCACGCACCTGATCCCAGGACCTGGGGGGCGTGGGCAGAAGGACCCCACGCTCAAGACCAAACTCGGGTTATATGTGGTCTCACAAAACCACAAACTGTACCAACTCCTTTCCTCAGTGGCGACACTCTTCCTCCCGTGGCTTTGACTTTTGGCAAGCCTGACGCCCGCCCTGCTCTGTAGGTTCTTTGTCCCGGGTTACCCAAGTCCAGGAAAGTTGGTGCAGGGCTGACTAGGCCTTGAAGAAACCAAGTCCCGCAAGACCAGCAGGCTACGGAGAGTTTGCTCTCCAAAGGAAAGAAGCAGCCGCCAGGACTAGAGCTCAGCTTATCGAAGGGACCCACCGCCCCGCCTCTCCCGAGACACGCCCCGGGCCCGCCCCGGGCAGCGGGCGAGCGGCAGCATCCCCGCGGGGACCCGGCGCGCAGGGTCCCGGCCTCGGCGGAGTCCCGCGGCCCGAGCTCCCCGGTGGCCGGGCCCCGACCGCGCCTCTCCACGCCCGCCTGGCCCGCCAGCCTCACCTCGCCCCGCGGCCGACCTCCGCCTCGGCCACCGCAGCCCACCCGGCGGCGGGGTGCAGGTCACCCGCGGCCGGGCTGCAGGAGGTAGGATGCGGCGCGCGTGCGCACGCCCTGAGCGCCCATTCGCTGCTGCTAAGCGACGCTCACACCAAACCGACCAATCCTGGAGCGTCTCTGCGGTCCGGTAGCGCACACTCGGGAACTGCGTGAGCCTCGAGGGCCCCCTCCCGCTGCTTCCCACCGCCCTAGTCTCGCCCGCTGGGCCGAAATCCACGCGGGTCTCACCTCGAGAGGTGCGAAGAGGCTTCGGGGTCCCCTGGATGCCGGGCCAGCAGCGGACAGGGCTGCTCTCCGAGGCGCCCAGGCCCCGAGTGACACTCCTTGGGCGTGGGTTCTTGCAGGCTACGCAGCTGGGCAGGAAGCCCGAGATAGAGGATCCGAAGAGCACAACCTCTTGCCAGCCTGGAGGAGGTGCCAAAGTCCGATCCCGGAGCGACACACCCTCGCGGTTAGGTTAGGGGCAGATGTGGTAGCAAAGTCAGGCCCTTACTGTTGTGACAAGTGCTGAGCACCGCTGTGGGCCGCTCAGTGTGAATACGGCAAGGAACTCCTGACTCGAGAAACCAAGTCAAGAGGAGGGTAGGGTCAAAGCACCAGGCAGGAAAGCGGGTGTCTAAACACGAGTCGAGCTTTAGAGAAGCATGGGTTACAAAGAGAATTTAAAGGAGCATTTGGCTTGGACTAGGGGTTCAGGGAATGCTTCCCCAAGTCGCCGCCCGTCGGGCAAAGGAGAGTTGGTGTGTTTCAGACAGTCCTGTGCAGAGCACTCCGCGGGGCTGAGGATGTAGCTCTGTTGACAGAAAGCAGGGATAGGCCCAGTCCCCTCCCCATGGGACAGAACTTCAAGCTCTGCGGCCTTCTGAACTCAGAACTTATATCAGTGACTCCCCACGCCCTGGATCTCAGGACCTCAGCTTCTCACTAAGGTTACACCAGCTTCGCTGATGCTTCAGTTTTAGATTTTGAGACGGGGTCTTATGTACCCCAAGCTGACCTTGAACTCGCTGTGTAGCAGACTGTGACTCTCAAGCTGATCCTCCTGCCTTCACTTCCTGGGTGCTGGGGCTACCGATGTGTGCCTCCATGACCAGTTTATGTGGGGCTGGAGCGTGGCCCAGGGTTTCCTGCCTGCTAGACAAGAGCTCTACCCACAAAGCCACCTGCCCGGTCCCAGTCAGTGTTCTGGATTCTGAGGCCAGGTGCCAGTCAGTGATGCTGAGAACTGGCTCCCTTGGTGCCCCAGCGTGTGGTCTCTCAGCCTCTGTGAACACATTCTCCTAATTCGCCTTTACCATGTAGGCAGAGATAGCCTATTAGCTCTGTCTCCGTGGAGGAGCCTCCTACAGGCGCCAGCATGCCAGCAGGACACACAGGTTGTGTCCCGGGAGAGACCTGAGCCGGGTAAAGACTTTTGAGCGGCGTTTCTTTTGTGGGTGGAAATGGAGGCAGGCTTATGTAACCGCAGACATTATGAAAGTAACAAAGGAAGGCTTGTAGTAGTCTGGGATAGCCTTTGGGCGTTGCTGTGTCCTGGTATTCAAGTCTTGCCACAGTCCCCTCCCACACCGAGTCGGGGCAGGTCTGTAACAAGCCTCCACAAGGCTAAGTCATAACATTCACAAAGAAGAAAAGCTGGTAGACAGTGGAGACTGACAGTCCTGTCCTGTGGGTGCCCTGTCTAGGCAGAGAAAACATAGACCTATAACATTCTGGGTTGAGGCAGCGTCGTGCCTCACACCTGTATTCTCAGCCTTCAGGAAGTGTCTGCAGGAGCACTGTCATGAATTTGAGGCCAGCCTGCGTGAAATCGTGAATTCTAGGCCAGCTTGACTACAGTTTAAGACCCTGTTTTAAACAAATCAGTAAGGCTAGAGAATGGCTCGGAGGTTTAGAGTGCTTGTTACTCTTGCAGAGGACCTGGATTGACTCCCTGGGTTCACACAGTGACTCTCAACTATCTGTAACTCCAGAAGGGTTTGACAGCCTCTCCTGACATCCACAGACATCAGACAGACACGAGCTGCAATGCATTTCTGCAGACCAAACAGTCATACACATAAATAAATCTAAAATAAATGTTTAAAAAGAGCAAAAGTAGAAAACTCCAGGTCGGGGCGTGGCTCCTGTGGTAGCATGTTTATGAAGTGTGCATGCATGAAGCCATGGCCTCTGTCCCCAGCACCATAGCCATATCTGTAGACAGACAGGAGAATTAAAAGTGCAAGAACATCCTTTGTGAGACACTCTCTTAAAACTGAAGTAAACCAACAAAATAAGGTCTTCTCACGTGTGGTGGAGCCTTGGAATGTCAGTGTTTGGGATGTGATTTAGACGGAATGTTTCTTCAGCTTCTACCTGGCACACCTGATGAGGCTCAGGCACTACTGCAGAATGCAATGGGAACTGGGTGAGGTGTGCCACCCCCGCAGTCGCTGGCCCCTCATGACCACTGTCACCTTCAGGGCTTTCCATGCCTCTTCATCTCTCCACCCCCATAATCTCCACAGACACCTTCCTGTTAAAATCATTCCTCCGCTCTGAGGGCAGAGCGGTGCCAAGACGTCTCCAGCTGCTCTTCATGGCTCCGCTTCTGCCCATCCTGTCCTCTATAGAATCTCTGGGAGAGTCCTGTCGTGGAGGCCTGATGCGGGAACTTGAGAAGCAAGGAGCTCTGAGTCCTGACTCCACTCAGGGAAGTCATCCCAACTTCTCTTATTGGATTCCCAAGCTGGGAAATGAGGAAGCTGCTGCTTTATATGCCTGAAAGTGGCAGGCATACCTGCTGCAGGGCATGGGGTGGGGGAGACCAAAAAACTCCAGGGAGTCCTCAGGATTCCCCCTTAAATGAAGTTCTAAAGTTGGCCAAGAGGACTCGGGAAAACGCATCAATGGAGAAAATAGTACTTTATATGGGTGTCAACAAACAATGCGATTTCGTAACAATTTTTACTCATGTGTGTTCAATCTCCTGGAGCTGAAATTACAGGTGGTTGTTTATGTAGGTCTGGGATCCAGTCCTCTGCAAGAGCAGGCACGGTTCTTGACCACTAGCACCCCTGGTATGCATTTTCTTATTCCCCAGAGAGAATCTAGGCCCGTTCAAGTATCTTGAGGATAAGAGAAAAGCTAATATTAGTGCTTTCCGGTTTGATCTGGCTGGAGGCAACGCCCTCAGCGCTTGGGGACGGAATTAGAGCGCTTGGGGACAGGGACCTAGGCTGAAGGAGAGGATGCTAAGCCCTTGGCCATCAATCATCAGCCAAGTCCCGCCCCCAGAGCAGCGTCCCAGACTGCGCAAGAGCAAGCCTGCGTGTGCTGGCGCACCCAACCCCAGGCGACGCCCCGCCCCGCCCCGCCCCGCCCAATCAGCGTCGAGTCTCTTGGGCTCCCCTCCCTCTGGCCCTCCCACACGCAGAGGGCGGGGCGCACGCGGCGCAGGTTGCGTCAGCAGCGCGCGACCCGGCTGCTCCCACCTCGGGACTCGGAGTTTCCTCGCAGCATGTCTGTCATCTTCGCTCCTGACTGGCTACGCGGCAAGGCCAAGGTCAACCAGGAGACTATACAGCGGGTGAGTGTCCCCGAGAGCGGGACCTGGTGTGGGGGCAGCCTGGGGGCCGGGAGAGGAGGGGACCCGGACCGACCGGCGCCCCGCGCTTCCCCTCGCCACCTTTCAGCTGCTGGAGGAGAACGACCAGCTCATCCGCTGTATCGTGGAGTACCAGAACAAGGGCCGCGCGAACGAGTGCGTCCAGTAAGTGGGGACGGGCGGCAGCCCTGGGTCATGGATCGGTGAGAAAAGGGAGGCGCGGAAGAGGTTAACTTAGCCTGCATGCCGGTAACCGAGCCCTTAGCTGGCCCTGGCGGGAGGATGGCCAGCTACGATTGCATAGCAGGACTCTCCTACCTCCCACCTCCGCCTTCTAAAGTTTATTTACTTATTGCTCAGGACAACATAGTTTATGGTGGAACCTGGAGTTCAGGGTTTCACATAAAGACCTTGTCAACTGATGACAGAGGGAAGCATCCGAAAGCGAGGCTAAGATAAGAGCTGTGGCCTCCTGATTCGTGGATGTCACTTCATCCCAGTAAGTAAGGCAGGCCATTCGGTTACCTCACAGTCGGATTTCTGCGAGGTTAATTCTGCAAGGTTAATTCAGGGTGGAACTAATGTGCTCTCTATCAGATATCAGAATGGGACGAAACAGTCTGAGGCCCCTTCCTAAGAACTAGGCCCCACTTCTTTTAGAAAAATGTTTTATCATTACTTAAATACTTAAAAGTGCCATACTATTTTGCCTCCTAAAAGTCACCCACAATCCTTCTCCAAGTTCCTTAATGGAATAGCAGAATTACTATTTTGAGTTACTTACATTTGACTCCAGCATTTGGTGGTTTGCTTTTTTACAGTTTAAACATTTTCTTATTTTTAGAAAATGATTGCAGCATAATCTCTTTGGCACACTGACTCTTGTGGAAAGATAGGAAAGTCCTAGAAATCTTTTTTTTTTTTTTAATATTGTAGAAGTTGTATTTCTCAAGTCTGATGCTGAATGGCAAGCAACTGACAATTGTCATGTGTTCACCCTGATCATAGGATTCCCCATTCTCTCTCTCTTGTCCTCCTTTTGGACAAGGTTTTTCTATGTAGCCCTGACTGTCCGGGAACTTAACTTGATCTGTAGACTGGTCTTGACTTTGAACTCAGAAATCCACCTGCCTCTGCCTCCCATGTGCCAGTGCTAATGGCGTGTGCCACCACGGCCAGCAGTGGTGCTATAGACTGGGAGGTGGCGTGTGATGTTCTGGGGACTGAGAAGCACAGAAGATTCTTACTCTCCTGTGGAGCTGACAAATTCTAGACTCTAGGATCCAGGGGAAGAAATGAATAGACATGCCATGATATGTGCTTTGAACAGGAGAAAGTCAGGGGCATGGTAGAGGGCTTAACTGTCATGCACAGGAAGCCCTGGGTTCAGTTCTAGTGAGGTAGAGACCAGGCAGAGTGCGTGGAAGGCAGGATGCAGGGTATCTCTAGTAAGGTGAGACCAAGTGGAAGCCTGATCTTCAGAAACCAGTGAGGCAGCATAAAGGTGCTGGCCATCCTCAGGCCACATCCAGGAGGCCCCAGAGGGAAGCCACAGGAGAGGAGAACAGACCCCGTCATATATGACCAGTCACATAAGACATAGGAACGATGGCATTTTAAGAGTTTTAGAACAGTTAAGAGAGGGTCTTGCTGTTCTGTGTTAACTCTAGCTCGGTAGCATAAAGCAGGGCTGCAAAGTAGATCATGGGAGTACGGACACTGTGTTGTTTTTATCCAAGCAAAAGAGTCATAGTTGCTTGGCCTGGAGTAGATGTGGGAGGGGCAAACGAGAATGGGTGAGAGTCTACGTTAAAAAGGAGGTTGGCAAAGCCAAGTGGAGCACTTGGGAAGGCAGAGGGAGGTGGATCTCTGAGTTTGAAGACAGCCAAGGCTATACAGGAAGACCCTGTCTCAAAAAATAAATAAATAAAAAGGTTGGTGATGTGTGTCATTCAGTTTGGGAAAAACCATTCCACCTCAGTGGGTAGGTTCTCTTCTAGCTTGCATGGTGCATAAAACAAGCTTCTGATTTCCGTTTTTCATCCATAGGTACCAGCATGTGTTACATAGAAATCTCATTTATTTAGCGACCATCGCAGATGCCAATGCAAACAGTCTCACAACGGCAGTGGAATGATCTCGCAGGAAGCTGATAGGAGACGTGACTGAATGGAACCCATCTCCTATGAAACAGACACAGAATTATTAGCAACCAAGCTGCTTAGAACATGGGCAAAAAGTCTGTGATTCAGTTTAGACTGTGAAGAAAGCTGCTTCTAACTCCACTATATTCTTCGTGTAAATATTTTAGTAATAAGCAGGGCCCACAGTAAACACTGTGACAACAGTGCCACTATCACTGTCAACAAAATCAGTAGTGCTTCTTAATTATCTGATAACATAATAATAATAAATGATGTGCACTTGAGTATCCCAAAATGTCTCTTTGTTGATGTATCCCACATCAATTAATGCCATCTTCACACAGCCCAATTTTCTCCTCTTTCCTCTCAGGGAGAGGCAGGTATCTCTGCTTGAGGCTGGATTACACATTGAAAAGAAGCAAAGGGTGCATTCAGAACTGAGGCAAAATAAGAAAAAGATGTCTAATAACCAACACCAGACACACCTGGGAGGTGGGGCCAGGAGACAGGTCAGCCTGGGCCATGTGACACCCCGAAAAAGAGAAATGTTTTTGTTAGCATATACATACTAGGTTTAACAATGACATTTTTATACATGTATACAGTATGTTTTGCTCATATTCGCCCCTATTATTCTCTCTTGTCCCCTTCCTACTTGAAAGCTTGATATAAAACATGGATGCAATTTAAAGATATTTTGCATGTAGTTTTTACCCCTCATCAAGGAAACTCGCCTTGCAATAAACAGATTAGTAGAGAAAACCACAGCTAATCAAATTGCAGAGTTGGAGAGACCAGCTACAACCGACACATGTACAAAAAACTCCCATAGCCAAGGTCTGGGGACCATTTCCTGGAGAGGGGACAGAAAGATCAGAGCCACAGGGTCAGGGGAGTTTGCGGTCAGATTTTATCTTCTAGTAAAACCAGGCCCTACACCTAAATCTCTCCAACATGCCTGCTTAAACAAGCTGAGCAATAACAACATGCCAAGCTGGAGTCTTCAACTCTACACGAAGAACCATGAGCAACCATGCTGAGAGGGAGAAATGGTCTCCCAGGACAGACCTCACCAACTGGTCATCTAATGCCTCATGGTCAGCCATAAAAACATACAAGTAACACACATACCGAGCAGGGTGTATTCAACGATATTATGTATATACACGAACATACATATAGCACTAGAACAAAAGGGGTTTATGGGAAGGTCTGAAGGGAGGAAAAGGAAGTGGAATAGGGAATGATTATATTACCCACAAAATAAAAGTAGTTTTTAAAAACTAACAAAAATATTATAAAACTCCTACAAATAACATTTTATTATTTAAAATAATAACATTATTTAAAATTTTTAAAAATAAAAATGAGCAGAAAACAGTCAAAAGCAATGAAAAGCCAGGGCCAAGATTGTGAGAAGATATTTGCCATCTTTTATGACAAGAGTTACACTCAACATACATATATCTTCCTAACGAAGTATTTGTGTCCTTAACTCTTCACATTTCTTAGGCCAGGGGCTGGATTTAAAAGGTGAACAAAATCCTGAAAGTGCCAGTTGACAAAAGAGGTAGGGAGAATGTCTAGGACAGAACAGGGCTATCCCGCTGACGCTGCAGGGGGTGGGAACCGACCCTCCAAACCTACCAGGTTTGTTTTTAATGTATTAGTTATTTATTTTTAAAATTTAGCTGTATATGTCTTCATGAACTCATGTACACCATGTCTGCGTCTGGGAAGGTTAGAGGGCTACACTGCAATGTAGATCTGAAGTTACATGGGTGGCTTGTGAGCCACCCGGTGTGGGTGCCGCCAACAACCCAGGTCTTCTGCAGAAGTAGGCACTCTTGTAAATAAATACATGGTCTCTCTACAGAGCCTGTCCTGTCCTGGAAGCGCTCTGTGGACCAGCCTCACCTCTAACTCACTGAGCTCTGCCTGCCCTTGACTGGGCAGAAGGCAGTGCGCAGACCAGGCTGACGGCAGACCGGCCTCTGCTTCCAGAGCGCTGAGCTTAAGAGGTGTTATCCCTCAGACGTTTTTTCCTAGAATTTTAGTCTGAGTGTTTTGCCTGCCTGGTCTAACCATGTGCAAGCCTGGTGACCACGATGGTGTGAGGAACGCGATGGAAACCCTGAAAGTGCAATGGTTATAAGCCACCAGGGCGGGGCCATCGCTCCGGCCTCCCGGCTGGGTTTCTTCAGACAAGGCCGCCCGTAGCCTCGGGCTGGTGCGAAGCTCAGGACGACCTTAATTCTGAATCTCCCGCCTTCACCCACCAAATGCTGGACTTGCAGTGTGGAACGCCGTGGTTGGGTTTCGCTTCGGGGTTTTGTTGCTGCGTGGTTTTGACAAAGTCCCAGCAATCCAGGCTCCTCCTGTCTCAGCCTGGCACGTCTAATGGGGCACACCTGGTTCCCGCGCGTCGGGGCAAGAGCGCGTCCGCGGTACAGAGTAGCCCGTGCCAACCCCGAGAGAGAACAGGCCAACACGCCACGCAGGCTCCGGAAGCCTGGCCTGCACACTGCCCGCAGTCACCGGCGGACAACGCGAAACCTCGCGATGCTGCGAGAGCCGTGACAGCTCGCAGACCTCTGCGCGCTCGGGATTGGACGCTGATTCCGGGGGGCGGGGCGCGGAGGGCCTCTCGCGATACTTGCTGCCGGTCTCGCGAGCTTTGGCGTGGCACCGGGCGGCTCGCGCTGCCGGAGGAGGCGGCGTTCCGTTGGTGACGTTGGGCTCCTGCGGCGCGGGCAGGGCGTTCTCCTGCGCTGACCCGGAGCTGTGCGGCCAGGTGAGAAGCTCCCGGGAGTGCGGCGGCCGGGGCGGGCGGGCGGCCTCCTGCCGGCCGCGCCCCTGCCGGGCGGCCCCGCCCCGGCCGCCCTCAGCGCCCTCCTCCTTGTCCGCAGCTCCCGCCGCCGCCGCCGCCGCCGCCGCCGCCGCGATGGGCGCACAGGACCGGCCGCAGTGCCACTTCGACATCGAGATCAACCGGGAGCCGGGTGAGCGGGGCCCGGCCTGCCGCGCGCGGGGCGGGTGGGGGAGCGGGCAGCCGCCGCCCCGGCCGGGCGGGTCCCAGTCCGGCCTCGCTGCTCCGCGCCGCGGGCTGGCCGCGGTCACGAGCCGGCCAACCGCCTCCCGACTTCCCCCGAGAGCCCTCGCCCGGAATTTCCGGACTCCCGGAGAAGTGGCCGAGGGGACGGAACGGCTAGTATACGTGCTGTGGCCCCGGACTTGCGACGTGGATGCGCTGCAGACGTGATGTCTTAGGAATTCCACGGTGCTGAGCCGTTCACAGACACAGATTTCGGTGTATGCAGAGACGTAGACACACACACGCAAGCAGCATAAAACTATGCACGTGATAAACGTGCGTTTCTTTTTTCGGAAGTACTTGTTTGAGGCGCAGAGTTGAAGTGACAGCATTTAGTTGGAGGTGTGGGGTGTGTGTCCACATTTTATGTTGTAGATTCTTAGGAGAGCTTGCCCTAGGCTGGAATTACATCAGCGACTGAAACGGAGCTGCCTCTCATGCCTACATCCCGTTGGAAGAAGACAGGAGATAAACGCAAGGGTCCAAACGTGTTCCCTCGAGTGCAGTGTTGGTGAGGTGATGAGAAAAGGCACTCTTGAGAAGGTGACGTTTAGGTAGATGGGAAACGGAATCATGCGGATGTTTTTGAGAACAGTGCTTGGTAGGTTCAGAGAGAACACTTGTGTTTTTGAGGGAAAGCGAAGAGCCGAGTGTTGCTGGAGTAGAGGGAAGAATTCCGACTGCATGCGAGAGGAAAACGTAACAGGGTTCTGAACAAAACAATGAAGTGTTTCCTAAAAATTTTGTTTTTCCCCATTCAACATTTAGACACTTACTGTATCTGCAGTTAATTCAGCACTTACCGAATTTATTCTGGAGATTTTTTCCACAGTTTTGTTTTTTTGTTTTTTTTTTCCCCACCTAAAGTATGGTCGTACTCAGCAAAATTGGATAATTAGAAATGTAACAAGTACAGTGTTTTCCTAGAATGACCAATGCCCTGGCTTTGCTCCCCAACACCGCAGGTACCAAGCTTGAAAAGAAAGAATTTAACATGGCTACACAATCTTTGCTTAATGTCTTTTTGTTGTTGTTCTAGTTTTAACTTTTCTTTCTTTCTTTCTTTCTTTCTTTCTTTCTTTCTTTCTCAGGGTTTCTCTGTGTAGACTTGTCTCTCTCTCCTCACTTTGTAGACCAGGCTGGCCTCAAACTCACAGAGATCTGCCTGCCTCTGACCCCCCTATCCCTGGGATCGCAGGCATGCAACACTGCACCCAACTTTTTTTTTTTTTTTTTTTAAGACAGGGTTTTTCTGTGTAGACCAGGCTGGCCTTGAACTTACAGAGATCCAAGTGCCTCTGCCTCCATGTGCTGGGATTAAAGGTGTGCACCACCAATGCACAGCTGATTTTTTTGCTCTTAAAACCAAACCCCTATTGTCTGGAGCATGAATTAACTGCTGAAAAATAATGAAGAATTAATAATTAGCCAGGAATATAGTTCAGTGGGAGAATGCTTGCCTTATGTATTTAAGGCTCCAACTTCAATTCCCCACACCACAGATAAAAGTATCTGATTTACTTTGATAAGCAGAGGTGATACAGAATTTAGATGTTCTGATAAGAAGTGAATACAGCATAGTTTGTTTCTCAGTTACCATCAGTACAAATGCAAGACAGATTAAGTTTTGAATTATAAAACTATTGAATGGATACAAATACAGATTAAAAAGGGGAAAAGCTTTATATTGTATGATAGGTTTTCTTGGATAAATCCAGTAAATTGTTCATATCAGAAATAATTCTGTGATTTTGTTGTTGTAAAGGTTCTTAGGGAAAATTCTAATTTCTTTGATAGATATAGGATTATTCCTTCATGTGTCTGTTACTTGATTGGTGGAGGATTGATAGTTTGTGACTTTTAAGAAACTGATGCACTTATCTCACTTGTCAAATTTGTGTGCCTCGGCATTTCCCAGGCTATAGTGACAATTGCACTTTCACTCCTGATTGGGAGTGTGTTGTTAAGCTGCAGTAACACTGGTCTGACCTGGGTGAGCAGGGCCTAAAAGTGGGGTGGACTAAAGTCTTACGCAAGTCTTTATTGAGAGCATCAGACAGTTTATACTCCATTCCAGGTTGGTCTGATGCCTGTCACTGGCCCTTAAGATCTGGATACACCTATCTTTGTTGTGTAAACCTGCCTAAGACATAGCTGATTGGTTGAGTAAACAGCCTATACCTGGGTAGCAGAATGGGGTAGGCGTGGCTAAGGTTCCCAGGCTTTGGGGGTTTAAGGTTCATGGGAAACACTTGGGAAGAGAGGAAGGAGGACTCCATGAGAGAAGAAACCTTGTTGTGAAGGGAGGAAGGACTCCAATAATGGCGTGAAAAGGCCCAGATAAAGATTAAAAGCAAATATGTAAAAGATTATGGATGGTTAAAAAGGATGCATTGGATGCGGGCTGGGAGATGGATGGGGAGGTGATTCAGACACTGTAGATAGGAATATCTGCCCGGCCCAAGGTCAATAAGGCAGTTATCAAATGTAACAGGTGTCTGTGTCTTATTATTTGTGATAGCAGGTTAGATAATACCGCCATGATAATTTTAGGGCAAATAATAAACATTACATAGCCCAACATCCATTTTACTTTTAATTTACGACAATACTCAGAGTTAAGAAAAATCACCTGAATAAAGTCACAGGACGAGCCACACATGGAAAACATTTCTTTTCATAGACAACACAGCCAGTGGTAATAAGCTAATGTGCACCCTGTCTACCTGGGAGAGCCAGAAAGCACATTCCAAGAACAAGGCCATGATTTTGAATAACTCAGGTCACGAGACTCTTGTTTTCTTGGAGTCTTCTCACAAGCACTCAAAACTCGCTCCGTGTTTGGACAATGTACGCCTGTTGTCTTTTTTTTCCTCTTAGTTAATCTACCTAGAGGCTTAAAAGCTTCAATATTCAAGAACTAGATTTTAGTGTCACTGAATATTTTCTGTCCTCTTTTCAGTTTTAGCAATTTTAATCAACTTTATCAGTTCTTTTTTTATCATTTCTTTTTAATGCTTGCTTTGCTTTTATTTTTTCTAGTTCTTATTTATTTATTTGTTTGGTTGGTTTTGGTTTTTCGAGATGGGGTTTCTCTGTGTAGCCTTGGCTGTCCTGGACTCACTTTGTAGACCAGGCTGACCAGGAACTCACAGCGATCCACCTGCCTCTGCCTCCCAGAGTGCTGGAATTACAGGCATGTGCCACCACACCTGCCGCTTTAATTTTTTTTTTTTAATGTGTTTTGGCTGTGTGAAGAAGTTGGGTCTCCTGGAACTGGAGTTAGAGACGGTTGTGAACCACCATGTGGGTGCAGGGAATTGAACGCAGAAGAGCAGTCAGTGCTGTTAAGCACCAAGCCATCTCTCCGGCTCTCTTTTCTAGTTTCTTAATGTAGAAGCTTCAGTTGTTGCTGACTTGATTCCTTTTCTAATATAAAGAATTAATTATATATATAGGAAGTATAGATGTATCCTATAAATTTTGATGTTCCTCAGTTTCTTTCAGCTCAAAATATTTAATTTTCTCTGAGACTGTCTTTAATTCATGACTTTAGAAGTATTTTGATTTCTAAGTACAGATTAGACATTTTTCATCCAGAATGCTTGAAATAAAAAGAAAAAAATTCAGAATTCAGGTTTTACTTTGAAATTTGGGAACCTTTACATATATAAAGTAAGATGTTTTTGGGGAAAATTGTTTCATATATATGATGTACACATGGCCTGAAGGTAGTTTCATATTGGTAGCTTTGTGTGTGTGTGTTGTGACTGCTACTACATTAGGTAGAACTTTTTCACTTGTGGCATCCTGGGGCACTCAAAAGGTATTAGGATTTGGGCCTTTTTGGATAGAGATGCTCAGCCTTTCTTCCCACCTCCTTTTTTGAGACAAGGTCTTTCCATGTAGTTCTGGCTGTCCAGCAACTCAACCAGGCTGGCCTTAAAGTCACAGAGCCTTTTTCTCTGCCTCCAAAGTGCTGGGGGCTGGAAAAATGGCTCAGAGGATAGAGTATTGGCTGTTCTTCCAAAGATCCTGAGTTTAATTCCCAACAACTACATGGTGGTTCATGACCATCTATAGTGAGATCTGGTCCCCTCCTCAGGTACACAGGCAGAATGCTGTATAAAGAAAAAAAAGGTATATGCCACCAGGTCCAGTTTATATCAGAATTTAAAATGAAGTTATTTATAGCTAACAAATGACTTTTTTTTCTTCTGACCACCTCTTGTCATTTATGTTTAACTATATTAAACATAATTATTTCTGTGTTTGGTATGCTATTTTGTTGTGAGACTAGGTCTCACTGTTTTCTAGGATGGCCTTAAATTTCTCAAGGCCAGTGTGTTCTCTTTGCACACATTTTTATTTGGATGAAGTTGAAGGGTGTTTGCATCTTGACTCTCCTTTGAAACACTTTGGTGTGCATTTGTAAGTATAGGAGTATTCTTCTGACAGGTGTGGTAGCTTGTGTCCTAGCACTCACACGGCTGAAGAAGGATCAGAGTTCAGGTTCAGCAGCTCCAGTCAGTGAGGCTTTGTGCATGCTGGTGTAGCACTGTCCCATGTAAGTGACAGTCCTAGCCCCAGGGTGGTTAGTAAAGGGTTTTGTGTGTCCAAGAGACATATCATAAATCCTTGGCAGCTTATTAAAATGCATAAAAATGGGGATGAGATCCACAAACTACTAATTGAAATATGTCCTTAGAAAACAATGTAAAGTATTTGATTGATTTATTTAGAGACAGGGTTTCTCTGTGTAACAGACCCTGGCTGTCTTGGACTCTCTTTGTAGACCAGGCTGGCCTTGAACTCACAAGGTCCTCCTGCCTCTACCTCCCGAGTACTGGGACTAAAGGTGTGTACCACCACCCACCATGCCTGGCTTAAGCATTCAAAATTTTCATCAAGAAGTTAAGGGCTAATGCCAGGTACATGCCTGGATCTTCAGACCACAGGTCAAGACAGTAGTATGGTAGTTTCCTTACCTTCATATTTACTCTTTAAACTTGAGACTCACACTCAGGACAGATGTGTTGGATCAGATTTGTACTGAAAGAACGGGCTTACATCTCAGCCTTATTACTAAATTTAAATGATCTCTACCTTTTTTGTTGTTGTTGTTGTTCATGAGTTTAAGTAAGACTCCTATGTAATAGTTCCTATAGGATAAGGGTGTTGAAGGGAGCTATTAAACAAGATAACTTAAAGACATGAGTATGCTTTTCTATCATGGATTTAATGGGATGTATTAATAACTGAGCACAATTTAATAAGGCAGACTAGTCTTTGTAATAACACAATTAGATAACCAGCTAGGGAAACTGGTGGTGTTGGAGGAAAAGCTGTTTGGTACTCTGATTCACTCTTGTCCCAGCAGTGATTTGAAAAAGATATTTTTAAAAAGATTTATTTATTCATTATGTATACAGTGTTCTGTCTTCATTTACACCCGCATGCCAGAAGACACCAGTTCTCGTAGATAGTTGTGAGCCACCATGTGGTTGCTGGGAATTGAACTCAGGACCTCTGGAAGAACAGGCAGTGCTCTTAACCTCTGAGCCATCTCTCTAGCCCGAAAAAGATATTTTTAATTAAGTGTATTTCTTTAATGTGTATGGGTACATGCACATGGAGATCAGAGGATAAAAAGCAGGGGAGTGGGTTGTTCTTTGACCACATGGGTCCTGGAGATCAAACTCACATTGTTGAGACATCTCAACAGCCCCTCTTTTATTTTTCTTAAAATTTTGGCCTGGGCTGGAAGACTGTAAGTTTAAGTCCCTTCTGAGCTACAAATTGAGTTCAGGGCGAGTCTGAGCAACTTAAAGGAGACCACGCCTCGAAAAGATACAGAGGGCAGGGGTTGCGGGCTAGTCTTGAAGTCCAGTGAGTGAAGTTTGTGCCAGTTAAAATCAGTGACCTGTAAGGGAGAAACATCCTCTGTTACACAGAGCAACCCTGTCTCAGAAAACCAAACAGAAAGAAAGCGTACATTACTTTGGTCCTAAGAAGGCCCTAGGTTTTCTTTACTTTTCCTTTTCTTTTTTCTCTTCTGAGACAGGCTCTGTTCCTAGACCTGGTTGTCTGGAACTCTGCCTGGTCTTTAGCTCAGCCAAGATCCACCTGTCTTGCCTGTTGATTGCTGGGTGCTGGGATTAAAGGCGAGGTGATTGGGTCTGACCTTTTTTGCTTGTTTTGGCTTTTGGGACAGGGCTTCTCTGTGCAACAAGCCCTGGCCTTCCTGATAGCACTCTGTAGACAAGGCTGTCCTCAAAACTATAGAGATCCACCTGCTCCTGCCTCCTCTTCACAGGGATTAAAGGCGATCAAGCCCGTTTTCTGTCTTTATCCTGCAGGCAAACATTGTTCAGTGATTCCAAAGGTCTAAGTAGGTTGTAACTTGCAAAGCTTATGGTTATGAACTTGATGTCCATCCCAGCTGTTTCAGGCATTTGTGAGAATTAATGCACATATTGCTATGGCACTGGTGTCACATTGTTTCCAGTGTCATTGGTGTCCCTGAAACATTCTGATGTGTATGTACACGCATTCATCATTCATTACCTAAGGCTTTTTTTGTTTTCTTTCTCTGTCTTTTTCTTAAAAAAACAGCTACAGCTTTGAAATTGTTTTAAAATTTGACTTTGTTAGCGTTTATTTGAATGTTGACATAGGAGAGATTTCTCCCATGATGATCAATGATTATCCCACTCTTATTCATGACAGGTAGCTGTAGTGCGGGACACACTAGGATAGCTAGAGATATGTTACAACTATTAGTGATAACAGTACAGCTCAGTTTGTGTCTGCTCTGAACATGACAGGTTTGATCTACAGTTGGTTTTGATTTATCCTATCTCTTTAAGTAAAATGTCTATAAGGGAAAGAATTTTGCAGAATGAGGGAAGAAATGGGGTTAGGAGAGAATTGTAAACTAAAACTTTATTTCTTGGGGGCCAGTGACATGGCTCAGTGGGAAAAGGTGCTTGCTGTTGAGCCTGACCCTCTTGAGTTTGATCCCCAGAACCCACATAGTGGGAGGAGAAAATTCATTCTGTCCTCTGACTCAGTGTATGTTCTATAATACATGCAATGCCCCATCCATAAGTAAAAAGAAATGTAATAAGCTTTTAAATACACACACACACACACACACACACACACACACACAGATTCTTTCAGCAGGTCTGTACAGTCAGAATTCTTTATGATAATCCTAAAGTAAGATTTGCCCTCTTAGGAAGATCTCACTTTACTGACTTGAGGGCTAATGGAATGTGTGCTTGAGTATAGTGTCTTAAATGTCTGACTTTTCATTTATATATGCTAATTAACAAGTGTAACCCGTAAACAACAAATCAAAAGACTCTTGAAACCACAATTTGAGAGCTGTTTTCCAGGGAAAAGTGAGATCAGTCGCAGACTCGCTCCTTCTCATCGCTGTTACTGTAGGCAGCGTTGGTTCTTGTGCGCAGTCTGTCCTCCCTGGTTCTCAGGGATGGAACAGGAGCTTTGACAGTGAGTACAGTTTGGTGGGTGGCTCCTTGGAGAGCATGGAAGAGCTTTCCTTCTCAAACTGCTAGCCAGAGCAGACTGTGAGAGGAATGCACTCCTCACTGACAGGGTCTGACAGGTCACACAGTTGTTAATTAAGAATGCTTGGAGCTTGGGAGTGTGCGTACATGAGTGCTGGGTAAAAGTCTGATAGTTGTGTATTAAAAAGATCTAGTGTGCAAGAAAGCTGTGTTTAAAAACACTTCACATCTGGGGCTGGAGAGATGGCTCAGTGGTTAAGAGCACTGTCTGCTCTTCCAAAGGACCCAGGTTCAATTCCCAGCACCCACATGGCAGCTCACAATTGTCTGTACCGCCAATTCCAAGGGATATGACACCTTCACACTAAGGCACATAGGATAGAATAAAATTAAATAAATTATTAAAAAAAAACACTTCAGGTCCTACAGTTTTTGTGCTAGGGCCATGAGTTTTAACAGTAACAGTATGGTTGTTCATCTCCAGTACTGTGTGGAAAAGGAGGGAGAAAGAACTTAGTGTTGCTAGGTATCTCCCAGTTACGCTCTCCTAGGAATGTTGGTGTATTATCAACTTGCTCACAATTCCTTTTTTCCTCATATATTTTGTTTCAGTTGGTCGAATTATGTTTCAGCTCTTCTCAGACATATGTCCAAAAACATGCAAAAACTTCCTGTGCCTGTGCTCAGGTGAGTGAGTTTTCAATGTGTTTCCAATAAGAATGCCTGGCTACTTGTAGCTGTATCTACTTTAAAGCAGGGGGCCTTCATAAGAATCTAATTGCCTGTGACGGGAGTTTACAGCTAAAGTGTTATGGGGACTTCAGATGAAGTGAAGGGAAAATTCTTTTAGGAGGACAGGAAGAGAAAGGAGTAATCTTTAAATTGATAAGAATCTACTTTGTGTAATACAGTTTTTATGTATTAGTTTGTCAAATAACACGTTTTCAAATTTTGTCTCGGAAAAATGTTATCCAAATTTCAGTTCTAATTTAGCACCTGAAATTATAAAAAAAAAAATAAATAAACTTGCTTCTCATTATGTATCATTGTGTGTACCCTAGCCAAGCAGGAAAAAAAGTTATTGTTAAACATTAAAAATAGCAAACTTAATTTTTAAAACCTGTGTTTGAACCAGTTTCCTTGATTTCATTCTTCAGTGAAATAATCGTCTTCGTTCTTACCTCCTGTAGAATTGTTTCTGGATCAGTGAATACATTGCTTTGCATTATTTTTTTTTTTTTTGGTTTGTGCGTTATGTGTGTGTGCTGCACCGTGTCGTTTGTCCATTTCTTACATCTCTCATAGTGTCAGCACATGGGAGGGATTTGACCACAAATTAGCTGGTTGATTATTCCCATGGAAAGATGGGTTTGTAGCTAAACTTCTTTTTTTTTTTCCCCCAGGGGAGAAAGGCCTTGGGAAAACAACTGGGAAGAAGTTATGTTATAAAGGTTCTACATTCCACCGTGTGGTTAAAAACTTTATGATTCAGGGTGGGGACTTCAGTGAAGGTAGAGCTACAAGTTATATTCCTAATAAATCCATCCATCAGTTTTTAAAGAATCTCATTATTGCTTTTAACTGTAAATATGTCAGAGAATGATGAGAATGTTGTGTGTCCTCAGTGCATCATTGTTTGAACAGATGTTACAGATTTAGAATTTGTGAAAAAACACTGTGATGCTTTATTTTGTTTATGTGACTTATTTTAGTAACATTATCATTACCTGATAGATTACCTTCCAGTGAACACACAATACTGTCCATTTACATCTATTCCAGAAGTTTCTTTGTGTGACTTCTACTTGAAATAAATGGGTCATGAGGTCATTTTTTATGATAATATTTATCATAATTTAAAGATTAATTGAATGTACCTAGAATCGGGGGGGGGGCAGGTTGTAGCAATTAAAAGGCTCAAGAGTTCCTTCTGCATATAAAAGCCACCAAAAATAATTTACTGGGCTGAGAGTGTAGCTGAATGGTAGAACACTTGCTTGGCAAGTGCTAGGCCTTGGTGTCACTCTCAAGTACTGCAGTGATACTAGTGCTAATAATAGTAACAGCAGTGGATGTGATGCCATACACCTGTAGTGCCAACTCCTGGGAGGCAGAGGCCAGGAATTTTGAGTTTAAGGCACCTGACGTATAATAGGGAGACTGTGTCTTAATCCAAAGCAAATGGAGCTGGAAAGGTGCTCAGCAGGTGAAGGCACTCGTGACCACATCTGACCTCATTCAGTCCCTGGGACTTACATGTTGGAGGTAGACAACCAACTTCTGCCTGTTTTCTCCTGACCTCCACGTTCACACTGCTGCACACATGCATGCGTGTGTGAGCACACAACAGATGTTAGAAAGACAATGATTGCCGTGTGTTGAATATTTAAAATTTTCACTATGGCCCACTGTTTTCAGGTAATGGAAAAGGTGGAGAATCAATTTACGGTGGATACTTTAAAGGTAAGGCTTGTTTGTTGTTGTTGTTGTTGTTTCAGTTCTGATATAAAGCAAGTTTGGTCGAATACTTTTAATGAGAAGAGGTTTACTTGTAGTTCTCGGTTTGCATGAAACTAATGCTGCATGAAAATACTTTATTTGCATGACTGGGGATAAATTATCTTGTAATATGTAACTTTTAATTGACAAGATTAATTAAGGCTAACTTTAAGGTTAGACATGACTTTCAGCATGGAGGTTAGGCAACTATATACATGAAAACTCCTATCTTCCTGCCTAAAACTGTCAACATATTCTTTTGTTTATAGAGAATGTGGTCTTTTGCAAAATGAAAAGGTAAGAGAACGAAGCTCAGTAACACAAACTCCACTCTGCTCCCTGTGCCCTCCTAATAAATCCATGGACAGTCTGGTCAGGTTGTGCCTGGATTTCTGTATTGTTTGAAGACTTGGAAAATCTGTGATTCCATACATGCATCTGTGCCTTTGTTTCTTTACAATGGGTTATTAGTTCTACATCAGGGAAAAAGAATCTCTTGTGGTTTTCCCCCTAAACCAAGCAGTTTCTTTTGAATAAAAGTTGGTATTTTTTCTTTTCTCGAAGGTTTGTATGTTTTCTTTTGTGTACTAGAACTATGTATATGGTTGTATTTTATTCCTACAGTAGTAACATTTCATTAAGTCTAACGATTGCACTTCCCCAAAAAGCCTTAGAAAAGTCAGTTGCAGGGACTTAGAGTGGGCTCCAGCATTGCTGGGCTTGAGTGCCACCAAGCGTCAGTGTGTAATGCTCTTTTATATTTCTTTTGGGGGAAATGGATCACTACTATTTTTCAGAAGCCTGTCCCCAAGGTAATCATTTCTTTAAAGTTCTTTATTTCTGTTTGTTCTGAAGAAAGATTTGTTTGTATGAATGTACAAGGAAATTTGATTTTAAAGATATTTCTCCCTTCCAAATACTTACCAGGCCTGATCCTGCTTAGTTTCTGATGTTAGAGGAGATCAGGCACATTCAAGGTGATATGGCTGTCTAGTTTTAAAGACATTTAAATCTACAAAGCCGTCTCTGAGTGATGGTGATGACAATTTTTCCCCCTTCCTAGCTGGTTGTACTGGCATGTAGCGACTTAATGTTTTAGCCTGCTTTAATGTGGCAGTTCTCTGTGGAAGATGGTTTTGTATCTTAAAATTCTATTTTGCCTTTTAAAATTATTTTTATACAACTTCCTTCCTTGGGTAATTTTGTGATCCTACTGTTAATTGAATTTAATTAGACATTTTTCTAAAACTTAATATATGTAATATTTTGTTCTTGTAGACCAGCTTGACTTCAGTGGGATAATAAATTTACCACGCAAATGTTAAGCATTTGAGATTGGGTGCATTAAACTCCACCTATGTGTAGCTCAGTGTCAGGCTAATTGGAAACTTGAAGTAAAGACATTTTACTGTAGAGATTTTCCTAAAAATGTATTGGCTAGTCTTCCCTGAGAGTCAGTAGTTTATTTATCATTTAGCCAAGTGTGTTGCTGCTGGAAGTGACTGTTCTAAGGCTGTTTGTACAAAGTGTTAAATACCTGCTCTTTTCCTCAAGGCTTTAATTAGTATCTTTTCAGCCTTTTTGTGCTTTTGTTATTCGATTAGTTGATTTTTTTTCTAAATATTGCCAAGTATCTTACTGACCAGAAGAGGAATTTCATCCTTTGCTTTCAATTTAGTATTTGAGCGTTATTTTAAAAAAGCTGCTTATAATTGGAGACTAACAAATTTGTGTTTTCTTCAAACAGATGAAAACTTTATTCTCAAACATGACAGAGCGTTCCTTTTGTCAATGGCAAACCGAGGGAAACATACCAATGGTTCCCAGTTTTTCATGTGAGTAGGCGTAATGCAGACATGAGCTTTTCCTACAGAGAAGCGCTGTTCATGAGAAAGATGGCTAGCTAACCTCACTTTACTGCTCAAATTCTGACAGCTTTGGTTTGATTGTTTCTTGCTATGTAAGTAAGTGTAATCTAGAATGCCTGCTCCAGCCCTCAGCACAAACCCTGGATTTGAAGAATGGAACTTGAAAATGTAACCTGAGAGTACATAGTGTTTTCAGAATATGCTGTCATCCTGAGAAAAGAATGTAACTTTAGCCTCTTCTCATTTGAAGGCTCAGTTTAGAAACGTAGAAGATTGGAATAAGAACACATGATGTAAAAATTGTCCATGCTGTAGCAGGGTGTGGTGGTACATGCCTTTAAGTTTAGCTCTTGGGGGGCAGAGGCAGGCAGATCTCTTGAGTTTTAGGGAGTTCCGGACAGACAGAGAGCCACATACTGAGACCCTGTTTAAAAAAAAAAATGATAATGTAAGTGGGGATGAACCGTAGGCACAAGAATGAGTTAGTTTTGGTAAACCATCATGTGACCATTTTTGTTTTTCCTCTCACTGTTTATTAGCCAGTTTTGAGAGAGGTAACATTGTTGTCTGATGAGGTACAGAAAATGATTTGCTATTGAGTCAGCATTTTTAACTATCAGAATTTCTAAGTTCTCACAATATTAACCCAACACTGGCTGTCATTTTTGCCAAAGTTTATAAACATTACTCAGCAAACTTTACTAAATTTGCTTTTCAAAGAGCCAAATGCTTTTTGGACCAGCTGTATGGCTCAGTGGGTAAAGCACTGGGCAGATGAGCCTGGCAACCTGAGGTCACTCCTCAGAACCCACACAGAGAGAGGAGAGCCAGCTCTGCAGTTGTCTGCCGATCTTTGCATGTGTACAGACACATGCACGCACAGCATGCAGTCGTTTCTTATGTAAATACGCGTGCACAACAAAACACTAATTCTCATGTGAAAATTCTAAATAAAGCCTTTGGCATACTTTAAATTCTTACCTAAACCTATTTTTGTATTATCTCATCATATAAAATATGAAAGATAACTGTCCAGCATGCAGCTTAGTAGTTTTGATAATAATCTGTTGTTCTATCTATGTTGGAGAAATATCTTATTCATGATTTATCACAACTTTTCTTTTGCATCTTTCTTAATGGATAAATATGAATGGCGCTTCCCTGTCTTTAAAGAAGTCAGTTATTCATATAAAAACCCACATTTTAAGTTTGTCTGAAAGATTTTGAACATGATCTGAAGAAGTTCAGATAAGGGCATTCTGTTCCGAAGGATGTCCTAAAAATGGAAAGCTAGTAGAAGGTGTGTGCTGGAGTTCCACAGGAAGGAGGCCTGAGATCGCAGCTCTGACACACTCCTTGACTGCAGTACTTCTCTTCCTTTTAACCTCTGAGGGGGAGGGGCAGTGCAGACCACAGAGGTAGACTTTGAGGAACTATAGTGACTCCATGTCAGAGCTGTTTGCTTGGAGGCCTGTGTTTCCATTTTTACGCTTATCTGAACTGTGAACATGAAAAACAACGATTCATTGGTCAGGATGGTGCCATCTGAGGGCTCTAAAGTTTCTTTTTATATCATTACATCTAAAATTTGCCTTAGGTGGTTGCATTTTCTTGCCATCATTACATGTAGTTAGCTAACAGACTCCGTTAGAATCTGGGATATGAAGTCCTATTCTGTTATCTTAATAGTTAATAGCCACTTCAGTCTCTAGGAACACTTAGTAAAAGCCATTATTGCTTTCTGTGTGGCCTAATCTTGCATTGGTCTAATGTTTGCTGAGGAACGTCAAATGAAAAATTTAAGTCCATAATTAGGAATAAAAATTTAAAGCTGGTTTCTATAATTAACAATGGGTAGCACTAAAATCACTGAAAGCATGAAAAAAGAAAATTTTTTATCTTTAGTTTGGTGAAAATTTATTTGAAACTTCCTTGTGGAGAGGAGTTCACAGTCCTGGAGGTAATTGAACATTTTGCACCCATGCAAAGTTTGTCTTGGCTTTTTAAAAAGTAACTTGTGTCTATGTACTGCTTTATGCTGGCTGAAAATTCCACTTCCTGGGTTGCAAAATTAAATCAAACTAAAGCTTACGTTTCTGTGTGAAACGTATCCTGACCTTTATGGAAAGGATAGAGACAACAGAGATGGCAGCCAGTAAGGGAGAGTCTTTGACACTTGCTGTCTTGCAATCTCATGTCCTTTTGGCGCTGGACGTAGTAAAAGAAATAACATGGTGTCCTTTGTTTGTGTGTGTGTGTCATTGCTGAGACCTCCCTGTGGCTCCCCAGGGACAGCTCCGGGTCTTTGTCCTGTCACCACACTTCCTGTGGCATCTTGGGTAGCAGCTGTGAGCAGAAGGAAGGAGAGGTGTAAGAGGCATCACATGTGTCTTAGGGGTTGATTCATTGCCCTTGCGAGGACCTGTAAAACATCTGCACAAAATGGCACTCGGTTGGGGCCCACAACTCTACAACAGTTCTTGACAGTGAGCGTGGAGCTGTTAGTGTCACCATGGAAATCCCTCAGGGATTTTGTGCTGTCCGCATTAACTGTTGTCTTGAATCTCACACCCGTTAGCAGCTTCCCTTCCTCAGGTGTACACTGAATTTTCTTCAACATAATTTTGTATAAATTGTTTTCTTTGGCTGAAACCATTTATTTGTCTTTGTGTGTGAAGAGAGAAAATATATATTAGCAGATACATATTTATATTTCGTGATCATATATAGTGGAAATAAGGTTTTCCTTACAGCTATCTGTAAATTTTACCATTAACTGCTTGTATTGACTACTGTCTGGACTATTGTGCTTCTGTTTTGAGAGCATATAAAAGAAGAGACGTTCTTCTGATCGGGAAATGGGAAGGTAATGGTATGTGGCCCCATCCTCATACACTATTAAGGAAGTAAGGGTTTGTTCACATTGAAACATTCAGACTCCAGGGACTGCACTCACCACATCAGTGTTCACTCATTTTGTGACTTTGTTTATTTTTTACGTTAAGTATGAAAAAAAAAACACAGTAGGAGCTTCAGGGCAGGAATTGTGTAGTTCCTTCCTGGTGGAAGGCTTGCCCTGTATGTGCAAGGCCATAGGCTCAGTCACTAGCCCTGCAGAACACAGCTGAAGGAATGACTGCATCAGATAAAGTTGTAGAATTAGAGTGGAACAGGGCTTAGAAAACACGTGGAACAAGTTTTATGTTCTGCAGAGAATGAGTGCTGAGCTAGGAAGACAAGCATGCCCAGTCCAGGCTGCTCTAGAATCCCTTCTCACATTCTGGAAGAACCTGTCGTACAGAAGAGAGCTGCTGCCTGCATGCTTCAGGGTTACAAGCCCTGTGTTCTGAGTCACTGTGGCTAAGTATCAGAGGCAGGCTGTTCTGCAGAGAAGGAAAATAATAGTTGGAGAACTTCTTTACCTATCATTGTTAGCGATCATTCTGGTACCTATTTTTATTATCTCTAGTCATTGAAAAGATAGGAAAGCATTATATAAAACAGTGATTAGAAAGGTTACTTTATAACTTTTGTTATTCTTTTCTGGGATGGAATTGGTACCTAGCTATCAGGAAGCTTTGGCTTTAGCCAGATGTGGTGCCTTATGCCTGTGATCCTAGCACTCAGATGGCTATGGAAGGAGAACAGCTGTGAATTTTGAGTACAGAGTAAGTTCCAAGTCATCATAGGACACACAGAAAAAATAAATAAAAATAAAAACTACACACACACACACACAATCTTGGTTTTAGCTGTTTTTCTGTACCAAGTTACTGATTCTTAGAAATCTTGAATTTGTAAAAGCTGTGTCTGTGTCTGTTGGCAGGTGTATGTGTCTTGTGTTTCTCAAAACTACGTGAGAACAGAAGTTAGACCTTGACATCAGTGTCTTCCTTCGTCAACTTCCTCCCCTTTAGTTTTTGGAGACAGTCTCCCACTGAACCTGGGGCTCTCTGGATTCTCCTTTGCTAGCTGGCTGGCAGGGTCCTTTCTCTGGCCTCCCCATTGCTAACATTACAGGTGCATGTTCCTACACTGTTATATGCTGTTATATGGGTGCTGGCTATCAAACTAGGGTCCCTTATGCTTAAAAAAAAATCAAAAGCTAGTTAACACCCAGTGAGCCATCTACCTAGCCTTAATCGGGCCCTGCTTTTAACGTGAGCTAAAAACATTTTGGTAGAAAAATGTCTTAGAAGAACGAGCATGTCTTAGAGAAAGATCTGAATAAATCAAGTGATCTGTGTATAGACATTCTTGTCTAAAAGAAATTATTCTGTAACTACTTAGTTTTCACTAGTTTGAATAGTACCTCAAAAAGGCTTGGGAATCATTTTGTCTAAATCAGATGGCAGCAGTTTCTCCCCTCAGCTGCTAGTAAAATACTTGTCAGTGCAGGTCTCTTTCTTTTAATAATACTTATTTTGTGTGTGTGACTGTTTTGCCTGGCTATGTCTGTGTATCCTGTGCATGCAATGCCCTTAAAGGCCTGAAGAGGGCGTTGGATCCCCTGTGACTGGAATTGTTGTGAGCCACCACGTGGGTGCTGGGGAATTGAACCTGGATCTTCTGGAAGAGCAGCCAGTGCTGCTATTCTGAGCCATCTCTCCATTTCCAGAGTAGATTTGTTAAGGCCCCAGAGCTTTAGTGAGTAGCTTGTTACTGGTCACTCACTTTTCTGGTCATGATAATTTCTATGAAATCAAGATATTATAGAAATGCCCAACTTAACCTTTAAACAAAATTTCTGCTTTTTTCTTTTTCTCGGTACTGGTCTTCAGACTCAGGACCTTGTAAATGCTAGGCAACAGTTCTTTAAACTGAGACTGGTCTGGAACTCAGAGACCCACCTGCCTCTTTCTCTTAAGTGCCATGTGCCATCACACCCCGTCCATTGATTTTATATATATATGAGGTTCTATTTTTTCCCCTTTGTTTATTTTTATTTTATGTGTGTGAGTGTTTTGCCTGCCTGTGTGTGTGTGTGTGTGTGTGTGTGTGTGTGTGTGTGTGTGTGCGCGCCATGTGGATACAGTGCCTCTGGAGGCCAGAAGAAGGCTTAGATCCTGAGGCTTGTTTCCTAGCTGGTTGTGAGCTGCCATGTGGGTGCTAGGAAATAAACTCTGGTCGTGAAGAGCAGTAAGTGCTCTGAGCCGCTGAGCTGTATCTCTAGTTCCTTGTTTATCATGGCAGTCATAAGTAGGGGCGGGGCACACAGTCTAGGGTTTTTTTTATCATTTAAGAAGCAGACTTAACGAGTGTTCTTCATCTAATGAGAGAGGAATGCTCATTCCAAGGTAGGAAGCAAGTGGAGGAAAGAGGTAGCTGTTTAAGGACTCTGTAAGTCTTTGTTGATTGACACTTGGACAAGCAGAGCTAAATTTGGGGGGAAAATGTCTTACCCCACCTCTGTAACTGTAAGAGGAAGCGGTAGTAAATGTCATAGCCCTAGACAGTCCACTGGTGGGTTGGTTGTTGTTGTTTTGGGTTTGGGTCTTGTTTTGTTTTTAGAGAAGGTAATAACTTCATGCTAATTTTGAAATTGTTTTTGAGAGGAAAGGAGTTGGTGACATTTGACCCTCAGGGCCGCTTTCTCCGAATATCACCTGCCGTCCCGACACCTATGCTTGGAGTTGCGTGGTGCCCTTCGTGTCCGTGCTAGCAGTCAGGAAGAAACGTTGCATCTAGTTAGAGTTTGTATGCGTTTCCTTTACACTGGTGTTGAACCTGAGAAGGCTCTGCCAAGGGGGCTTGGCAGCGCAGCGTGGTGACCGCACACTCTGTGGTGGGCTCCCACTGTGACACTGTGGTGTGTCCAGAGCCTGCATTCTTCAGCACCGTTCTGCTTTGTGACACCGATGCATCCTTACCTACATAAGAGATTTTAGTTTATAACATTTTAATATTTAATATATCAAAAATCTTAGAAAATTTTGCTCCTAGTAAAATAGGGGTTTGGTTTTATAGTTTTTTTTTTTTTTTTTTTTTTTAGTTTCATTCATCAGTGTGTATTCTTCAAAAAAAAAAAAAAATTCTCATAAGGGAAAGAATCAGTTCAGAAATGAAAATCCTCTGGCCAGGATTTGATTCGTGGCCTAAGGCTGTCATCTCTATTGCCTTTTGAGCCTCAGAGAAGATCCCTAAAGTTCTGATTTTGCTCTTATTACTGTTTCTATTAATTTTGTCCAGTGAATACATGCACCAAGCAGTGAGCATAGTCCAGACCCTGCCCGAGTCCTTCTCCAGGGCTGTGTTGTGTTATGACACAACCAAGAAAGGATTTCCAGGGCACAGCGTGAAAATGAAGTGAATTGCCTAGGTCCCTCGAGTTCTGTATTGGATGGTCTAAACTTGTATTGGGGGTATCTTTGCCGTCTACCAGAAGAACCAATTTCTGAGTGTTTAGATTTGTTTATCTGTGTCTATACTAAGATGCATTACCTTTTTGAGAAAGATGGCGTAGCTAGTCTCTGAGGTTATAAAGGGAGTTTTAATGTTTTATGAGCTGTTAACCACCTCCTGTGTTAAAATACCATGCGGAGATCTCCACAAGGCTTTTTCAAAACAAAATTCATCTCTTCATAAATATCTTGTGAAAGAAAATTTAGAGCCCTCCATTTTAAAAAGCTTTCTTGCTTTGCATAAAACTCTAAAATTTTAATTTCAAAGTTCTATTGATATTAAAACATAAATTCAGTTTTGTCTTAAAAGTGTATTACAATTTATTTCTTGCCATTTTTGTGTAAAATTTACAGAAAGAGTGTTACACCGTGCGCTCCAAAGGTAATGTCTCATTACTCTAAGGCTCTTTCTCTTTTCCTTTGCCTTTGTTTCTTTAATCCTAATGCTACATGTACTGAAACGTTTTAAGGGGGAAAATGGTTTCTGCTTGTTCTGTGTAGCAGCAATATATGTAAATGAAGGTGTTAATTGCTTACGGATAATCTGTGAGGTACAGTTTCGTGTCAGTGGCTCTTGTGTGCACCACGGTGCTGTGTGACATTGGGACTTGAGGAGCTGGCAGGGTCCCAAACCTCCTCTGATGATGGCGTAAGTGAAGTTTACCCTTTGGGACAACAGCAGTACTAACTGTTGAGGTAGATTCAGTGTTGACAGAAGCTGTGTCTCAGACTGTCAGGAGAAAATAGAAACGTGAGTACTGAAGCTTCACAGTTCGAAATGTTTGGGTTTGTTTTAATAAGTGCATATAGACCTAACATGGCTGCTCAGCTCTGGTCTTGTAAATCTTAGTTTATTGCATGTGTATACTGGCATGAGTGAGATCACCGAAAGTGTTGGATCCAGAGCTGGTGGGCAAGGTGTCTCTGTCTGAGTTTTTCCTGCCTTTCCTCCTGTTCCCCTTGTTTGCTGTGTACCATTCATTGTGTGTGCTGTCAGCACAGTGCTGGTGGGTGAGCTTAGGCTCGGGTCCAGCCAGTTGGGTTTTTTGTGAAACACTTTCCAGGTTTTTACTGTGTATTCCATCCCAGTTAAGGTACAAGTTGATAGCTCTGTATCCTGAATGTAGGTGCCAGTAAATTAAATGCTTTGCATTGGTTCCGACACAGTGAGCAGCTTAAGAAAAGGCAGAGAGGGCTGTGTGCTATTACTGCTCAGTGCACTGAGGCCTGCTCTCAGTGTCACTGCAGCTGAGAACAGAGCTAGAGGCCGACAGTGTCGCATGTGTTTAGCTCACATGAGGGACCCGAGTTCTTTCTCAACTTTGAGACAGGTTATCTATCCCAGGCTTATCCCTCTTCCAGCCTCGGCTCGGTTGGTCTGAGTATGTGTTTCTGCAGCTAGCCAGACTATCACATTTGCTCCATGTAAGGGTTTGCCTTACATGGCTGTCACAGCACTTGTTAGCTAAGATGGCAGCTGAATTGGGCTTCGTATGTGTAGGCTCTTCTCAGTGCTGATTTCTGATTGTGAGGCCAGGAAAGGAGGAGAGCATCTGCTTAGTAAACCATATGCTCTCATTGGTGCAAGGCAGAACAGTGTTGTCTCTCAGGAAGCACTCTTGTATCTTCTCATGGAGGGTTCTGTCTAGCTGATGTCTTAGTTTTTGTTTTCATAAGGTTCTGTGATACAGGAAGCATTTTTGTTTAAAGTTGTCGTCTGCCACAACTTCTGATGTGTGTTTCATAGTTCCAGTGTTTGTGGCTCACTCACCAGTTTGTTAGTTTTTCTTCATTTCTTTTCCTCTTCTTTTGTGACCTGTTTTTGTTTTTAAAATTAAACTGGCTTGAATTTCTACTCAATTTTCTAAGAAATATTTGAGACTTGTAACATAAAAACTCAATTTCAATTAAAGTTCAGAGACTTAAATTGACAGTAAATTTTTTTAAGTTAAAATACTATTTATAGTCCTCCTACAGAACTCGATATTCTTAAAGTAAGTATAAACATTACAGTCTCTTGTACAATAATGTTTTTGCCATTGTTGTGAAGGTTAAATTTTGTTCTGTTGATGTGTCTTAGAATGGCTTTAAACTGTACATTAAAATGCATATGGGTTTTTTCTCATACAAGTAACTGCTTTAATACGGCCTGATAGCTAGTGACCTTATCTGTATCGTATTTTTTTCTCCGTACTGATTAATGTTCTGATGGTCTACTGCTGACCTAGCTATCCACTTTTGACTTTTTGCATTACAGTTCACATGTAACGATCTTTGAAAATGTTACGGGAAAACCAACTTTGGTTCAAAGTGTCTTAGCCGAGTGTACTCACAGATGTCTCGGTAGTAGCAGGGGGGCATCCACAGAGCAGCGGGTGGGGTGTTTTCTGGGCCATGGAAATTGAAGATGTCAGTAATACCCCTCATTTTGCTGTGAGGAGCAACAGTAGTGTGAGAGTCCCTTCCTGTGGCAGTTTCAGAGTGTCAGCTGCAAAGCTTCACCTTGAGTGAAAGGAGGGGCTGGAAGTTCTGCAGAAAAGACTCCTGAGGCTCCTCCATTTGCCTTAACAAAGAATGTGCAGACTGTCTCAGTCTGCAGAAACAGAAGAGCCCAGTGTCTACCACAGTCCCCCATCTCCCCATGCGGCAATGGCCGCCTTCTCCTCGCTTAATTCAGCTGGGAAATAGTTTTAAATGTTTGGTTTTGATTTGAGAGAAAATTGAGTATCAATGTGTATGCTGTATATTTCTTTCTATAACTCAAATGAAACCTATTTTATATATTCTAATAGACTTGGTTTGCTAATTCACTGTAATTTTGTTTTTTAATCAGTAAAGTGGCTACTGTTGGTGTGTGGGGGTCTTTATGTTGGATGCATGCCATGCTTAACAGTTTTCTGTCTTTATCTTTACTTCCTTGTTCACTACATGCTGTGTTTAAACCTCTGCTTTCCTCATCTGAATACGTCATTTTTGATGTTTATTGTACAGAACTACAAAGCCTGCTCCACACCTGGATGGGTAAGCCTCAAGTTGTTAAAATCTCGGGGCACTGTTTGGGTGATGACCTGAAAGACAGGTTCCCCGGGGGTTAGTCTTCCCTAGCTGAGCTCTTCCCGCAGGGGCGCCGGGAGCACTAGCTTTGAGAGCTGTCTCTCGTTGTTGTCTTTCACTTTTGCCCATGGGCAGGCTTCTCAGCCATGTTGTTCTGAGTACTGTTGAGATGGCTTCTCACTATGAAGTGTATTATTACCAGACTCTTAACCCACTGCAATAATAGCAGAAACTGAGTCCCGCCTTGTCTCCAGATGAACTATTGCCAGTTCGTATTGTGAAGTAGATTTCAGGTTGTCCTTCCCTTTGGATTTGTTTCCAGTTCTGTGGATCTGGAGGTTTTTTGTTTTGTTTTTAACAGCATTTGTCCCAGTTACTGTTCATTATGTAATTATTACCAGACCAATTTTTTTTTTTAATATTATGACAGGGTTCATGTTGTCTTTGGACTGGTTATTTCCGGTTTTGAAGTAATTGAACAGATTGAAAATCTGAAAACAGATGCTGCAAGCAGGCCTTACGCAGATGTCCGAGTCATTGACTGTGGGGTGATTGCCACAAAGTTGACAAAAGATGGTAAGAGATTTTGGAGGGTGGCGAAATCTGGGACAGAGGTGTAAAGCATGTGGCACTGTGAAGATTCCTTCTAAATTCGGGGAGTGTGGATAGTGGTAGCGTTGGTGCGTCTGTCTGTCTGTGGTTTATCCCGTCCCACAGCAGATGTTGTCAACTCCTCTACTGCCTGGCTGCTGGCTGACCCAAGCCCTCTCATGCCGAGCGTTCTACCTTGCCTCCGTCCCCTGCTTTTTCTGTGACCATTTGTCAGCAGGAGTGTCCCCTTGCTTATGTCCTTGGTTTACTTTGGTTTGTCTTTAGCAGCCGCCAAAGTGATCCTCTTAAGCCTCATTTCATATACATGTCCCTCCTGCCCAGACACCTACAGTGGTACCCTCAGCACAGAGGCCTGTGACCCTCTGTTGTCTTTCTGGCTCTTCTCATTGCCTTCCAGCCACACTGACCTTTATTCAGATACTCAGGGTCTTTGTGCTGGCCTCATGTCTAGGGCATTCTTTGTTAAGAATCTATATGACCCCTACAAGCTACTTTAGGTGTAATCTGAAGTTACCTGCATCTCTGTATTCCCTTTACCTTGTTCATTTCCTGTCTCAGCTCTTTGTCACCGGCTTATTTAGAGTCTAGGCCTCAGGTAGGGACTTGTCCAAGTTTTCAGACAGCTGTATTTTACTTAACTGGGGAAAAGTTTAGTTAAGTCTTATTTTAGTTTGCTATACATGACACAATGCTATGAGGATTAGCTGTCACATTTTACCTCTGGATGGTGTGCACTGGACTCAAGTACTAATGTTTTTTTTAATATCTCTTAAAAGTTTTTGAGAAGAAAAGGAAGAAACCAGCACATTCAGAAGACTCGGATTCCTCTTCCAATTCCTCTTCCTCTTCAGAATCATCCTCAGAAAGTGAAGTTGAACGAGAGAGAATCAGGAGGAGGAGACACAAGAGGAGGCCAAAAGTCAGACACACTAAAAAGAGACGGAAAGAAATGAGCGGTTCAGAGGACCCAAGGAGGAAGCACACAATGAGCCCCACGCGGTAAGTGTGATGGAGCACTGTGCCAGTGTTCTCAGTCCCGGGTGCCTGGAGCAGTCTAGGGACGGCGTAGGCATCTTGCTCTGGTGTTTGGGTGAAGACAGTTCTTGAAATCCTTTTTTGTTGTTACTGGGGTTTTGTTTGTTTGGGGTTTTTTTTTGTTTGTTTGGTTGGTTGGTTTTGTTTTTTACTTTTAAGGTTTTGTGTATCAAAGATGTGTGTCATGCACCATCTGTGGTGGCCAGAAGACAGTTTGGAGGAGTGGCTTCTTTCTCCAGAGTGTCTGAGGGACTAGATTCAGGACCTCAGGGTTGGCCAAGGGTCTCTCTCATGGAGCTGTCTTGCCAGCCCTAATGCCCAAACTCTTCTTACTTCTTCCTTGAGAGTTCACACAGGTCTGTAAAGTAACTTGATCTTCCACCTCCTAACCCCTCCTTCCAGTTCCCCGCCCACTCACACTTCTCCCCCCCACCCACTCACACTTCTCCCCCCCACCCACTCACACTTCTCCCCCGCCCACTCACACTTCTCCCCCGCCCACTCACACTTCTCCCCCCCGCCCACTCACACTTCTCCCCCCCGCCCACTCACACTTCTCCCCCACCCACTCACACTTCTCCCCCACCCACTCACACTTCTTCCCCCCACCCACTCACACTTCTCCCCCCCACCCACTCACACTTCTCCCCCCACCCACTCACACTTCTCCTCCCACTCACACTTCTCCCCCCACCCACTCACACTTCTCCCCCTACCCACTCACACTTCTCCCACTCACACTTCTCCCCCACCCACTCACACTTCTCCCTCTGTTTTTGTTTTCTTTGGATGACCTGTGGGGTATACTGGCTGTGTTCTGTGTGTGCATGGTGCAGGGCCACTCACTGGAGCACAGACACTGTAGAAACTCCCTCTCCGTGAAGCAGACTCTGAGCCTCTGAGCTGGCTGTGGCTTCTCACCGAGCTGGGCAGTCTCCACAGGCTGTTGTTCATGCGGCACACTAGCACACACAAGGAAATGACAAACAGATAAAAATGTGGTTTTTTGGTTTTTTTTGTTTTCTTTCTGAGACGGTCTTTCTGTGTAGCCCTGGCCTCTACAGACCAAGCTAGCCTCCAACTCAGAGATCCACCTGCCTCTGCCTCCCATGCTGGGATCACAGGTGTGCGCCACTGCGCCTGCCTGACAAAAAAAGTTAAGAAGGAAAACATAAGGATAATTGACAATTTCCATTTCAAAATTTTAGTGTTCAGTTTATCTTTTTTTTTTTTATCTTTCTTTTGAAAAAATGTCTTTGCTCTGGATTTTTCAATGTATTGATGCTTTGTGAAAATCAACACTCAGTAAGTTTCGCTGTTTTCTTTGCACATGTTTTATGAAATGTTGGCATTAACATCTAAATTGGTGACTTGGTTTATTTTAGTTACTCTGAGAGGAGTGACGTGAAAGAAAAAAGATCAGGGGACTCAAATGCTAAAAGAGAAAAGCCCGTTGTCCGCCCAGAAGAGATTCCTCCAGTTCCCGAGAACCGATTCTTACTTAGAAGAGATATGCCTGCTGCCACAGTGGAGCCAGAGCCGTAAGTGGGCTGATGGTGCGCCCTGCCCCTTCCCACTGTGTCCAGCACGGAAGCGCATGGGCATGCTCCCATTGCACAGGGATCCCATGGAGCCACTCGCAGCATGGGACAAGACCAGGGGGAATGGGGTCTGTCACTCAGCTGCCTTCCTCCTCCTTTACTCTGCCCTGACCCCAGCACATGGGATAGTGAGTGTGCGCGGCTTTGTCGGTGATTGCCGTGATGCTTAACTCTTACACTGTATGTTTTTTATTTCTCTGATGTAAGTCCGTCAGTTCATCGCAGGTTGGTACTAACCATGGCTTACGTTCAGAGCACACACTGGAGTGATGAATGTTCTGAATGTACCTCCCTTTCAGAACTCACGCGTGAGTGCATGAATAGGTAAAGGAAACTGGGCAGGTAGTCAGTGAAGAGGCTGTGTTTTGTTGCTTTGGTTTGGTGGGGTTTTTTTGGGTTGTTTGTTGTTGTTTGTTTTTTTGTCTGCTTATTTTTCAAGACAGGACTTGCTGTGTGTCACAGGCTAGCCTTGAACTTGCAGTCCTTCTGCTTTATCCTCCAGAGGATTAGGATGAAAAGTATGCATATATGTATGCTGCCATGCCTGGCGGGGAGGGAAGTGCTTAGTAGAGGTCTGGGAAGGTTATATTACTCATCTTGCTGCACTGCCCTTTTGTTCAAGGGGTGAATCTTTTCAGAATTGGTCAACAGGTGCATTGAACTCTGTGGATCCAACTAAGTAGTGAAATTTATTTCAATTTTAATAGTGCAAAGTAAATTACATGGTAACTGAAGATATAAGTTAGTATCATAAATTTTGCTGTAGTTTCCCTGCATTGTGGCTTTATATTTAATCTCAGAAAAATACTTTGTATATTAGATTTAAATTCAGAAATATTAAAAGGACGTGAGTAATCCCAACACTCAGGAAGGCAGAGGCAGGTAGATCTCTGAGTTCTAGGTCAGTCCGGTGTACAAAGTGAGTCCAGGACAGCCAAGGCTACACAGAGAAACCCTGCCTTCCAAAAAAGAATATGAGCCAGGCATGGTGGCATATATGCACATAGCCCTAGGTATCGGAAGGAATATTTGACTTCAGGATTGATGTCTATCCTGAACATAACAAGGTCTAGTCTCAAAAGAGAGAGGTGGGAAGAGAGAAGGAGAGAAGAATGTGCTGTGTGAGCAGAAGTGCTGCAGTGTCTGCTCTAACTCCTAAGCTCCTGTGAGAAAGCTGAGAACTCAAGCCAAGCTGTGCTGCAGAGCTTCACGGGTGGTTTGTTGTTGTTTTGTTTTGTTTTCTTTGCTTGTTTACTTCCTCCACAAATCTTCAATTTAAAAAATGCAAAATAACTCCGCAAACACATATGTCCTAATGGGACGAATGGAGCTCTCGCAGAGCTCAGCTTGGTGTTCTCAGTTATTGGAGCTGCTACCGCAGCCTGCAGTGAGTTCACACACCTCACCTTTGCAAGGTCATGGGGTAGCACATGGAATGCTAGTCAAGACTGTGTCTGCTGGTGTGTGGTGCACCTCAGAGCTGAGTGAGCTCAGAGGTGTGCATCAACGTGACTACGCCCATACAATGTTAGGGATATGAACATTTGAATTTCCTATCATTCTCATGCCGTGAAGTATAAATCTTCATATTGTTAAGACTGTAGTTCTGCATTTGAATGTTGGGTAGACATCGTTTAATGAGCATTTGCACATTTTTAATTGTCATCATAACTTTTTCAGGAATGTTCCAGATGTTACACCTGTTGTAAGTGATCAGAAACCATCTGTGTCAAAGTCTGGACGGAAAATTAAAGGAAGAGGCACAATTGTACGTATGTTACAACTTTCTCCTTTCAAATTGTTTATCTAAATATTTACTTTTAACATTCTGTTGTAATAATCAAAGGTTTAGTTCTAGACAGACTATTTCTCCTATTCAAACTATTCCCATGGCTTTGGGAAGGCGCTGCCTCCGGTAGGTACAGCTATGGGTGAATTTAGTGCTGTAATCCATGAAATAGTGTGTTGAGAAGTTTTGGTTTATGAGTAATGGAGGGTAACGAATATATTAGGACCGCAAAGGGAACTTTCAGGATACCAAGTGAATGTTTTGCCGCTTTTGCCTCTCCACATCTTATAATTAAGATAACTTCATGCTATCCAGTTGGTACTTGGATCGGTGCCTACATTAGATTATTTTGCCCGGCTCTGTCCTACAAGAGGCATTTTTAGAATGGTTACTATCCTCTCTGTTTAAAGCGCTATCACACACCTCCAAGGTCAAGATCCCACTCTGAGTCCGAAGATGATGACAGCAGTGAAACTCCTCCTCATTGGAAGGAGGAAATGCAGAGACTGAGAGCTTACAGGCCACCGAGCGGAGAAAAGTGGAGCAAAGGAGACAAGTAAGCGCCTGCAGTGTGGACAGCCTGCTCACAGAGGGCTAAATGCTGGAGAGTCAGTGCCTGGCATTCACAGTCAAGATGGCCAAAGGGAAGCCAGCAGGAGCAGCACCACTGCCACTGAGACCAGGGGCGTTCCCGCCAGGTGCTGCCTCCTTATGCTGAGCGTCTGAACGGACTCCTAATTGCAGAAGTGAGCAGGTCTTAGGTACCACGTGGTAATGTCTGACTTGGCAGATGCCTTAGTCACAGGTATGTGGATTGGAAACAAGGAGAGCCTGCACAGAATGGGAGTTAATTTCTGGCTCCAGAGACTGCTATATCGTCAGTAGTCTGATAAGAGTGGTGCCTTGCAGTGCAGGGGTTGTCTGTTTCCAGAGGCAGGTGACAGGAATAGCCAGCGGGAAAAGAATCCTTCTTGGGGGAGTTCTGGTTTCTCTGCAGGCATCTTAGGAAAATGGTTTTGAATTGAAAGAACAAGGAAGAGGCAGGCAGCTATTATGTAGACATAGCACAAACATGGTGGTGCTGAGGACTCTCACTTGTGGGCCTTGATTGTAAATCTTGTGTCAATTTTCATGTAATCATGTTTGATTTCTGTTTTAAATTAATAGGAGCTTAGGAGAAAGTGTTAAGTACCACACTGAAGTGGAGAGAATACAGTTGTCGTGCCAGCATTTAAATAGCTTCCCACTAAGGACATTTCTGTGTTCCTGTGACTTATGTAGTTTGTAAAGTATCTGAAAGGAAGAGAAGAGAAAGCTGGGCATTGTGATGGTTGCCTTTAACCTCAGTATTTGGGGAGCAGAGGCAGGCTCATGCATCTTTGTGAGTTCAAGGCCAGCCTGGTCTACATGGTACATTGCAGGCCAGTTGGGGCTGTATGGTGAAACATTTCAAAAATAAATAAAGGGGGAAAAAAAAGAAAGAAAGAAAAACCAGGTTTTTAGGTAGGCCTGATAGCACTATAATCCCAGTGCTTGGGAGGTTAAGGCCAACCTGGACTACATCCTAGGCCACATAGCAGGACTCTGTCTCTACAGAAAGACAGGGTTAGGAAGATGGTCAGTTGGTAATGTGCTTGCATATGCGTGAAAGCGAGGTGTAGCAGTGAGCACTTTATAATCCCAGTGCTGGGAGGTGAGACAGGAGGGGTCTTGGGGCTTGCTGGGAAGAAGTAGTGCTGAACTCCAGGACAATGAGAAACACTCTCAGAAAATTAGTGTTTCTGAGAATGACGGCTAAGATGCCCTCCACGCATGTACACACACACACACACACACACACGTACGTTTTTTAAAAAGGAAATGAGGAAAAATCTCTTTGAGTCAAGCCTGGGCATCCAGCTTGTAGTAGAGTGCTTGCTGAGCATGCACAAGCCTGAGTGTATGCCTCCTTATGGGAAAAATTTTCCTTACAGGGAAAAATAAATCATCAGCGAGGTTGCTTGGGAACTAAGTTTCTCACTCAGAAATTGCTCTCGGAAGGAGAAGGTTGTTAGCAGATCTTATCGGGAGCTTTGTGTCTCCACAGAACTCAGGACTAGGTGGTATGATTTTCACAAGCATTCAGAGAGTCTTTCACTTAAAACAAGAAGGTCTTCTGGTTGTCATGGCTCTGATTCATGTTAACATGTTGATGGAGTCAGGTACTCTGTTAGAAGTATGCTCATGAGTAACTGCAAGCTTGTTCTGTCCCCGCTTCCAGGCTAAGTGACCCCTGTTCAAGCCGATGGGATGAAAGAAGCTTGTCCCAGAGATCCAGATCATGGTCTTACAATGGCTACTATTCAGATCTTAGTACAGCAAGACACTCCGATGGTCACCACAAGAAACGCAGAAAGGAAAAAAAGTTTAAGCATAAAAAAAAATCTAAGAAGCAGAAGCACTGCAGAAGACACAGGCAGACAAAGAAGAGAAGAGTAGTTATGCCGGCTGATTTGGAGCCCTCACGGTCTCCCACCCGTGGAGTGAAGACCTCATGTGATAGAGAAAGGAGGTCTCGCGCCTCCTCTTTGTCCTCTCATCACTCATCAAAGCAAGACTGGTCTAAGTCAGACAAGGATGAGCAGAGTGCTTCCGCCCTCTCCAGCAGAGGCTCCTATAGATCCAGGTCTCGTTCACAGTCAGAGTCCAGAGGGAGCTCGAAGTCAAGGGCCGCGTCAGAGTCCTCGTCGAGTTCTCGCAGCAGATCACAGTCCAGGTCTAGTTCCAGGTCAGGGCGCCGAGGAACATCCTCAAAATCACCAAAAAAACCCGCTCAGTTGAGTGAAAATAAGCCCATTAAGTCAGAACCTTTAAGATCTTCGATGCCGCAGAATGGAGGTGTGCTGGTGCAGCCTGTGGCAGCAGAGAGCATCGCTGTGCTCCCCTTGAGTGACAGCCCGCCCCCGTCCAGGTGGAAGCCAGGGCAGAAGCCCTGGAAGCCTTCCTACGAGCGGATTCAGGAGATGAAGGCTAAAACGTCCCACTTGCTGCCCGTGCAGAACACATACAGTCTCACAAACATTAAAGAGACGGCCAGGTCATCATCCTATCACAAAAGAGGCCGAAACTCAGGGAGTGATGGAAGCGCTTATTCCAGGTACAGGGACGGCAGCTCCAGGAGCTCAAGGAGGTCAGGGAGCAAGTCTTCCAGGAGCAGGTCATCCTCCCACTCCTACACGAGGTCACGGTCACGTAGCCTACCGACTTCACGCTCACAGTCTGGGTCTCCATCATCCAGGTCCCACTCACAGAGTAAGTACAGTGATAGATCCCGGCGCACTAGGTCATCCTCGTACACTTCCGTTAGCAGTGAGGATGGAAGACGAGCCACGAGGACACTTAGAGCCAGTGGGAAAAAAGGTGTCACATCAAGTAAAAGACACCGCAGCAGCACTGGAAAGCCACTTCACAGTAAGTATGCAAAAGGCAGAGGGAAGTCTTCATGTCACAGAAGACATAGTGAGAGCAGGTCGTCTGTAGATTGCTCCTCCGACAGTGAGCGGTCACATGTTCAAGGGGTGCACTCAGTCCCAGAGAAGGAAGTGTCGAGCGGGGAGCCGGGGAAAGGCAGAGGAGGAGGGAAGTCCAAGCCTGAATGGGAATGCTCTCCTTCTACAAAGAGGGCTCTGAAAGACAGTTTTGGTGGTCATGCTAGAGAGGACAGTAAGCCCAAAGGGAAGAGCTGTGCTGGCAGTAAATGGGACTCCGAGTCAAATTCAGAACAAGACGTGGCTAGGAGCAGGAAAAGTGGTTCCCGAAGGTGTTCCGATAAGGAAGAGGGTGAAGCCTCTTCAGACTCCGAGTCAGAAGTTGGTCAAAGTCACATCAAAACCAAACCCCCAGCAAACCCTTCAGCAGACACTTCTGTGCCTGACAGCGATGGTGCCTGGAAGTCTAGGAGACCATGGTCTTCAGCCTCTGAGTCAGAGGGCTCCTGCTCCAACTTGGGGAATGTCAGAGTAGAGCCCCAGAAGCAAAAACACTCCAAGGATAGTCTTAAAGGGGATCATACAAAAAAGGTGAGAGAGAAATCAAAAGCCAAAAAAGACAAAAAACATAAGGCTCCAAAACGTAAGCAAGCCTTCCACTGGCAGCCTCCACTAGAGTTTGGGGAAGAGGAGGAGGAGGAGATGAATGGAAAGCAAATTACTCAGGAGCCAAAAGAGAAAAAGCATGTCTTCGAGAAGTGTGAAGCTGTAAAAGACAGTATTCCAAAAGTAGAGAAAGCCTGTGATGAAGGCAGCTGTGCCAGTAAACCCAAGGAGGGTACTTCAGAGCAGGGCCCACTGGCAGAGAGTGAGCATGACCCCAGCTCTTGCCCTGCGCCTCTGAAAGTGGAGGAAAATACCACCAGCTCTCCCTGTGGCACCCAGCACATCGACGAGCATGTCCCAGGTGGAGGGGAGGATGTGCTTCAGACAGACGACAACATGGAGATTTGCACCCCTGACAGGAGTTCCCCTGCAAAGGGAGAGGGGCTGTCCCCTTCAGCAAACCACAGGCTGGACAGCCCAGAGGTGAGCGTTGTCCCAGAGCAGAGTGAGCACACGGCACAGCCCAGAGCAGCAGGGAGACCAGAAAGCAGTAAGTCTGAAAGTAAAGCCTTGAGCGAAGGTGGGAGACAGGACAGCTCTGCCAGCTTGGCCAATCCTGTAGAAAGTGCTGGAAAGAAGGAAGGGTCTGAGAAGAGCCAGGTGACCCTCACGGAGAAGTGGAAGCCACTGCAAGGTGTAGGGAATCTGGCAGTGCCTGCTGCGACCACATCCAGTTCTCGGGATGTGAAGGCATTGCCTACTGTGCCTGAAGTGAAACCACAGGGCTTGAGGATAGAGATCAAAAGCAAAAATAAAGTTCGCCCTGGCTCTCTCTTTGATGAAGTAAGAAAGACGGCACGCCTAAACCGGAGGCCGCGGAATCAGGAGAGCTCTAGTGACGAGCAGACGCCTAGTCGGGATGGCGATAGCCAGTCCAGGAGTCCACACAGGTCGAGAAGCAAGTCTGAAACCAAATCTCGACACAGAACAAGGTCTGTCTCCTACAGTCACTCAAGAAGTCGATCTAGAAGTTCCACCTCATCTTACCGGTAAGAAGGACGCCCCTTCCTCTGTCCCCAAGAGAGCCTGCTGTGGCTTAGGTCATGAGACCAGCAGCATTGGAAGCATGGTCACTGTTTCCAGTTACCTGGCAAGGAGTAAGAAGCATTAGTCCATATGAGCAGACTACCAGTAGAGGGCCTGGGTAGGGAGTGGGCATTTCAGGACCAGGAATTTGGGCTCAGTTGAAAAGCCAGACCATCACTGCCTGTAGGTTATCACTTGGACAGTGAGTGTGCTCTTGCCATGACTGGCGGTGAGTTCTCAATATTCAAAGGTGTGAAGGAGCTGGCTTTCTTGCCCAGAAAGAAAGTTGTCGTGCCTTTGCAGAGAGTCCTTTGAGCATACTCTGCAGGGCTCAGAGATGTCAGTCATCTACCCTGTCACACATGTATGAGGTCTGTGCCATGGAGGCCAAGTTGCTATCCAAGGCGCACATCTCAGTCCAGCTGTTGATCACGTTCAAGTTTTTGTTGAGGACCCATACAGCATTTGTCATCAGGATAGACTGAAAAGTACAAAGAAGGAAAGTGCAAGCTAAGAACAGGGGTCGGGGTAACAGGAACTCAGTAAGTAGTTGTGTTGGTGTAAATCTACCTATTGCAGTGTTTTGTGGCTTTTACTTTGTTGATTAAACCCTGGTGGCTTCTGGATTGCTTCCTTTGCAGTGCACATCCGTGTCCCCTGAGCATAGTTTATAAGCGGCCTTACCCTTCTTGTGCTCCCCTCCCTGCTGTTCAACAGTGTGGGGACTACATAGATTGTGTGCTTTCTCGTTCATCCCACTGTAGATCACGAAGCTACTCTAGAAGCCGGAGCCGAGGCTGGTACAGCAGAGGCCGAACCCGCAGCCGCAGCAGCTCCTATGGAAGTTTCCACAGCCACAGGTGAGCATGTGGCTCTTCCCTGCCGTGTGGGGCCCACTCCCTTGCGGTGGAGCACTCTGCGACAGCAGGGCAGCTGTTGGTTTGTCCTTGTCACACGCTGCACTGAACTGTGTCTCCTGCTCTTCTGGCTGCGCTTTGATGGGATCGAATCCCGGGGAGGCCAGGCCACTCTTCCCTCCTCCCGTGGTCACAAGCCAGTCACCTCTTGACTCACTTAGGGGTTCGGACATGTTATGGCGAGGAAATCAAGAGGAAAGTGTGTGCTCTTGGGGCAGCGCATGCATATCGGCTTCCCAGCTGCTTCTCCTTTTGGCCAGAAGTAGTTTCTGCTGTGGCCACTCGTATAAGTGGCCTCTTCCCCTTCCCTTCCAGCTGGCCACCTTCTCAGAGAGTGACATAAAGATCAGTCTTGTGGAATAAAAGGTTTTAAAAAGAGAATTGAATACGCTTGGGATAAACACAAAGTAGTTACAGGACTTCCCTGTCCTTTCACTGTGAAGGGCAAAAGTGTAGGTTGTTAGTGCAGCCTGTGCCTAGAGCACAAGCTGACAGTCCCTCTGTGATCCACACCAGGACATCCAGCAGGAGCAGGTCCCGGAGCAGCTCCTATGACCCCCACAGCCGCTCCAGGTAAGAGGTAGTGGAGGCCTCAGGCTGCTGGGTGGGGGCTAGAGGGTTGGCTTGATCCCAGGCTGTCGGGTAGGGGGCTAGGGGGTTGGCTTGATCCCATGATGTATGTACAGCACATCGCCGTAGCTCACCTCCCAGCCTTAAGTGTTGCATTTTTTAATTACATAACTTTAATGCATGTGTTGAAATCTGACAATTTTCAGTCTGTCGGCCATTTTGCTGCAATGTCAGAAATGACTGTCGGGTTGTAATGGCAGGCGCTTGTGACTGTGATTGCTTAATAAGATCCAGGTTCAGCCAGGCTAACTCAGGGTTAATTTTGGATATTTTTCAGTGCAGAAAAGAAATTAACATTTTTCTCTTTAACATAGCAAGTCCAATTGAGGGCAATTGCTGGATATTTCCAGAACTTCTGCAGCTGTCCTCACACCTCCATAGAGTGCCCTTGTGAGCTAGTGCCCTGTGACAGCCTTACAGTAGAGACGGTGTGTTCAGCGTGTGTCATTGCTGTTTAAGCAGATCCTACACTTACGATAGCTACTACAGCCGCAGCCGCAGCCGCAGCCAGAGGAGTGACAGTTACCATCGGGGTAGAGGTTACAACAGGCGGTCCAGGTGAGCACTCAGGTGGGCCATCGGTGGGACGCTTACTGTATTTCATTGGCCCACGGGCAGCCGTTAAATATGGCTTTGGTACTGAGACTTGTCAGGTGGTGGTTGTGGGTTATTGTTTTGTAGTTGAAACGAAGAAGGATTCTCAGATATTCACACAGCTTTGAGTAAACATTTCTTTTGGAGAATATAAGGAGAAGACCAAATCATGGCTCACTTCTGGAAGTCAAGCTAATTTATTGACTAGTCAGTTTATGGTTTTATTAAATCAGTTATAATTGTGTCATCAGTAGGGTAGGGGCTTATATCTTAAGACATAACCCTTATAATGACTCTTGTATTGTCCTTTGCTGATGGCTGCTGTCTCCCTCCCTCATCCATTGCAACCCCAGAAATCCTTGCACAAAAAGTGCATGTGGACAGTCCCTTGCTTGAACTGTTCCAGGTGCTGCCAGCTGTCTTCCACAGGTCCAGGAACCTTGGCACTCGCTGCACAGGAACCACTTGCCAGCTCCGGCTTTCTCTGACTTACATCCTCTAATGTTGTAGGACTTTTCCTTCTGCTCAGAAACCCAAGTGCCATCTACATCACTTGTCTGTCTCTTGAAGAGGTCACTCAACATGTACCCATCCCCTGCTTGTCAGTATGGCTCATTGCAGCCCATTGTCTTGGGAACCCCCCCACCTGAAGTGCATGCCTTCCTGAAGAGCCCAGGGGGTCTCAGTGCACCGACTTACCTGTGTGCACTGCCTTGAGGGTCCTTGAGCCCTTGTACATGCTCTTCTGTGGTGGGTGATGCCTACCGTGACATACAGAGTAGCTCCCAGAAAATGTTTTTAAATGAGCTGAGTGATGACCAAGCTGCTGGCTAGGACCCAAGTGGTTTTGTTCACATGCAAACCCACACCCACTTCTTCAGTGAGACTCTATCCTTTAATCCCTTCCTGCCTCCATCTAATGTAGTGTTGTTCACTGGGGTAGACTAGAAAGTAGTTTGCTCATTTTTTTTATGAGTGGATTTTCATGTAAACCCCGCACTGTGTGAGGTTTCTTTATTGTTATCTTAATTTTGATTTTACTATTTGCCACTTAGAACATCCTTGAAAAGCCCATCTTGTTGCTGTAGTTAGACCCCAAAGAGTGGGAGTTGAAGGCTTTCTGTTGTGTTCCCTTCTGTTCCACAGGAGCGGCAGGTCCTATGGCTCGGACAGCGAGAGTGACAGAAGTTACTCTCCTCGCCGGAGCCGCAGCGAGAGCAGCAGATACAGCTGAGGCGTCCGTGTACAGACTGTGTCTTCACTGTAAATACTGGTAACTTAAAGCTGAAGAAACGGGACGGCAGTCTGTTGTGTTTCAGTGTGAGCTCGGTCCAGGAGTGGATATTTCTGGTCACTTCCACGTGCAGAAGACTTTAAAGTGCACATGTCCCTAGATAGATTTTCATGGCCCACTTGACAGTAGACAACGAGGAAATGTTCATTTTCTTGAATCAAGAAATGGTAAATTTGATGCAGGTATAATTTGCAGTGTTGCTTTAGGGAGGGTTTTCTGTAGCTCACATAGTCCGTGGGATTCAGGCTTCTTTTGTCAGTGTTTCAGGTCTTAGCATCCATGTGTCACAAGCCACACGTTCCCCTGTCCCCGTGCTGGTTACCATTTTGGTGTGAGCGGTCAGATCAGGCTATGCGCGTCCTGGGACTGCAGCCGGGTGTGCGGTCCATCCAGGTGTGAGCACCCACACCGTCTGAGGGCTCTGCCTTTCCACACTGACTGCCAGCAGCTTTCCACAGCAGCCCAGATGGGGACTTGCTGCACTCCAGCTCGTGCTTTGGTGCTCGGTGCCTTTGGTTCCTCTCACTCCTGACCTCAAACACGTGTCCTGAGGCCAGGAGGTGAGTCACGACTTCATTAATTCACTGGCACCAAAAATTATTTCTTCTGAGCTGGGTTCACTATGGGTGTACAGGCTTCTTGCAGACAGATAGGTGGTGGAGGTTCCCGGAGCCGGGCCCACAGGCTGGCCATCTTGTTCTGCACATGTGTGCTGGAAGAGCCAGCTGAAGAGTGAACTTCAGAAGCAATCCCACACTCTACTCACCATGACCCAGAGACGCTTTGGCAAAGCTTTCCTCTCACCATGGCGACAGTAGCATCCCTGCCCCAACCAGCGTGTTCCCCGTTTGTGCTGATACCCCCACTGACTCCGTGAAGTCCTGTCTGACCGGAGTTGGGGGCAGACGGTCACAGGCTGCTGGCACACAGATGTTCTTGTGGCTTTCTGTGGTTCCAAGAATTCAGCCTGCAAAAACTAGTTTGGGTTTGTTTCTTTGTTTTGTTTTACTCTTTATTTTGCATTCTTTCCCCAAGTGTACTTAATCACCTTAGTGCCGATTTAATCCAGTTCACAGAATTCCTGTTGGAATTGGTGTAGAAGTCTGTACCATCCAATCCTAGGCCTTGATGATGTAAATGGGAAGCAAAAGAGCCTTGGGCTGGAGGAGCTTACAAACGCCCTGGCCAAATGGATATATGAAATCGTCTTCCAGGCTCAGTCATATGTACTTAGCATGTACGTTCCGTGACCAGCACCCCAAAAATAATGCTGTCACCCTTACGAGGTATGTAAACAGCATTTTGGCAGCCAGCCAGCTATTGTTCACCATGTCAGTAAATAAAAGTTCATTAGAAAGCAGGATAACATCAGGAATCAGTGTTCGGTGGGTTGAAGATTAAACGTGGTTTATAGTGAGTGGTTTTTGTTTTTTGTTTTTTAAGTTGTCCACAGAAAAGGATGTCTGAATCTACTAGTTGGTGGGAAGAATGCATTTAGAGCCCAAACTGCCAAATGGAATTAGTAAGAAAAGGTCGCTGTTGGGCGGTGTAATATTTTGTTGCTGTGTAACAAATTGTCTCAAATACCACAGCCTAAAGCAGTGCCCATCATTGACTCGGACTCGATAGGGTTGACATCTTTGCTCAGGATCTCAGGGCTGTGGCTAATGGCTGGACGGGCACATTCCTCATGAAGCCTCTGGGAAAGAGTGAATTGCTTGTAGACTGTCAGCCGGGGACTCTCTGGGCTCCTCTGAGGCTGCCCACAGCCCCTGTTGTAGGCCTTGCATCTTCAACCAACAGGGACCCTTTTAGTTTTGTGTTTCTAAAAAAAAAACTGCCTTCTTCCTGTTCAAGGGTCCATGTGACTAGATCAAACACCAGAGAGAAATGTTTGCTTGAAGTCCAGTGGCCAGTGGAGTTACAGACGTTGGCAGGTCATGGGGATGGACATAGGGAGAGGGAGGGCCTGCCTCCTGCTTCTTGCCGCATGGACAGGGCTTAACCTGCCCAGGCAGGCGCCTGTCTTCAGCAGTGGCAGCCTTGCTGTTTATACTCGAGTGAACTACAGAAACGGCTTTTCTTCCTAACCAGAATCATTCTGAATTTCGAAGTTATTTTTTTAATAAAATTGAATTATGTTGTATAATGTGCTTAATAGAAAATGCTTTATTGGACGGTTTTGTAACATCCTGTTTACAGCAAGGGCATAGATTGTTCAAAAAATGTAGAAAATACTTTTGTACATATCAGCAGTGTCTAATTTGTATATACCTCGATTAAATTTCCCTACAACTTGGAAAGGATCTTGTAGAAGTGAAAATACATGCTAACTTTGAGTCTGCCTGCTTGGTCTTTCTTTGCTCAGACTCCAGTTAGTGTCTGCTGCAGCCAGTGAAGCAGCTTCTGCATGGCAGGTTAGTGGGGAACGGGAGTGGAGCCTGGCAGAAACAGTACCGCTCAGGTTGGGTGCAGTCCAGGCCTGCTTTCCGCAGCTGAGGAAGGAGTGCACAACTCCAGCCTCCACATCCCTCTGCCTAGAAGCAGGTCACCCAACTGCAGTGTCCACATCGCTCGCCTTGGGACAAGAGCACAGAGGCACCCTGAACGCATAGGCCAGGCAAGGGCAGTAAACCGTGTTTTCTAAACACTTGTTTCCCAAATTGTCACATGTGGGTGCCTGCCTTTAAACTTAAAAGAAAACGCAGGCGTGGTGGGACATACCTTAACTTGGGGGGGGGCAGGTAGATCTCTTGAGTTCAAGGCCAGCCAGGGCTTCATAGTAAGACTCTTTAATTCGTATGTATACACACAAACACACACACACACACACAATTACGAGCATTTAATACCAGCACTTGGGAGATGGAGACAGGAGTATCCATTGAAGGCCAACCTGGGCTACGTGAGGCCCTGTTTCCACACCCTCACAAGAGAGGGGAGGAGACCAGGGAAGTCCCTTGTGGTCTCTGCAGAGTTCAGAGAACTTTGATAAGACCCCCCATGCTAAGACGAGCGGTGCTGGGCGTGAGCCCGAGGTCCTCTGAAGGGGTGGGGGGCCTAGACAGGGCTCAGTGGATAAGAGCACTGGCTGCTCTCGCAGAGGATCCAGGTTCAGTTCCCAAAACCTGAAGCACAGCGCGGTCATCCCCAGCAGCCCCAGGAGATTCAACCCTTTCCGGCCTCTCCAAGCGTGCAAGCAGTGCGCGGAAACACTTGAGGGCCAAACGCCCATAAATAAAGTTTAATTTTAAAAAGCTGGGACAGGTTGGGACGTTTGGGGTGAGACAAGTTATTGTTTGCTGTAGCGAGGAAGAGCTCGGCACCTCGGAATGGCTTCTGAGGCCTGGGAGCCTTTTGCCAGAGCTCTTCCTCCCTGTGGTGTGGTGCAGCCTAGTGTTACTGCTGTCTTCCTCAGTGCCGGTCCTGCCACACACAGTGAGACCCAACTCCACAGCCTGAGTTTGAGGACTTGGAGGCACCAAGGCAGAAGGTGGGTTCTGACGGGGCCAGAACTGCGCCTATGGCCGCTGAGCCCTGACCCGCCAACCCTGCTGCCCACATGAAGACGCTGAGAACCAGTCTGCTGGTGGAGCCCAGAGGATGTGCGTGACCCAGGGTCAAGCCTGCACTAGCGCGGAGAGGAGACTGCCTCCCTGAAGGCGCTGTCTGGGCGTTTGCGCTCGGGCTCCAGAACCTACACTGCAGGGTGTACCGCTGGCTGTCTCCAGGTCCTCGGAGCAGCTCTTGACCGTTGCTGCCACTGTGCTGACCCCTGCAGAACTGTGGGTGAGGGCCTCCGGGAGCCTTGCAGGCGCTGCCGGGGCGGGTGTGCCGCGCAGGCCCTGACTTGGTGTGGGAAGGAGCCCGCTGGTTTGCATTAGGCTGCCCACCCGTGCGCAGCTGTGGCCCGTTAGTGCTGGGCTGGCAGCCAGGCCTGCTGGAGGAGGCACCCCTCCAGCCGGCACCACCTGGGGCACTAACCTGCGTTTCTATTACTTGGGTGCGCTTAGCCTCCCAGCCCACAGTTCTTCGAGGAACACGAGGGGCCTCCTGGCCTTTGCAGTTGTTGCCAGGGACAAGCCCAGTGTGCCCTGGAGCCCCCAGTCAGAGCTCAGGTCCAGCTCTGAGCACCGAAATAGAGCTGGAGCCCTGGAGTTGGGGGTGCCACTCCTTTACCGTAGCCAGGCCCATCCCAAAGGGCCAGCATCCTTCCTGTGGCTAAGCTGGCCACTGCCCAGCTTCTCCCATCCTCTCAGCGCAGGGCTAGGTGTGTGTCTCCCCTCCCTGTGGAGACTGTCCCTGTCCATCCAGCGGGTAGATACCCGGCCCTTCCCACCTCCCAGGTCAGTGCATCAGTCCGCTTGACTCAGAAGCTGGCCGTGTGGAAGTGACAGGAGGGCATCCCGGGACCTGGCAGGTTCACAGCTTTAGCTCAGAGCCGCAGTCAGGCTTCTGTGCCTTCACTGAACCGCAGCTCCTCGCCCCAGCCATGGGGCAAATCCTGCGCAGGTGGAGGAAGGGGCTTGCTGCCCCCACCTCTTTGCACCCCACCCAGCTCAGCTTCCCCGCTCAGGAGTAGCCCCAGTGGCCGCAGGAGAGAGCTTTGTATTCTTAGGGGATGGACCCTGCGCCATTTGACACTAGCCTAGCTCCAGAAGAATAGTCACAGGCCCTGCACACCACGAGGAAGGCGCACACCCAAGGAGATTTGTGGTTGGAGTGGAGTGGTCCGGCAGGAGCCGTGCTGCGAGAGGGACTAGGCGCAACAGCGGACGCTGGGTAGGGGTGCGGGGCGTCCGAGAGAGACCACGGTGGTAGCCCGTGGTCCCGCCCTGCCGCCGCTCAGCCTGGCAGCGTTCCTTCGAAGCCTGCTGCCAGCACAGCCAGCCCCCTGCCCCCACGGAGCCGGTGCCAGAGCAGCATTCCGCCAGCCGGGCTGCGTCTCCCCGGCGCTGAGGCTGTGCAGTGGGGCCACTCGGCCCGGCCTGGGCCTCTGGCCCCCGACTCGGCTGACCCTGGCAGGTCATCCGAAAGGCTTTCTGTCGCAGCGGCGGAGGTGGCTCGGAGGCCCCGCGCAGCCACAGGCCACCAGGTAGGTTCCGGAGGCGCAGAGCCAAGCTAGTGGAAGGCCGGAGCAGCCTGGGGCCCCAGACTCACCCCCAAGTCGGAGCGGCAGGGGCCACAGGGGGCGGGTGGTGAACGCGGCGGGGTGCGGGGCTCCGGCCTCAGCTCGCCGGGCTCGGGGGAGCAGGTGGGTCGGGGCCGGCGCGCCCAGCTCTGCGAACTCACGCCTCGCCTGGCCCCGCCCCCGCAGAGCAGCGGGAGGACACCCGGGTTAGACTCCGTGCGAACTTCCCGGCGGAGAGGGGCTCGGCTCGCGAGGGCGGGGTCCCGCGGTCCACGCGCTCCCACGTCGGCTGCCGGCTCGGCCCGGGGACCCCAAGCATCTCCGCAGGACAGCCGCATCGGGACGGCGCGCGACACGCGCGTCCGCGCCCCTCACTGGCGCGCAGGGCGGCCTGGCCCTTTAAGCGTCCAGACGGCGGCCCCAGCTGACGCGCGGGCTCCAATCGGCGCCCCGCGCCCCCCGCCCGCCGCGCCCGAGGCTCCCGGGCCGCAGCTGCTCGGCCGGGACTCGCCGCGGCCCTGCGCCTCCGCCCGCCCGGCCGGCCGCGCCCCCGGGGCCATGGTCGCGGGGCCCTGCGCCGGGGCGGCCCCCAGCGCAGCGCTTCATGGAGCGGCCCGGGCCCGGCCGCCGGGGGCAGCGCGATCCTGCGGGGCCCTGTGAGCTCCCAGCGCCGCGGCACCATGGTACGCAGGGCCCTGCCTGTCCCCCCGCTTATCCGCCCACCAGCGAGCGCCGCCTTTCGGAGCGCACGGCCCCGCGGGACCCGGCACGGAGGCTGGGGCGGCCTGGCCCCTCCCCCGGGGTCCTCGACCCCCTCTGCCGGGTGTCCGGGGCCCGGAGTGCGGCGCGGCGGCGCGCCTAGGGGGTGAAATTCCTGGGGTGGGGGTGCTGGCGTGGAAGGCCGAGGTCTTGCTGCGCGCGGGCGGAGGGGGGCGCTCCTCTGCACCCGGACGGCGCCGCCCCGGGGCTGGGAATGGGGGAGAAGGGGGGAGTCGGATTCCCTCCCGGGCCTTGGGCCACGTGGGCTGCAGCGGCCCTGCCGGAGACGGGGACAGCTTGAGCCAAAGGCGGGGGCGCCCACGGCCGGAGTGGAAACCCCTGTGTGACCTTGGGCCGGCCCCCTGCCGTCTCTGAGCCTGTTTTCCCAGGCCTCTCTGAAGAAGGCATCCAGAAGTCATGCGCCGGTAGCCCTGGTCGGCTTGGGCACTCCCAGGCTGCCCAGGGAGAAACGGGCGGCTTGGCTTGCCCCCAGGTCTCGCCAGCTGGCCTTCAGGAGTCAAAGCTTGGTGGCCTCTGCAGGTGGCCTCTTGGGGTGGGGGGCTGCAGCTGCAGCCTGCATGGCCAGGTGGAGAGAGGCCTCCTCAGCTTCAGGATGCGGAAACGTTTGGCTAGAGGCCTCACAGCTGGTGGGCATTGAGCTGGATGGGCACACAGCTGGGCCCTGCGTGGCTGGGCGGGCTGGGTTGTGGCTTTAGGGCCCCTGCTGGGCTCAGGTGGGCCTGGGGAGCTCTGTAAAGAACAGGGCCCCAGGCCTGTGGTCTGCCCAGCCCCTCAGCAGTGCAGACACTGGTCACCTGCAGGTGCAGTGACAGGAGGAGGCAGCTGCAGAGGGTGTGGTGACCGTGTGCTGGGCAGCTCCCCAGACCTCACACCTCTCCCCACACCTCACGCAGAACTCACTAAACCATCCGAGCGCCTGGAGTGCCCCAGGCACAAGGAAGGGGTACCCAAACAGCAGGGTGGCCGCAGCTCCATGGGCAGTGCCTTGCTGGGTCTCAGTTTCTCCATCTGCAGCCGGAATTGGCCCCAGAGTGTGAATCGGAGTGAGTCAGAGGAGAGGGATGGGCGGGGCTCCGTGCCACGTCCCAGCTAGATGGGTCTGCAGTTCTGAGATCTGAGATCCGCAGAGATGGGTGGCTGGAGGTGTGGAGGAAACTGGAGGTCAGCAGGCGACTCCGGGGGCAGAGCGGGCATGTCCACGGCTGATTGACAGGGCTCACCTGCAGCCCGGAACAGCTTCTCCCTGAGACCGCTGAGGGAGAAGCGGCTGCTCCATCCTCCCCGTCCCTCTGGCCTGCTCACTTCGGACAGGAGGATGGACGGACAGGGGGCAGCTGCATCCTTGGTCCTCCAAGGAAGAGCTGGCAGGTTAGGTCTCCCACTGAGGCAGACCGACCGCAGACACAGGAAGCTGCTGTCTGTCCAGGCAGAGCCTGTGGAGCATCCAGAGCTGGCCTGCGGGGCTGGCCTGGTGTCTGCTGAGCCCAGGTCCTGTGTAAGGGTTAAGGCAGCTCTGCCACCCAACCTCGTGGCAGGACGAAGCAGGACTCTGTTCTGCAGCTTGGGATGAGCCTAAAGGCCTGACAGTCTGGTCCCATAGTCTCTAAGGTCCCTAGGGCTCTCCAGGAGGTATGGCCTCCAAGACAGGACCACCCTGGAGCTTCCGAGTCTGGGCTGAGGTCTCCTCTTGGGAGTGTGGTGACCGGAGAAAATAGCCCATCCTCCACGGAGGGCCCAGGGTACAAGAAGCTGCTGAGGCTTGAGGGGCCTGGGCCTCTTCAGCCTGCTGTGTTCTGTAGCCCCTGGAGGCCTTTGCTGGGCACTGTCCATGAAGGGGCCCCAGATGCAGCCTCGATGCCGTCGCAGGAGCTGGGTCTTCGCTGTCCATGTGGTCACAGTTGGGCACACTGACAGGAGGAAGGCCAGGACACACGGAGGAAAAGTGACTAGGGGTCCTGGGGTGCCGGTCCGTGTGTGCAGAGGAAGAGAAGGGAGGAGGCCCGGAGTGGCCCCTGGGGCACAGGTCCTAGGACGCTGTCGCCCAGGAGCGCGGGCCTCACCTGTCCCGTGTCCCCGCCCCGCAGTTGCTGGTTGAGAAGACCACAGACTCGCCGGCGGCCGAGTTCTCGCTGGTGGAGGACGTGGCCCTGCACTTCGCCTGCTTGATGGGCCGCCTGAACGAGCAGCGCCTCTTCCAGCCGGACCTGTGCGACGTGGACCTGGTGCTCGTGCCGCAGCGGAGCGTGTTCCCCGCGCACAAGGGCGTGCTGGCCGCCTACAGCCAGTTCTTCCACTCGCTCTTCACGCAGAACAAGCAGCTGCAGCGGGTCGAGCTGTCCCTCGAGGCGCTGGCGCCCGGCGGCCTTCAGCAGATCCTGAACTTCATCTACACGTCCAAGCTGCTGGTGAACGCGGCCAACGTGCACGAGGTGCTGAGCGCGGCCTCGCTGCTGCAGATGGCCGACATCGCGGCCTCCTGCCAGGAGCTGCTGGACGCCCGCTCCCTGGCGCCCTCGGGCCCCGTGGCCCTGGCCCAGCCAGCCACCAGCTGCGCCCCGGTGCCCCCGCCGCCCTACTACTGCGACATCAAGCAGGAGGCGGACACCCCGGGCCTGCCGAAGATCTACGCCCGAGAGGGGCCCGACCCCTACTCTGTGCGTGTGGAGGATGGGGCCGGGGCGGCCGAGGATGCCGGTGCTGCCGCTCCAGGGCCCACACAGCCGCTCTTCAAGGAGGAGAAGGAAGGGGCACCCGAGGAGGCCGAGGCCCCTGGTAGCCTGTGCAAGCTGGAAAGTGCAGAGGGACTGGAGCCAGAGCTGGGTGCCACAGGCACCTACGGGCGCCAGGAGCAATCACAAATCATTGTGGAGGTGAACCTCAATAACCAAACCCTGCATGTGTCCACTGGGCCTGAGGGCAAGCCAGGCACTGGGGCCAATCCTGCCACTGTGGTGCTGGGCCAGGAGGGTGGGATGCAGGGACACTCAGAGGAGGAGGGTGCGGGACGTGGCGGGAGAGAGGAGGAGGAGGAGGAGGAGGAAGACGAAGAGGGAGGCAGCCAGGGAGAGGAGGAGGAGGAGGAGGAGGAGGAAGGGCCCAGTGATCAGGAGGAAGAGGAGGAGGAGGAGGAAGGGCCCAGCGAGCAGGAGGAGGAGGAGGAGGAGGGCGAGGCTGAGGGCAGGCAGGACCCTGCGGGTCCCACCGGCTGTCAGGGCAGCCAGGCGGACCCTCCACTGCACAGCCGGATGTCCACACGGTCCCGGGGACAGAGCACCCGGTGCCGAGCCACCCCTGAGCCGGAGGAGGTCGGGCGCAGAGGTGGGAAGAGGCCCAAGGCCTCCGGAGCTGTTCCGGCAACCCAGGCAGCTGATGGGCTGGGGGCCAAGGTGAAGCTGGAGGAAAAGCAGCAGCATCCGTGCCAGAAATGCCCGAGGGTCTTCAACAACCGCTGGTACCTGGAGAAGCACATGAACGTGACCCACAGCCGCATGCAGATCTGCGGCCAGTGTGGGAAGCGCTTCCTGCTGGAAAGCGAGCTGCAGCTGCACAGGCAGACAGACTGCGAGCGGAACATCCAGGTGAGACCGCTCCCCAGACAGCCCAGGGCCAGCCTGGCCTGCAGGTGGAGCCTGACCCCGGGGTGAGGGTCATCTGAGGCTGGGGGGGGCACAGCAGGAACTGGGGAGCGATGTGTCTCAACAAGTCTGCAGGGCCACAGAGCTGGCTGCCCCTCCACAGGCCATGTACTAGACCTACATGCACAGAAGGGAAAGGCCTTGCCTGGAGGGGGCGCCACCCTTCGCTCCCCCCAGAGCAGGTGGCCAGGGCAGCAGGGAGCCAGCCAGGGCTATTCCCTGCATATAGCTGCAGAACTGTCAGCTACCCTGGGTCTGGGCGAGAGAGACTGGGTGAGAAATTTGGAAAGGAACTGTGTGTGTGTGTGTGTGTGTGTGTGTGTGTGTGTGTGTGTATGTGTGTGTCTGAGCACACACACACACACACAGGGAGCTAGGGGCTTTTGCCTTTTCTGGCCGAGGAAGGAGGAAAAACAAAATACCCTGACCACAGGTAGGCGGGTGCTAATTGCCTCCACTGATTGCTAATTGTGATGCCAGTGGGGATTGTGTGACCTGGTGACCTGCCCATCTCTACACGACACACCTGTTTCCTGCGCTGGGCTGTCCCTCGGCTGTTCCTGCTGCACCCTAAGCCTTCACTCCTTCCTGCCAGGCCCCAGCCCCTCCTGGGGGGTGGACAGGACCAGAGTTCAGGAGTGCCGCCCTCAGGCCTCCCACCCTCCAAGGCCCGAGGGTGCCCTAGGGCCCTCTGCAGCCTGCACTGATCAAGGCCCAGTACTGACAGGAACCCAAAGGTCCGTCCACCGACCTGCAGCCTCGCGTGGAGAGGCCAGGGGCCCACAGAGCCTGGGGAGGTCTTAGCCGGGAGAGCTTGTAGGAGCTGCCCCGGGGCAGCCATGTGGGTAGGTGTGGAAGGCGTCGGCCCAGTCTGGCAGCATCAGATCAGCCTTCTTACTGCACTCCTCAGGTGGGGAAACTGAGGGTAGTGGGGGCCCAGGCTAGCTCCGGGTCCCAGGCAAAGCTCTGTCCGCTCTCCCACAGTGTGTGACCTGCGGCAAAGCCTTCAAGAAGCTCTGGTCCTTGCACGAGCACAACAAGATCGTGCATGGCTACGCGGAGAAGAAGTTCTCCTGTGAGATCTGTGAGAAGAAGTTCTATACCATGGCGCACGTGCGCAAGCACATGGTTGGTGAGTCCCTGCAGGTGTGGGCGGCTGTGGGAGCCGCTCATCCAGGCGGCGGGGAGGGATGCCCAGGCTGTGGGCCCTGGCACGAGCCTCTGCCCCCCCCACATACACACAGGAAAGGAACAGCTTTCCCCAGTTACACGGTGCCATGTGTGCCGGCACGGCCTTGCCTCCGTGTGACAGCCACTAGGCCTCTCATGCCTTCTCACCTTTTGGGCTTCAGGCTTCTCTTGAGTGCAGCCTTCCCCAGGGGCCACACTGGACACAGTAGAAAGGCCTCCCCGAGTGTGCTGGCCTCCCACCCAGGCATGGCTGCACACGGGAGGTGGGCCTGGCTGAGTGTCTGGGTTCTGTGGTCACCCTTTCTCATTTGAGTGGGCTCCCCTGGCAGCCGTGCCTCCCTTGCTCCACCGCGTAGTGTAAACGGGATGGGACTGAGACTCCGGGGTCGCTGTGCCGGCCTGGAGTATGCTGGGTAACCAGGTGGATGATGGTGAAGCTGTCTTCTCCCTGGGCTCTGAGGGTCACCGAGCCCAAGGCCGAAGCCTTCACCTTGGGAGTGCCACTGAGTCCAGTATGGGGTGCAGGGCCTCCGGAAGGCAGGTCAGGAGTGGGGGTCGGACAGGTACCTAGAGAGGTGACGGCTAGCTCCCTCACGCAGCCCACACCAAGGACATGCCCTTCACCTGCGAGACGTGTGGGAAGTCCTTCAAGCGCAGCATGTCTCTCAAGGTGCACTCGCTGCAGCACTCGGGCGAGAAGCCGTTCCGCTGCGAGGTGAGCCCTGCTCCCGAGGTGAGCCCTGCTCGGCTGGCTGCTGGGCCCCGCTGCTGCCGGCTCCACCACCCACGTGGTCAGGCGGGGAGGAAGGGCGCCAGCAGGCGCTGCAGGCCGGGTTGGCAGCACATGCCTGTGATCCGGTGCTGGGGACTGGGGCAGCCACGGACAGCGCAGGGTCAGCCTTAGCTGGGCAGTGAGTTTGGGGAGGACGAGCAAGCCAAGCAGAGGGAGGCCTAGGGAGAGCGCAGGGACGGTGCTGCTTGGCAGGCGTGAAAACTTGAGCTTCGGTCCAGGCTTAAAAAGAGAAAGTAAAGCTGGCGTGCTGGGTGTGGCGGTGCGTGCTGGGGGTGCTGGGGAGGCAGAGACAATCCGGAGCCCGGAGCTCACTGCCCTGTGAGCACAGGCTAAACAGAGTCCAGGCCATTGAGAGGCCCCGTCTCAAAAACTGCCAGTGTGGCAGGCACCTGAGCAAGCGCCAGAGGTTGACCTCCGGCCTCCACCCCGGAACGTCACCGTGCACCCACGCACCCACACCCACGCGCACCCCCCCCCACACACACACACAGGGTTTCAGGCAGCCTGTGGCGTTCCCCCTCCCCACAGAACTGCAACGAGCGCTTCCAGTACAAGTACCAGCTGCGGTCCCACATGAGCATCCACATCGGCCACAAGCAGTTCATGTGCCAGTGGTGCGGCAAGGACTTCAACATGAAGCAGTACTTCGACGAGCACATGAAGACCCACACAGGTGCGCGTGCGCATGCGCCCGCCTGGGTCTCGCCTCAGCCTGGGCTGGGTGGGCTGGGGTGGGGCCTGGCCGGGCGCAAACACCCCTGCTGCCCCTGCACTTCCAGGGGAGAAGCCGTATATCTGCGAGATCTGTGGCAAGAGCTTCACCAGCCGCCCCAACATGAAGCGGCACCGGCGCACGCACACGGGGGAGAAGCCCTACCCCTGCGACGTGTGTGGCCAGCGCTTCCGGTTCTCCAACATGCTGAAGGCGCACAAAGAAAAGTGCTTCCGCGTCAGCCACCCGCTGCCCAGCGACCCTGCCCTGCCCGCCACGACCCTGCAGCCCGCGGCCCCGCTCTTCCCCACGGCGGCGCCCAGGCTGGACACTAACTGACCCCGCGCAGGCCTCCTGGCCAGGGACGGCAGAAACTGACGGGGGCCAGGCTGCGGCTGGCTGCCCCTGGCCCGGGGTCCTGGTGCAGCTCCTTGGAGATTTCCCTCCCTTGGGAGCAAAGGAACAGACTGGCCGGTTGGCCACACCCCTCCAGGTGAGGGGTGCCAGAGGCAGCCAGCGCAGGGCAGGAAGGCTCTGGGCTGCAGGCAGGGCCAGGAGCCAGGCAGGGCCTGAGCCAGCTTCACCCACCCAGCTACCGCGTGCCCCGGACTACTCCCTAGGATGGGAGGGTTTGGGGGGAGTTTAGGTGCACCCCTGTTGGAGCTGTAGCTCCCAGGAGGCCGGTGAGCCTGACAGGATGCCGCATAGGGCTGGGCCGAGGAGAGGCGGGATGTCGAGGCTCCAGAACCCCTCTGCGTGGGACAGGTGGGGCTGGCCCCCAAGGGCGTCTCTTCCCGCTCACATCCCTACCAGGCAGGCTCAGGACCTTTCAAGAACCCCAGATCCTGGAGAGAACGTCTCCAGGTGGCGGAGCTCAGGCCTCCAGGGGCAGAGAAGCTGACTCCCCAGCTTCCAGGGGTCCTGCGGGAGAATGAGATTCCAGAGTGGGTCCCACAGGAGCCTCGGGCAAGCAGTTCAGGGTTCCACGGTGCTATCTGTGGGGTGGGGGAGGGGCGGGAGCTGTCCACAGGGCACCCCTGTCCTTTACCAGCCTGCCTGGCTGGACCCTCTCCCCGGGAGACACACGCGTCTACATCTGCTCCCCAGAGGCCCACACGCGACCTCATCTCCTCCTGAGGCCGGGCCAATGCCTGCCTCCTGCTGGTTCCTGTCCCTTGCACTTTGCACTGTCTGGGATGGGATGTCACACCACAGCCCTGGCAGGGAGGGGAGCCCCTGTGTGTAGGCCCCTGTGGGAGCAGGAAGCTCATCCAGTGCCCTTGCTTGCCCTCGGGAGGAGGGCTTTCGTAGGTGACCCTTTCTGTTGTCATTTAGCGTCTTTATTCCTGCGTAAGCTGCGTTTCCTGGCTCCGATCTCCGGTGTTTATAAGCTTCTGTTTGTCACACTCTGCACCTTATTCCCACCCCACCCCTTCCCAGCATGGCCACACGGAAGAGGCCCGTGCCAGAGGGGACTGGCAGAGGGTACCGAGCCCCTCGACCCCTCAGAGGCCCACGCGCGCACTGGGACAGCGGGCTGGGGACGTTTCATTCATCAATAAACGAAGCACTTTATTCTGTACAGGTGTGGGCAGGCCCAAGGTGCCCGGCAGATGCGGCTGTCCTCTGGGCAGGGAGGGCTGAGCAGGCAGCTCGCCTGGGTGGGTGCCCTTTCCCAGCCTGAAGAGTCGGGCCTCCTGTGTCCCCTGGGGAGACAGGTGGGCCCTGTCTGAGAAAGGAAAGGTTTCCTGCTCGGCTGCAGAGCCCTGCCCCACTGCCTGAGGCTGGGCCTGCAGCTCCTTCCCCACTCCAACCCACCCCCACCCCCACCCCCCGCACCCTCAATCTCTGGGCTTCCATATTGTCCTCAGGGACCTCTTCCCTGCCTCTCACCATTTCTAACCTCCGGCCCCAGTGCCTGGCAGCTCTCCAGAGCTGGCTTACATTCTCCAAAAATAATTTAAAAAAAAAAGTTGACCACTGCAAAGGTCACCAACCCTTATCACCTGGTGGCCTTCGTGGGGCCTGGGGCCCTGGTCTCTCTGGCTATTCATCACTAAGCAGCAATCTGAAGAGAAGGGGCTGGGGAGAAAACCCCGTCCCAGGGATTGGGTGTCCTGCACTTTCACACACCCTCGCCTGGGGCCCAGATGGGGTGGCTGCTGTGTGGGAGGTGGCACAGCCCCTCTCTGAGGCCCCTGAGTGCCTGGTGCTGCACCTTTCACCTGCCCGCGTGAAAGGCACCCCCTTACTGCCCCGTGCAATAAGCCCGTCCGAGCAGTGGAAGTGGGTTCTCACCTTGCGAATTTACACTTAGAGGATCGAGTCCCTGAATGTCGACGTGAAGGATCTGGAGCAGAGTGACAGCTTCCCTGGCCAGGAGTCGGTGGCCTTGGGACCATCGCCTCTGGGGGACTCGCTGGGCTCTGTCGCCCAGCTGACTTGGCAGGTCTAGCCCTGGGCCTGCCCTCACGAGACGATGCAGGCTGCTCTGGTCTTGGGGCAGTGGGTGGGGAGTCCCCATGAGGGCATGGAGGGCCTGGAACCCAGGGAGAATCACCTCCACATCCCTCACAGGGGGCTGGGTGATGACGGGAAGGCCAGGCCTGGGTTTGTGGACCCTTCCTGTCTGGTTGTGTATGACACTGCGTGGTGGTCCCAGGGTGGGGACAGTGGGCGTGCAGGCGAGACGAGTGATGAGGAATAAACTAGGTTTCGCTCCTGGCCCCTGACCCAGCCTCTTCTTTTTTGTGTGTTGCTGCCCTGTGATAGGGCGGCCGGGGTCCCAGCATTCCAGGTGACGGGACCCATGGGCTCTAGGGCCTCCGTGGGGCCCCTCTTTCTCCTTCATGGTTGGGATGGTATGAGTCCCATGGTACATCTGGGTCTTGGGTCAGACACACACAAGAGTCTGAAAGACCTGAATTTCTGGGGTCTGCTGAGGTGGTAACCCCCTGGAGGTACACTCGAGAATCTAGGGCCCCAGTCAGAGGCCCTCGCCCCTCTCATCCGAGGGCTCGGCCCTCTGTCGCTTTGGGACCTCAGGAGCTCTGAGAATCAAGGTTTTCACGTGTATTCCCTGCTGCTCATGTCTGCTTGGCAGAACTCGGGGCTCAGGGACACGGGTGCAAGATCTCTCAACTGTGGTCTGTCATCCTGCCTGAGGCAGGCCTGGAGGCCCGGGGTGGGAGGCCATGGTGGAGCAGTGGCCCGAGCAGATTCCTGTGGCTCTGCAGAAGACACAGGCTGTGCTCACATCCTCAGAAGCCAGGTGGGATACAACATGCCTGCAACACTTGGGAGGCAGAAGCAAGACGGCCAGGAGTTCAAAGCCACCTTTGGCTGCACAGTGAGTTCTAGGCCAGCTGGCCCTGTGGAGCTGGCACCCAGTCTCAAGCCTAAGGAAAGACAGCAAGGCTGTGACAGGAGGGCATGCCTCCAGAGGGTCTGTCATGTTCCTGTCTCCCACCTCCGTTCTCTGTCCTTCAGCCTGGCACTGTGTGCATAGAGGGCCCTGGGCTATAGGCTGTGGGGGGCAGTCAGCAATCAGCCAGTCTGGGACATTCCGATACACCCAGGTTTTTTGGACTGGGCCCAGGTTGCTCAGTGTCGCCTCTTGTCCTGAAGCCTGGCTGGGAAGGCCGGGGCCCATCTGTGCACGCTTGGTCCTAAGGCCTAGTAGGAGTCCCACTGTAGCTCAGCGGCCTTTCCACCCTTCCCTCATACTGGCGTGGCTTTTTAGCTGTGTTTGGTGTGAAGCTGCATCCCACTGCAGTGACAAGCCACCCCCATCTCAGTGACACAACCCCAGGCAGGGGTCTTTGGAAGAGGCCTTGCTGGCCCAGAAAGACAGACTGCTTTGATCTGTGGCACAGCCATGCTGACTTGTGTGTATATGTGTGTGTGCATGCGTGTGAACTTGTGAGTACCAACATGAATATGTAGAGGTCAGAGCAAGGTCAGTGTCAATTTTCACACTTTGGGGGTTGGGGCGGGTGTCTTGGCTTTCTGTTTCGTAGCTAACTGGCCTCTAAGCTTCATTCTTGTGTCTCTACCTCCTGTCTTCCCAGAGAGCTCCTGGGATCTCAGGTTTGTGTACCGTGCCCCGCTTCACACGTAGCCACTGATTCACCTCCCAAGCGAATTCATGTATGCACGTGTGTGAACACCCCCACTCATTCTCCCCCACGCTCCACTTTGCCTCCTCCCGCCCCACGCTGGGATTATACACCTGTGCCACCACACTGGCCCATATGTCCCACGGGAAATCCAACCCAAAGTCTTGTGCAAGCCAGACCAGCTGAGCTGTAGCTGTACCCTGAATACACCTGTTTCCCAGGGGGAGGGGTGTGTGGAGGTGGAGAAACCTTGAACCTCTCTTCTCACACTCTTGCCTTCCTGCAGGTTTGCTTTCGAAGCCCTGTGGCCAGACCCCAGCCCCAGCCCCCCCCTCCCCCTGGGGGCTTCTGGGTAAGACCAAAGTTCTCTGCAGGTCCCTGTGGCTGCAAGCAGCCTCCTGCCGTGCTAAGGACAAAAGGAGAAGTCACTACTCCTCTTCTGCCCCAGAGATGGGCACGTGTGGCCAGGACCAGGACTATTAAAATGTTAGAACCCGTGGGACATAGGAGAAGAGGGAGGGAGGGTGCGATTGGGAGGGGTTGGGAAGGGAGCTACAGCTGGGATTCAAAGTGAATAAACTGTATTTAATAATAATAACAAAAAAAGCCGAACCCGTCCAGCTAAAACAGAGGGCGACTGAACAAAGGACACAGGTCTTCACCACCAGAGCGTCCACCACAAGCGAACCCAGGCCTGTCGGAGAGAGGGGCGCAGGCTGCTCCTTCTTCTGTGGGGCGTGGACCTGCCGACACGTTCCTCCTGCTCTGGAGACCCCGCAAGCTCGCGCGTTTGCAGGCTTCTATGGGACAGAAGTTTGCTCCTGAGGCTTAGCCCTTTGTGTTCCTAGAGCTGAGGGCTCACCCCCGATCCAGCAGGGTCGATGCTCTCCTCACTCCCCAAAGCTCACAGACCCTGTCCACGGTGCCCAGCCACACTCATTTACTTTACTCTCTAAGAGTCAAATCCAGTCTCGGGACCCTCAGCACCTCCTCGCCATGTGCACGCGGCCTCTAGGTCCCGAGCCCAGGTAGCGCTGAGGGTCAGGCGCTGGATCGGAAGGAAGCAGGCCTTCAAGTGTAACAGCCGCTTTAGCTCAGGCTTTCCCAGCGGTTCAGCCGCTCTTGGAGGATCGTCAGTGAAACAGCTGTGCCCTTTATTTGGGGTGAACCGGGGCTGTGTGAACCTTGAGGAGTGGGAAGGGGTTTTCAGGGTGGGGGTATGTCCTTGGCTGGGGCTGAGCTGCAGCGGACGCTTATTTGCACGGAGAGAAATTCCAGGTGCAAGAGCGCGGGTCCCAGGACGATGTGCGCAGGCGCAGAACAGGGAGGGCGCGGTCCTCCTTCCCGCCAGTCTCCACTGAGGTTTCCCTGGCTTGGACACTCCACCTCACTCTAGCTCCATGCGGATTCCCCCGTGGCACAGTCCAGTTGCCCCCGCAGTGTATATGTTCAGTGATTTTGAAACACGTGTAGGAGCTGTGATTTTGTGTTCGTGTGTGTGTGTGTGTGTGTGTGTGTGTGTGTGTGTGACTGAATGCTGCTGCGTGTGTGTCGCAGTGTACCGGAGAAGCTCAGAGGTGTCAGACTTTTCTTCCCATTTTGTTTGGGACCGGTGCAGGCCAGGCTAGCTGGCCTTGGCCTCTGGAGAGCCTTCTGTTCCCACAGGCTACAGATTCTTCTGTTCTGCATGTGGGTTTCCAGGATCTGAGGTCTGAACACGGGTCATCCTGCGCGGCAGGAGATTCACCCAAGCTTTGAGTGTTTTAACCACGCCCGAGGGTACAGATGGTGCCCTCACACTCACGCTGGGAGCAGCCGGCCACCCCAGGTCTTCTCGACTTCCCAAAGACTTCCCAAACTGAAATGCTCCCTCGCTGGAGGGAATTCCACATTCTTTGTCCCCAGAGCCCCGGCTGCCACCTCTCCACGCACTCACTGCTCCTCCAGGGCCTCATGCAGATGGGGCACACCGTGTTTATTTCCGGGTCTTCAGGGCTCAGTTCCCTTCCATTTTTAAAAAGTTATTGTTTATATATTTATTACAGTTTATTCACTTCGTATCCCCGCTGCAGGCCCCTCCCTAGTCTCCTCCCACTCCCACCCACCCTCCCTCTTCTCCCCTTATGAACTTTCCCTAGTTCCCTGAAAGGGGAGGTCCTGCTCCCCTTCCATCGGACTCCAGTCTATCAGGTCTCATCAGGACTGGCTGCATTGTCTTCTTCTGTGGTCTGGTAAGGCTGCTCCCCCCTCAGGGGGAGGTGATCAGAGAGCAGGCCAATCAGTTCATGTCAGAGACAGTCCCTGTTCCCCTTACTAGGGAACCCACTTGGAGACTGAGCTGCCATGGGCTACATCTGTGCAGGGGTTCTAGGTTACCTCCATGTATGGGTCCTTGGTTGGAATATAGGTCTCTGCAGACCCTCTGGGCCCATCCCTTCCTTTTATAGAGTGAACAAAATTCCACTGTACATCTTTGAGATTTTCTTTACATTTTATTTATTGGGTGTTTGTATATCTGTGTGTGTGTGTGTGTGAGAGAGAGAGAGAGGAACTATACATGCTACAACACACAAGGAAGTCAGAACAGTTGGCCCGAGCCATTCTCAGGATGAATGTTAGGTCAGGGGCCAGCAGGAAGCACCTTTACCTATTGATCCCTCTCCTCACCTCTGGTTTGCTTATTTTCCATTTATTTATTCATTTGGGGGTGGGATCATGCCATCACACACATGAACAGGTCAGAAGACAATTTAAGGAAGTCGCTTCTCTCCTTCTGCTAGGGTTGAGGGATCAAATTTCGGTCATCAGGCCTAACGGCAGCACCCTGCCCCTCTGAGCCATGTTGCCAACCTCTAGTTCTGGGTAAAAAGTCAGATCCCTGGGGTTGTTTCCCAGGCAGATGGTTTCACTGGGCACAGAATCTGCGATTGGCAGGTTTTTTCAGCCTTAAAAAAAAAAAAGGTGCCACTTCCTGTGGCCACTGTAACTTGTGATGCGAAGGCACTATAGCTCACAGGGCTGCTCTTCCCCTTCACGGATCATGCATATGTGTTCTCTGTGTCTGCTTTCAAAGATTTTTATCCTTTTCAAAAATTTTTAACTGTTCTACTTTTTAGCATGAGTTTCTCTGCATATGTCCTGTTTACAGTTTGCTTAGCTTCTTCAATCTGTTGGTTTGGATCTTAATTTTTTTTTTTTACATTTTAATTGAAGTGTGTGTGTGTGTGTGTGTGTGTGTGTGTGTGTGTGTTCACGTGTATGAGGGATCCAGTTGTGGTTGCAGGGATCAAACTCTGTCATCAGACATCTTTGACCACTGACCCATCTTGCCTCTCCTGCTTTGTCTTAATTTTCAGTGTTTTCAGCTGTTGTTACCTAGGTTACCTTTGCCCTGGCTCGTCTTCCTCCTCCTCCTCTCTCTCTCTCTCTCTCTCTCTCTCTCTCTCTCTCTCTCTCTGGATTAGGACACGGTGCAGCTGCTAGCTGTTGCTCCCTGGGCCTGAGGCCCTTTGTAAGTACATATGTTCACTGTAACATCTCACTGTCATCTGGCAGGGGAGGGCTCTAGGCCTCTTCCTTGCGGTGATTTATCCTCTCACCTTCTTTGTTTACTTGAGACAGGGTTCTCTGTGTGGTCCTGACTGTCCTGGAACTCGCTCTGTAGACCAGGCTGGCCTTGCACTTGGAGATCCACCTGCCTCTGCCTCCCGAGGGCTAGGATTAAAGGCGCGTGCCACCATTCCCTGGATATTCTCTCACTTTCATCAAGGCCACACAGGAAGCTTTTTTCTTTGTTTGTGTACTTTTTCAGGTCTGTAATTCTCTCGTTTCTTCTGTATCACTTCTATTTCTTTTTAAGAGGATTTTTTGTTTTGTTTTGTTTTTTTGAGACCAGGATTCTCTATGTAGCCTTGGCTGTCCTGGACTCGCTTTGTAGACCAGGCTGGCCTCTAACTGAGAGAGTCACCTGCCTCTGCCTCCCAAGTGCTGGGATCACAGGCGTGTGTCACCATGCCTGTCGGGAAATTTAAGAGGATTTTTAATTGAAATATTTTGTGGTTGCTGCTTTCAAATCTTTTCCAAATAATTCTGGCACTTAATATTTAATATTCTTCTGGGCTTTGGTACCAGCTGATTCTTTCAGCATCCAAGTTGTGATATACTTAATTCTTGTTCTGATGTTCTCTCTCTCTCTCCCTCTAGGATCTTTTATTGTAATAACTGGTCATGTTGCTTAAGTCTGCTGCTCATGGTCTTTATTAAACAGTTTTTTTCCCAGCTCAAGGACAAGTCTCTGGTCTAAGCGCCCTCTGGCCCTGGTCTGCTTTTGTGCAGTCAGGTTGGAAGGACAGTGTAAGTGTCCGAGGCCGTGCAGGCCCTTTTGCCGCACTCCCAGCAGTGCTGCCTGAGGACAGGGGCTCCGCAGGCCAAGCTCTGCTGTGCTTCTGAGTGGGCCACCACCCTAGCCCCGAGTCAGGCCCAGGATGCAGCTCGGCACCTCGCTTGGCCGCTGGCTGTTGGTACCAGGGCCGATCCTCCCTCCTTCCCCCCCCGCCTCCCCCACCCACTGTCTCCACAGCACTCACCACTCTTCTCCTCCCTCCTTCTCCCCACCCCCCCCCCCCCGCATCTCCCCTCATCCACTCATCTCCACAGCACTCACCCTCGTCTCCACAGCACTCACCCTCACGGGCTCTACCCCACAGGTGCTCACGTGTGCTCTCCCCCACGACGCCCGCCCCAACAGCTGTAAGCTGTAACGGAGTGGTATTAACAAAGGGCTCAGCCAGCGCTAAACTGGATGCAGCAGCTCTGGATGGATGAACGAGCCACATTTAAATATTCCTCTGGGAAGCCTGGTAGGGAATGGGCACCACAGAATCTGTCAGAAACTCAAAATACGATATTAAGTCACCGGGTGGTTAAAAATTAAGTTTTAGTCAGCTCTTCTATTCAGGTCCCTGGAAAGTGAGGTTGTGATCACAAACAATTTTTTTCGCTTGGGGGGGTGTCCCCAAGTGGTCAGAGGTGGGCACATCTGCTCTGGCTCAGGCCTGTGGCAATGTTTCCTAGAAGCATCCACTGCCCAACTGGGATGGGCACCCTCCTGAGCTCGCCCTTGAAGCTGTGGAGGGGTGGATGGCCCACCTCTGGAGCCCGTCCAGGTGTGTGCCCGCAAGACTGAGTGACTGTCCTGCTCATGAGGGCCAGGCAGTGATGCTTCTGGAATCACAAAAGGGGACATGACTCAGTCCTCCCCGCCCCAGGGCTTTTCTCCTGTCCCCCACAAGCCCAAGGTTATAAACAAGTGACTCAGAGGCAGGGTTGGGGTGCTGTTACGCCTCCTACCAGTGTCCCAGGCTAAATTTAACCCGCAGCTGCAGCCTTTGGCACTTGGAGAATGCGTTAAGCTCTGAGGCTGAAACTGATGTGTGGCTTGGGGGTGGGGGCTAGAGAGAAGTCCAGAAACACTGAGGTTGGCTAGCCTCAGCCTCAAATCACAGACAGCTTCAGGGGCCCCAAAGCCAGGCAGGAACATAGTAAGCCTGAAGAGGACAAGGGGCACACAGGCGAAGTCCCCGAGTGAAGCAGACTCTGGGGAGTGCCACTATTTGAACAGCTCAGAATGTCGCTAGAATATTGGAGGTTTGAAGGTCTAAACTCCCGAAAGTAGCAGAATCCTAGAAAGCTAATTCCTGGCAGGCTTGAGGCCTCTGAGTGCTGCCTGAAGCAGGCTGCCCGGGGTCCCTTGTCAGAGGGCTTGGATTCTAGCTCCTCCCACTCGTTGGATGGGAGGGGAAACTGAGGCTCAGCAGAGAAACGCCTAGCACTGTTGACGTAAGGGGTTTGTTTAAGAAAAGGGAAGGTCTCTGGTCGAGGCCACAGAGGAAACCTCTTCCCATTTTGAGTGTCTCTGCACAGACAGGGCATGTTCACCAAGCAGGAAGCCTAAGCATAGTGTGACCAGGAGCGGTCACACGATGGAAGGGCCGTGAGGAAGGCTGTGCGCTCACAGGCCTGGAAGGCAGGGAAGAGCCCTGGAACAGGGACTTCCCACCCTGTGAACCTCAGCCTGGGGCCAGAGCCCCCTCCAGGGGCAGCGGCATTTTTGGGCCAAGGAATGCAGAGGCTTCCCTGGGTTCCCGTGGCAAAAAGGGGCACTTTCTAGTTCTGAGAAGGCCTGTGAGGGCCCCCGCGCTGAGTCAAGGCGGCTCAGGGAGTAGGCCTCTGCCCAGCTGTCCCCGTGCGTCATGCGGCGCCCGGCGGCTCCTCTTACAGGGTCTGGACACCCTCTATATATAGCCCGGAGCGGTCGGCGCGGTCAGCGCGCAGCCCCGCGGAGCGCAGCGGAGCGCAGAGCAGCCCCTGACACCCAGGAGTCCCGCGGAGCCTCGCCATGACGCTGGGCTTGGAGCAGGCGGAGGAGCAGCGCCTATACCAGCAGACGCTCCTGCAGGACGGCCTCAAGGACATGCTGGACCACGGCAAGTTCCTGGACTGCGTGGTGCGCGTGGGCGAGCGCGAGTTCCCGTGCCACCGCCTGGTGCTGGCGGCCTGCAGCCCGTACTTCCGCGCGCGCTTCCTGGCCGAGCCGGGCGGCGCCGGGGAGCTGCGCCTGGAGGAGGTGTCGGCCGACGTGGTGGCGCGGGTGCTGCACTACCTGTACACGTCGGAGATCGCGCTGGACGAGGCCAGCGTGCAGGACCTGTTCGCCGCGGCGCACCGCTTCCAGATCCCGTCCATCTTCACCATCTGCGTGTCGTTCCTGCAGAAGCGCCTGTGCCTGGCCAACTGCCTGGCGGTCTTCCGCCTGGGCCTCCTGCTGGACTGCGCGCGCCTGGCCGTGGCCGCGCGCGACTTCATCTGCGCGCGCTTCCCGCTCGTGGCGCGCGACGACGACTTCCTGGGGCTCTCGGCGGACGAGCTGATCGCCATCATCTCCAGCGACGGCCTCGACGTGGAGAAGGAGGAGACGGTGTTCGAGGCGGTGATGCGCTGGGCCGCCAGCGGCGACGCGGAGGCGCAGGCCGAGCGCCAGCGCGCGCTGCCCACCGTCTTCGAGAGCGTGCGCTGCCGCCTGCTGCCCCGCGCCTTCCTGGAGAGCCGCGTGGAGCGCCACCCGCTCGTGCGCGCCCAGCCCGAGCTGCTGCGCAAGGTGCAGATGGTGAAGGACGCGCACGAGGGCCGCCTCACTACGCTGCGCAAGAAGAAGAAGGAGAAGGGCGAGGAGGCGGCCAAGCAGGGCCCCGCGGACGCTGAGGCCGAGGCCGAGGAGGAACGGGTGCTGCCCGGGATTCTCAACGATACCCTGCGCTTCGGCATGTACCTGCAGGACCTCATCTTCATGATCAGTGACGAGGGGGCCGTGGCCTACGACCCGGCCGCCAACGAGTGCTACTGTGCCTCCCTGTCCACCCAGATCCCCAAGAACCACGTCAGCTTGGTGACCAAGGAGAACCAGATCTTCGTGGCCGGTGGCCTGTTCTACAACGAGGACAACAAGGAGGACCCCATGAGCGCTTACTTCCTGCAGGTGCCTGGCCGCCGGGGAGGGCGGAGCGAGGCTGGCTGGGGGTGCCAGGAGGCAACCTTGGGGCCTGGGCGGGGCCTGTGTCTACTTGGGGACTGTCATTGGGTCTAGGACCATTGCTTGGGCGCCACTTGCTTGAAGAGAGGAGTGACAGGACATTTCCAAAGAGCCGTGTAAGGCAGGTGTCTGTGTTTGGGGGTCCTTTGGCCCTGTGCAGCCATCATGGCAGCTGGGGCCCCCGGCCCTGCGCAGGGGTTGGGGGTCAGGGACAGCAGGGCAATCAAGAGCAGGGCCTTGGCAGAAGTGCCAGGGCAGATTCTCACCCAGAGAGCTCCCTGCCTTCTCCTTTCACTGTCCTGGGCAGGAATCTGAGGCTCAGGAGGGGCTGGGAGAGGAGAAAGCCAAGGGTGGGACTGCGGGACCTCAGACACGGGGAGAGCCACAGCCCCGGCCCGGGGTTTGAAGCCTTGTTAGCTGGGTGAAGTCTGGAGGGGCAGCTGAGCGCCAGGCTTGAGTCCCCAGGCCTCACAGTTGGCGAGGGCAGCTCCCCCGGGCCGGCTACCTTTGGACGTTTTTTCTCTCCGGGCCCTGTGCGTGGGACACTCATTGCTCTCCTGTGTGATGCAAACAGGCTGACTAGTCGCAAGCGCCCATCCACCCACGCGGTTCAGCTCCCAGGCCCGCAGCATGGGCCGCACAGGCGCAGAGGGCGGGGTGGGAAGCCTGGGCAGAGGGTCCGCTCCTCTCTGCTGGGCGGGGCTGACCCGCGCTGCCCGCCCACAGTTCGACCACCTGGACTCCGAGTGGCTTGGGATGCCACCACTGCCGTCACCTCGCTGCCTCTTCGGCCTGGGGGAGGCTCTCAACGCCATCTACGTGGTGGGCGGCCGCGAGCTCAAGGACAGCGAGGACAGCCTGGACTCGGTCCTGTGCTACGACAGGCCGTGAGTGGGGGCGGGGCCCCCGTGAGGACAGGCTGGTCTGGGGCGGGGCCCTGGGCGGGGCTAGGATCCGAGCGGCAGCCTGGAGGCCGTCTGGGCCACACACCCTCCGGGTGAGTAAATCCTCCAGCAGAGGGGCAGGTGCAAAGGCCCAAGAGCTGGGGGAGGCGGTCCAGGAAGGCGCGGAACCCGGCCTGCCGCAGCTGCAGCCCTCCTGTCCCTCCAGATCATTCAAATGGGGCGAGTCAGACCCCCTGCCCTACGCAGTCTATGGCCACGCAGTGCTTTCCTACATGGACCTGGTGTACGTCATAGGCGGCAAAGGCAAGGACAGGTGAGGCTGAGGCTGCTGGGGAGGAGCCTCTGCTGGGGGGGAGGGGGAGGAGCTTATGCAGGGGGCGAGGGGGAGGAGCCTCTGCACGGGGGGGCGAGGGGGAGGAGCCTATGCAGGGGGGCGAGGGGAGGAGCCTCTGCACGGGGGGGGGCGAGGGGAGGAGCCTCTGCACGGGGGGGGCGAAGGGGAGGAGCCTCTGCACGGGGGGGGCGAGGGGGAGGAGCCTCTGCTGGGGGGCAGGGGAGGGGAGGCGTGGGCGGCAGTTGTCCCAGCCTCTCTCTCCACTCGCCCACCCCACAGGAAATGTCTAAGCAAGATGTGTGTCTACGACCCCAAGAAGTTTGAGTGGAAGGAGCTGGCCCCCATGCAGACAGCCCGCTCCCTCTTCGGGGCCACCGTCCACGATGGCCGCATCTTCGTGGCTGCGGGGGTGACAGACACAGGGCTCACCAGCTCCGCAGAGGTGTACAGCATCGCAGACAACAAGTAGGCTTCTCGCCCGCCTCCCCCCCGCCCCGGCTGCGCACCCCGTGCCAGCCCCCCGCCCCGCTGAGGGTCAGAGGCCCCCATGCTGATCCGGGACACTGGCATAGAAGCAGTCCCCACAGAAGAGTCTGCAGAGGGCTCCCGGTGGGACCAGGGGGACAGGACGGCTGCCAGGCAGTTACTGGGTCTCACGAAGCAGTCAGTCAGGACAGAGAAGCTAGCTGGACACCCAGCAAACATGGCGGCCAGGGGAAGGCGGGGCTCCCCAGAGGAAAGACGGTGCTCCCAGGGGGGACCAGCGGGTGAAGGAGCCTGGGAAGGTTCTGGGATGGGAGAGGCGAGGGGTTAAGGCCAGCGAGATGTCTCCTCTGGGTTTAAGCTCCACAGCTCGCTGGCTGTCACGGGACAGAAGGTTCAGAATTTTCTCAGGCAGAGGGGTCTGGTTGCAGCTGTGACAGGGGTGACAGAGCTCTGAAGCTGCGGGCGTATTAGGGAAGGGCCGTGGAGGGCACTGGCACTCGGTTTCCCAGGAGTGGGCGGGCAGGGGAGCTGCAGTTCAGCCCACATTCTCTGGCATTTGGTGGGTTGGGTGCTGGCATTAGTGGTGGGTTGGGTCTTGCATGGGAAAAGTGAAATGATGCTTTTGAATAATCTTAAGAGACCAGGTGTTAAGAAAACCTTTGGAGTTAGGTGGCGAATTGAAGGTCCAGTCAGGAAATGAGGAGTCGAGGTAGCCGGGGGTGTGCTGGAGGAGCTCCTCATAGCAGAAAGCCAGGGAGTGAAGACAGCAGGAGAACCATCGGGATGTCTAGGGAGGGATGGAGAGTAGGCGAAGGAACACAGCCTGAGCTTGCGTCCGGCATGCTGGGGACTGGGTCATCTCACAGGTACACTGATACACACCTCCCAGGGCTCTCCATTCGCTGTGAGGTGGACGGATGGCGAGGTGATGCGGAAGGGCAGAGGAGGGGTCGGGAGATGGGGAGGGAACAAATCAAAGGGAAAGTGAGGAGCAGGGCTGGGATGATCAAAGTGATGTGGGTGCTTGAAGGTGAGTGGACAGGAAGTGTGGTGCTTGAAGGTGAGTGGACAGGAAGTGTGGTGCTTGAAGGCGAGTGGACAGGAAGTGTGGTGCTTGAAGGCGAGCAAACGGGAGCTAAGGCTGCAGCCTAGAAGCCAGATCCCCAAGGGTGACGGATGCCGGTGGGGACAGCGGCCAGGCTCACTGTGTTACTCACCTCTCCCTGTCCCCAGGTGGTCCTCCTTTGAGGCCTTCCCCCAGGAGCGCAGCTCCCTCAGCCTGCTCAGCCTGACGGGCACTCTCTATGCCCTGGGTGGCTTTGCCACTCTGGAGACGGAGTCTGGAGAACTGGTCCCCACGGAGCTCAGTGACATCTGGAGGTGAGCCCAGCCCTGAGGCTCTGAGGGGAGCTCTAAGGCAAAGCCACCAAATCCGTCTGCCCAGCCTCTCAGCGGCCCATGGCGACTCTGACGTGTGGTGGCTTGCCAGTGCGGGGCACCGGCAGGTCACAGGCAGGAGGCAGTTCTCAGCAGAGGGCACAGCCCCCACAGGCTGCCCTCCCATCTTCTGGGGTACTGTGTCTAGAACAGTGAGGCTGGGAGTGGGAAGTGGCTGGACCTGGGCTCCAAGAGCGATTTTTTTCCACACACTCTTTCCTGGTGTGTCAGACCCTCTCGAAGTCACAGGAGGAGAGAACTGAGCTGGGGCTGAACTCTTTTCAGAGGGTGTGACCTTTGGGACCTGGGAGGGGGCTGCTGGAGACTGTGGGTGTCTTTCCTTAGGGTAGCCGCTGTGGGGATCCCACTTCTCAGCACATGAAAATTGTTTAGAAACAGACGTGCTTGGAGGTGGCCGAGGACACTGGCCACCCCCTTGTGGGGTCAGCGCCCAGCCTCGGGTGATGAAGTTCCCATCCTCATCCCCTTCTTCCCTTCTCCTCAGATTCAACGAGGATGAGAAGAAGTGGGAGGGCGTCCTCCGGGAGATCGCCTATGCGGCTGGTGCCACCTTCCTGCCTGTGCGCCTCAATGTGCTTCGCCTGACCAAGATGTGACCTGCAACGGGCCCTGAGGCGCCTTCCCATCCTGCGGCCTCACGGAAAAGCCTCCCGGTACTGAGAGAGGAGCTGGGCAGAGACCGGTGCCCTTCTCATTCCCAGAGTGAGCCAGAGAGGGCTCAGCCAGGGGTGTGACATTGCTACCTGGCTGTTGTCCCTGTTGGTTGCCATGTCTCAAGGACTGTGACGCTGTCGGCCGGCATCCCAGGTTGTGTCCTGGCCCTGTCCGGGCAGTCTGTGTAAAGTCCCCTAGGGACTCAGTGTCCATGCCAGTCGGAGGGGAGTGTCCGCTGATGGCACCTTCTAGCGCTAACCCAGAGTCCCCTCGGAAAGCTGGGGAACAGTAAACTGCTGTGCGAATGTCTAGCCCAGACTCTGGACTCAGCCACCATGAAGAGCCAGTGTCCAGAGGGCTGGAGAGCATAGCAGGGCCGGGCTCTCATGGTGGGTGTTCCTGCGCTCACAGGGCACCCCACAATGCCCTGTATGTGACCCTTCCCCCAAAGCCTGGAACTGCCAGCTCCCTGCCCGCAGCAGACAAGAAGCCAGGAGACCGCTGTGGTAGAAAACTCTTTTATTGTATTGGTCAGGCTCCATGGCCTGGGCCTGGGGCCCAGAAGCAGCTGAGCAGAGCCCAGCCCCCATCCCCAGCCCTACTCCAGCTTCTCTTTGTCCTTCCTCTGCTCTTCCTCCAGCGCCAGGGTTCTCTCCCGCTCCTTCACCAGCTGGACACCACAGTAGGTGACAAACCAGATGGCCAGCGTGGTCTGGGGGAAGCCTGTTGGAGAAGCCATGATGCCCGAAGCATCCTGCCCCTGCTGAATCCCCAGGTGCTTGTGTGTTGTGTGTTGTGTACATGGGAGGTCCCTGCCCCTGTGTGGTTGGGTGCATGCTGCAGCCTCTCGCCCATCCCTTACCTGTGAGTATCAGGCGTCGGGCCACCAGCTCTGTGAACTCAAGGCTGTTCAGGCTCACGAGATTGTACATGACGATGGCCCAGAAGTTTACAGCCCCGAAGAGGGCCCGGACCCTCCGAGACATCTGCTCCGATAGCCGGGCCTGCCATCCGAGAATGTGCGGACAAGGGGCCAGGAAAGAAGGCCATGCTCAGTCAGTGTCAGGCCCAGAGGGACGATGAGAGCTGTGCAAGATAGCCAGGCCCTGCCACCCAGAGGCTGGGGAGAGCCCACCATGCGAAGCCCTGCCCTGGCAAACACAGGGGCGAAGGGAGAAGGTTCTGGACCAGGAACCCAGTGTTCCTGGATGACTCCAGAAGGCACAGGGCCGCCACCTCCTGTTCCCGACTGATCCCAGCCAGTCACAGCCCGGAACCTGCTGCCCACCTCCATCTGTGCCAGCGGCCAGTGCTCCGCCAGCTTCTGCACCCACAGCTCAAAGTTGAGGCCGAAGCAGTTGAGAACAGACCACAGGTACACAATGTCGCAAGGCCCGAGCCACAGGGTGGTGACCACGAACGTGGCCACGGAGGCGGCCAGCTCCGGGATCACGGCCGAATGGTCCCCACCAATGTGGTCATACACATACCTGCAGGAAGGATGGGAGAAGGGCCCACAGGGTGTGGGAAGACAGGACACCTGGCAGGGTGGCCCCACCTGTGCCCAGACCCTGGAGGGGTGCGCTGGGACTGTCACTCCTGCAGCTGGATTTGCCTGGATCACACCATCCCCAGCACCTGAGCCCCAGATCCTGTCAGCTCTGCTGGGTCTGGCGCCTGCTCTCCCCCTGCACCTCTGCTCTATTTCCTCTTGCTGCTCAGCAGCCTCGTAGGCCTGGTTTTGCCTTTGGCCTCCACTCCATTCTCCACAGATGCTGCAAGTGTGCAGCTCACGGGGCTGGAGGGACATCTCAGCAGTTAGGAGTGTGTGCTGCTCTCACAGAGGCCCTGGGCTGCTTTCCCAGCATCCACATCTGGGATTCACAACTACCTGGAACTTCAGCTTCAGCACACCCAGCGCCCTCTTCTGGCCTCCACAGGCACTTGCAGGCATGTGGTGCACACACACACACATATACATAAGTGAATTATTCCTGATTCACAATAAATTAAGCTTTTTATGGTGTGAAGGTTCTATGCCGCGTGTCCACCTCCTGCCCCGACCTCACCACCCATGTGCTGTGCCTGCCACACTGGCCCTTCGGGTGTTCAGAGACAATTGGCTCACACCTCAGAGTGTACACTTTCCTGTTCCTTACCCAAGCCTGAGTGCAAACAGGTCTTCTCAGACTCCAACCTAAAGAAGCTGCCCCAGCCAGTGACACCATTTCCTTCCCACACTTTCTACTCTCTAGATGTGTGTGTGTGAGTGAGAGAGAGAGTCACCTGCTTATGGCCCGCTCCATGGGTTCAGGGTCCCTGCCTTATGCATCTGGAGTGCCTGCTGCACAGTGCCTGTCTCCCTACCACACACACCCTGACACACACCCCATCTATCACACAGTAGGCGCCCAATAAACACCAACCTCTCACTTCCTGACCTCATTCCCAAGGCTTTCTTCCCCACCTTGCCTCACCCACACCCCTGAAAGCCTCACCTTACACACACCCCTGGAAGCCTCACCTCACCCTCTGAATTCCTGCTCTGCTGTGAACCTTCCTCTGCTCGGGCCCGCTGGCCTCATGGCTCTCGGATCTCTACGCCCCCACAACTGGCTCACAGCCGCCACCATCATTACACACTTGCTGCTTCCTGCTCGCCCACCTGGGAGACTGGTCACTCCCCACAGCTGACGTGGGATGTTTCCCTCCTCAGGTTCCTAAATGCCTCCCCCCGACCCCGTCCCGCCCGGGCTGTCTCCACTCAGCTGCATCATCCTGCTTGGACATGGCGACTGCACCCCTGGCCTGCAAGGGCCTGCAGGGGGGATGTATGCCCAGACCCCGCATCTCTCGGCAGCACTCTTGCCGACTTAAGCCTCAGGGACTAACCTGACCATCCTGCTCTTTCCCCACCCTCCTCCACCCCTCTTTTCAAGGCTGGCCTCTGCCCTCAGGGACTGGGCTCACTGTCACCCAGCTGCCCCACATCACCTCAGTGTCCCAGTGTGTCCCACTTCCCTGGAAGCGGCTCCTCTGGTTTCCCACGCAGGCGCAAGGCGCCCTGACCCCCTGCACACCCCCAGCAGTCCCTAGCTCCGCCCCCTGCCCTGCCGCTGCAGAAGAAATGGAGGCCTCGCGCTGCCGGCACTAGCTCGCCTTGGCTGTGGCAGCGCCCACTTGGGAGCCGCCACGCTTGCACGCTCTTTGGCTCCTGGGCTTCATATGGCCATGCGCCCCGTCCTGCTGACCACTCTCTTCATGTCATCCTGCAGTATCTTCTTCAGGTCCTGACAGTCCTTGTGGCCCTATCTTGTGGCCTCGCTTCACTCTCCCTCCCCGGCTCTCTGGGGCCTATCCGGGAGATCCCTTCTCCTTACCCACAATGCTCACTGATGGAGGACCGCCAGTCCCCCAGGCTTCCCCTGACTCCAGAGTCTCCACGAGGATATCTCCTGAGTGTCTACAACACACCCGCCCAATGTCAACTAGACGTTTCTGTGTGAGAATGTCCTGTCCAGCTTCCTGAGTGGCAGGCGGGAATCTGGGTACCACTATACTCCCTGGACACTCCCCACACACACACTAAACGTGGCCTTCTGCCACGCTGCCAGCTGTGTCTCGGCTTCCACCATGCCTGAGGCTTCCCAAGGTCTGAGGCTCTGTCTGCCATCCAGCAGCTGCCACAGCCAGTCCCTGAAACCATCACGGGCCCGGCCAGGAGCGCCCAGCCGGAAGGCTGGTACCATTCTCACCAACTCACTTGCAAAGCCAGTCATTGATGCCACGGTCGAAGTGCCTGTGGGGAGAGCACAGGAGCGTGAGCCTGCCAGGCGGAGCGCCTTTGGGCACGGGGCCAGCGGCGGGCCACGCCCCCACTCACGTTTCCCCGAAGACGTAGAGGGCGGTGATACACTTCGGAGGCTGAGGCGGGTCCAGGTGGTCCAGCCGCGCCACGGTGTTGACGACCCCGAAGAGCACGGCTGCCTTCACCCAGTCATACACCAGGTTTGAGTAGGCCAGGCCAGCTGCGGACCCGTGACGTCACTGCCGTGCCCGTGGACAGGCCTCACCTCCCCTGTGTCCCGCTCCCTGTCCACGGAGACCCCGTGCCCCCTAGAAGCGTATGCCCAGGCCCCGGTGACCCACGAAGACCAGACACCGGGCAAGTGGCGCCCGCAGTTTGGGGGACTGCGGGCTTCACGAGATGAAACAAACGTGAGGCCTACGCGTCTCAGAGGACCAGGCCACGCCCCGCAGCGCTCTGGAGGCAGCCTCCCTCCCGCTGTGGGCACCCACCGAGAGCACTGTCGGGGAGGCGGCTGGCAAACTTGAGGTCACTGGGGATGGTGAGGATGTAGAAGAAGTGGAAGAAGATGTCCACCGCCACCACGGCCACCGCGCTGAGCCCCGCCTGCGCCTGGATGCGCCACAGCTCGCCCTGGGGCCGCACGGGGTCCTGGCTCACCTGGAGGGGCAGAGCCCTACCTGAGCCGGGGAGAGGAGACGGCGCCTCCTGAGGCTCCCGAGGATGGGGTGCCCGGGGGGGAGGGGGCTGAGGCAGGAGCCCTGGTCCAGAAAAGGAGCCGCCGCTCTGAGGCCGAGGGGTCCCCTCACCTGAGCGTGAAAGCGGTCGAAGGTCATGATGGGCCCGAAGAAGAAGAAGGGCAGGTAGAAATTGTACTTGAGCAGGTCGGCCAGGGAGTAGCGGCGCTCAGGGCGGGCGCAGCTCTCCAGCGCGAAGCTGGTGCATCGCAGCACCGTGAAGCCGCTGCCCCCCTGGAACAGCACGTCTTGAAGCTCAAAGGTGCCCGTGACCAGCCCGCTCTGCAAGGAGACAGCAAGGCCTGGCTCACTGGCCGGCCCAAGCTTCCGGGGAGCTCCCCTTCCCCGCTCCCTGTAAGCGCTAGCTCAGCCACGTGACAAAGCAAGGCACAAGCCGAGGAGCAAGAGGCCACCTTACTCAAAGGCCTGAAGACGGGTGGGAAAGCCAAGGAGGTTCTGGGAATGCTCAGGAGACCAGGCCTTTGGGGTCTCACCCCCATCCCCTCCACTCCTGTGTACCTGCCAAGAAATGAGGGGGTCCATCTTGAAGGAGGCCAGGCTGGCCAGACCAAGGGCAAGGCACAGCCAGGGCTGGCCCAGGAGTGAAGCCACATAGAGGCCCACGCAGTGGCCAAGCAGCAGCAGCAGGTACCACGGGCCCATTGTCCCCGCCACAGCCAGGACTCCGTACACAGCATACATCCAGGAGCGGAGCTGTGGACATGAGCAGCCTCGGTTAGGCTCCCTGCACCCCAGGGTGGATTTCCCACAGCACCGGGCCACAAGGAACGGGCAGGAGAAGGCCGAGAGCCCTGGGCCCAGCTCACCTGGGGAGCCACCATGGTGCAGAGTTTGGCAAACAGCACGTGTCCCGAGAGGGCAAAGACAATGACGTTCCGGAAGTTGGTGAACCACATCACCCACTCGAAGTCAGCCACGTCCTGGACAGCCCGCACAGGAGGGCGCGAGGCAGGTTGGGGGGAGTGGAGAGTGGGCAGCCAGTCAGAGACCCTGGCCCTGTTCTGAGAACAGTGGCCGAGGTGGCAGCCATTGCTCTGAGGGTTGGGTGAGGGGCCTAAGGGCAGGCCTGCTCCTCAGAACTGCCTCATCTCGGCTTGTTGCTGCTATTCTTCCTAAGGGACCCATTTTTTAAATGAGCCAGAAGGTCCTGACGTTCAAGGCAGAGTCCTTGCCACAGGCACAAAGCAAGTGCAGGGGCAGAGAGTGGGGGAGGAGGTGGGGCGGCATGTGACAGGGGTCAGGGTCCTGAGACGTGAGGGAAGCCTACCATCTTCCGGCCCAGGTACTCCCAGCCAGGCCGCATAGACTCCCGGAAGGCCTTCCTGTGGGCCCCATCTGTGAACAGAGTGTGCCCTTTGAGTAGAGGCTGTTCTATGCCTTCCTGGGGCCACCCACCCTGAGGCCGGGGAAGGACCCTGAGCTGCAGGTCTCGGAGAACAGTGGGGAGGGGTGTAAGGCTTGTTCTGAGTCTACAGCTTTCTGGGTCTAAGACTGGGTTCAGGTCTGGTGCTCTTTTTATTCTCTCTCTTCTATTCTCTCTCTCTCTCTTGTCCTCTGTGTGTCTGTAAAATGGTGTTTGGGACTGTGCCCAGACCCAGGGTCTAGAGAATTCTTGGGGTCTACAGCCTCCAGGTTTCTGGCGCTGCTGGTCAAAACTGTGAGGCCTCCTGGGCCCCTGTCCCAGGGCCCAGCGGTTACCTTGGGACGCCTCCAGGAGCCCACGGCCAGCGTAAGCCAGGGCCCCGCTCAGCACCAGGGAGTAGAGGCCAAGCTCAGTCGCGGGCAGCGCTGTCTTGATGCCCATGGCCTGGACAGGGCTGTGGGAGAAGCAAGGGTGAGGGCCCCAGGTGCCAGCCCTGCCAGCCTCACTGGACCCTCCTTAGTGCTGCGGCCGTCTGAGGAGACTTGGATCCTGTCAGTGTCTCTTCCCACGCAAGCATCTCCTTCCTTCCTCTGCAGCTGCCGATCTCGCTTCCTTTGAAGGGTCTCCAAAGTCCAGACCTCATGAAGCCCACCATCCTCCTCACCTCTGTGATGGACTCGGCCCAGCCCTGGGGTCTTTCCCACAGGGGACACTCTCTGGCCCACCAGTCAGCTTTCCCGCCTCTCTGAGCCAGAGCAAAGCCCTGCCAGCAAGGTCCCTTCCTCCCTGTGACCTCCGTTAGCACCAAGCCCCAGCCTCACTCAGCTCTGGGCTCTGCCGGACCCCAGTCCTCCACCCAGCCGTGAGCCTGTCTTATCAGGCCCCTGCCTGTGTTCACCCACTGTCCCCCGTGACTCGCTGTGCTGTCAAGCTTTTGCTGCTGGCCAGAGGCTGTGCTCTTTGAGGCCAGGCAGGAACAGGGAGGGCTCTGGCTGCTGTCCAAGGTGCTGACCGGCCTCAGGCCCAGGGTGAGGCTGGTCACTCCCTCTGGCTACCCTGCTGGGCCATCAAGGGGTCTGGGCTGGTCCATCGGCCCTCCCACCTTCTCCAGCCAGGCCTCCAGCCTTCTTGTGGCTGCCGAGGAACAGACCTGTGACTGAGTGAAAAAGGAACTCTGTGCCCTTTTTGAGATGGGCAGGGACACCCATCTCCCCCAACCCAAGCTCTTCCAAATCGCTGATGTCCTCTCCAACTCTGCAGCCGGGCATGCAGTCCCCTGCTTGTCACACAGATAGAGGGGTGCAGGCCAGAAAAGAGCAGGGACCCAGTGAAGGGACCCAGTGAGCTTCTCCACCAGGAAGCTTCTCCACCAGGGAGCTTCTACACCCAGGGAGCTTCTCCACCAGGGAGCTTCTACACCAGGGAGCTTCTGTAAAGGGCAGGTGTTCTTGGTGAGCCCTGGCTCAGACCAGACTGCTGCTGGCTGGGCTTGCTGCAAGCCCTGGCCGTCCTGGCCAGCCTCTACACCCTGGCTTGAGGGCTGAAGACACCTCTTCATCAGTAGGGTGGGGGAGGGAAGCAAAGGATCAGGTTAGTGGAGCAGGAGAGTGAAACCGGAGAGGATGGAGAGAGCACAAAATAGCTGTGTCAGCTGCCTCCCACTCGCTACTTTCCAATTTTAGCTCCCCATGGCCGGTGGGGAGCGTCCCCAGTGAGGCCTCAGCAGGCGGCTGGCCCCCAGCCTGTGGCTCCTCCTGATGGACCCCAGTCCCGTGCTGACCACGGACCCAGCGGTGGCCTCTGCCCAGCACCACTTGACTCGGGTGCCCCTGGAGTGAGTCCCACCTTGGGCTCCCGGCCTTCGATGAGGGCCCTGAGGTGGGACCCACAGGCTTCAAGGGCTCCGGAAGGGCTGCACACCCAGCTCGCACTGACCTTGAAGAGGCTTCGTGGGACCCTGGCACACTGCCCACCCCAGGCTCCGGGGTCCGGCGTCCGACCGTGAGTCTGTCCGGCTGGCTGAGTTGTGGGGCCAGGTGGGGTGTGTCCGGCTCTGGGGTCCCCACCCCCTGGAGGCTAGAGCAGTGAGTGGTGACAGCAGAAGGGGGAGGGGGAGGAGGAGGTGGCCTTCCTGGAGCGGAGCAGGCCGTTTGTGGAGCACAGCCGAGTGCTGCAGTACTGATGGCCACAGGGAGCTGCAGGGAGTGGCAGGGAGGATGTGGGGTGACGGGAGACAGGCTCGGACAGCGGCACCTGGGCCTCACTTCACCTCCTCTCCTCAGCCCTGGAAAGTCTGTGCTTCCTTTGTGCTCTGTGCCAGTATCTCTTCTTTCGGGAAGCCCTCCAGGCAGTCTCTATAGTCAGCCCTACCCCCACTGCTGGGGCAACCTTGCACATCTGGGCCCTTTGAACTCCAGCCACCACCTTCACCAGTGTCCCCTCAAGGGCGCCCGATGCAGGGCCCATCTAGTACCCACTCTGTGTCTTCATCCTGACAAAGAGCCTGGGCTAGACAGGTGTTGGTGCTGAGGGGAGGGTGGGCTTCTCTGGTAGAACCGGAGCCGGCAAGGACCATGGTGCTGAGGGCTCCAGTCTCCCAGCCTTGTCCCCACACGGAGCTGTCTGGGTGGAAGGGTGCCGTCAGGGTCGCCTGGAATGGATGGTGTCCTTCTAATGGCAGGCAAGACACTCTAATGTAGCATCCCTAAGCAACTGAAGCCCCGGCTGGGCAGGGTCCTGGGAGACTCTGCTCGAGTCTATCCCCACAGCCGGGAAAGCTGGGTATGTGGCTCTCATCTTCCTGGGCTGCTCTCCTGCACAAGGGCTTGCGGAAGGGTCCTGGGAGCTTTGTGGCTGTCGCTGTCCCGTCTAAGCTCAACTGAGGATGAACGGGGAGGAAGGTGTCTCTCCACCTAGCGGGCCCTGTACAGCTCTGAGAGGTTAGGCCGAGAGCTTCCCTCCCAGGAAGGCAGACATGTGGGCCCAGGGGACACTCGCCTCTGGCCCTAAACAGAGTGTCTGGCGAGGGGCGGAAGTGGAGTTGCTGCCTGGGGATGTGCTGGGGTCCTGAAGCCAGAGGCAGCTAGTGGAGAGGAGGAGGAGGCCGAGCCAGGTTCTGCCTTTTGGGGCAGGTGCCGGTTATCAGGGAGAGTAAATAATGATGGCCAGGATGAGAGGCCCCCACAGTCCACAAGGACTGCCTCCAGCTGGTAAAAAGAAAACGGAGGCAGAAGTGTGTGTCAGTCAGCTCCGGAAGCTTCTGGAGGTCTGCAGCAGAGTGAGAACTCAGTCCATCCTGACAGCGGGTGAGACATTTCACCCTTCAGGGCAGCGCCTCATGACTAAGAAGATAAACAATCAGCCAGTCCCACAAGTCCTGCTCCCCTATTTATGCAAACAAGGACTTCTGAGGCACCCTCAAAAGCTCTAAGCTACCTGGCAGAGACACTCTCCAACCTGCCAGCCTCCTGCAGGCCGGGCGGTGAGTGTGCTCCAGGCCTCTGCAGACCATGAGTGAGTGTGCCCCAGGGTCCTGCAGGCTGAGTGTGCTCCAGGCCTCTGCAGGCTGTGAGTGTGAGTGTGCTCCAGGGGCCTGGGCTGAGTGTGCTCGAGGGTCCTGCGGGCTGTGAATGTGAGTGTGCTCCAGGCCTCTGCAGGCTGTGAATGAGTGTGCCCCAGGGTCCTGCAGGCTGAGTGTGCTCCAGGTCTCTGCAGGCTGTGAGTGTGTGTGTGCTCCAGGGGCCTGGGCTGAGTATGCTCGAGGGTCCTGCGGGCTGTGAGTGTGAGTGTGCCTCTGTGGACTGTGAGTGTGCCCCAGGGTCCTGCGGGCTGTGAGTGTGAGTGTGCTCCAGGCCTCTGTGGGCTGTGAGTGTGCCCCAGGGTCCTGCGGGCTGTGAGAGTGCTCCAGGCCTCTGTGGGCTGTGAGTTGACTGTGTTCCAGGCCTCTGCGGGCTGTGAGTGTGTCCCAGGCTCCCAGCTTGTGTGAGCTGGCACCTGTGCTGACCTGGCTTTGGTGATGCAGCTGTCATTGAGTCATTTCTGCTCCTGTAAGTGACCCCAATAAAATCCACTGGTTTACGAACTGGACTTTGGTGGTGTCCTCACTTTGGTCGGCTGTTGGTTCCCTGTCTGGGGTGACTGTGTGCTTGTGTCTCCCCAGGAAAAGTATCACACACCACAATGCCCTCAGGGGCTGCCAAGGGGCTGAAAAGTTGAAGCCACTGCTCTGGGCCTCTGATTTCTCAGTTGTTAAGTGGGTGTAACTAATATGCCTGGCCTCTCTGTGTTCTTGGGGGGGTCCAGTGACCCACCCTGAGGGTACTAATCATTGCCCATAGAGGTGCTAGGGAGCAGACCCTGAGGCAGGGCTCGATCCACGTCGGCACACTCCCTGGGAACCCTGACACTGCAGCATGGGATGTGGCCTGTGGGAAAGCAGAGGCGGAGGAACAGGTGAGTCCCTCCGTGCCGGGGCTGCAGGGTGGCTGCTGGCCAACAAACAGGGACAGGAAGCTGACTGGGCTGAGACCGCACAGGACCATGAACTGCGCGTCTACTGACCGTGAACTCAGGCATCCATGGGAAAGTTATGACGAGGGAGCCCCCACTTCCACCAGACCACAGGGGCTCCTCCGCTCAGCCTTTGTGTGCTGCTTCCTAAAGTAAAAATGCGGGCGAGGCCTGGGGTGTGCACGGCTGTGTGCTGTGTGGAATCTGGGTGCGTGCTGTGTCGCGTGTGAGGGTGATGTGCACGTGGAGACTCAGGGATGGCGGGAGAGTGCACGTGGCTGACCCAGCTGGCACAGCTTCTATGTCCCAGAGGCCCACAGGGACAGTGGCTACACCCATGGCACACCCTGTCAGCACAGGAACCTGAGCTCCACTCCCAACCCACCTGCACCCCTCCCCTCTTATCTGGCCCACGTGCTGAGGGGTGGAGTGCTCATCCACAGCCCCGGGACAGGGGTTACCGGGAGGCTCTGAGGTACACAGACCCAGCTGCCCTCATCCCCCCCGACCAGTGAGAGCCCGCCTTCGAGGGCTTCCAGCTGTTCTGCCCAGCCCCTTCCCCCACGAGTCCTCCCAGGGTTGGGGGCTCCTCTGTGCCTGCCTGTGTCCTCTCTACCCACCCATCACCACCTCTTCCCCACGTGCCTCTGACTGGTCACTTTCAGCTCGGGCCCGTCCCAGGCCTAGCAGGGCAGTGAATGCTTGTGTCTGAGTGTGTGGCAGGCCATCGGCACCTGAGCCTCCCAACGGGGACGCTGCTCGGCAAGTGCTGGCTGAAAGGGGAGATGGCACAGAGCAAGCATTTAGCGAGCCCTTAGTGTGCTCGTCGCTGCTCTGCACACACTGAACACTAGCTCCGTGAGTGCCGAGGCACACTGGTCGGCCTCAACCAGCAGAGGTGGGGGCAGGCCCTGGCGCAGAGCCCCGTGCAAGGATTTCAGGTTGCCTGGAGGTTTTACAGACTCTACTGCTGGCCTGTAAGTCCAGCCCCTGCAGGAGCGGGCATAGGTCTGACTGCCCGTGCAGACAGGCCTCTGTAAGATACCAGCTCCCCCACAGTATACACTTGGGACTCACTGGGTGCAGGCCTTCTTCCTCTCCCATTGTTTACTGGCATAAGGCATCTCTGGACACTTGTCCTCTCGCAAAGGCACTACCCAAGTGCCTTGCTCCGTGAGTGGCCCTCTGGACAAGGTTTCTAGAGCTCCTCGTGTCGCAGATGAAGACACAGAGGTAGGGGAGATGAAATAAACAGATGGCCACAGTCACAGGGAGGGGGCACCCTAGGCCACTTCTGCTGTACCCCAGCTCACCACAGCAAGGAAGACACAGCTCACGTGGCCAGACACTGCCTCACCTGCCCACCCTATGCCCAGCCCTGCCTAGACTGCCTGGACCCCAGCACCCACAGCTCTGCGAGCAGATATGGGTGGAGTTGTGCAGCCTTGGGGCATGCCAGGGCACCGGCATCCCCCCAGCTGGGGACCCTGGCTTTGCATTCAGGACCACCAGAGCGGCCTACCGGCTCAGCGTCTATTTGGAGGCCCGGGCTCACTCCTAACCTACCGACCACAGATCAGGCTCCCCCACAGGCACACATTCAACAGAACTGAAGTGACTGAAAGCAGACTTGTTATTCCAAGTCCAAGGCTCTGCCCTTTGCGTAAGTCCAGAGAGAAGCTGGGCGCAGCAGATCGATGGCCAAACTGGTGGTAAGGCCCAAGTGAGGGGTTATGGGGGATAATGGTCAATGCCCCATCAGGAAGCACCAAGAGGCTGCTCTGTGTGTGGAGAGCCCATGGCACGGCAGGGCCCTGGAGAGGGCAAGAGTGCCTGCTGGAGGAAGCACACCGGCTGGGCTCCCCCCCCCCGGGCATGCTCAGCTTGCCGGCTCTGCAGGTCTGAGCTCCCCCGTGGGTGCCGCCTGCACCGGTGGGCCATCCTTCAGGGCTCTGTGCTCCTTGAGGTGAGCCGGCAGCGGTCTACTGCTTGTTGGCCTTTTGCTGCCGCAGTGCCTTCAGGAAGACCCCCTTCACCTGGCCCAGGGTCTGGTGGTACATGCGGAAGTCTTCCTCCTTCCCGCGCAGGGCGCTGCCCAGGGCGTCTCTCAGGGTCCCATTCTCTTCCATCTGGATGGCCAGCCTGGACCAGAGGGAGAGGGGGCTGAGCACACAGGCCAGCAGGTGTCCCTGGGCCCGGGGCCTGGAGGCTATGGTAAGGGCACAGGGCTCCCTCCCATCTGCCCCTTCTTCTCTGAGCCCCTGGGACACATACACCACCCACAGTCCTGACCCAGAAGCTCCCAGATTCCGCTGCACCCCCATTTTTGTCTTGTTTTCTCTTTCTACTTTTGAAGACAGGCTTATGTGTCTCCAAGGCTGGACTGGAGCTCAGTAAGAGGCCTGGGCTGAGCTTGAGCTCATTCTGCCTCCCCGGCTGCTGGAGCGCAGGCGCCAGCTGCGGGCCCCTCGCCTCTGCCCACAGCACTGGTGGCAGAACCAGGGCCCTGCATGTGCTGTGGCTGCCTCTGCTGACTGGGGCACACCCTCGCTTCCTCTTTAGAGAACACGGGAGCACAGCCCGGCACTGATACAGGTTCTCTTGGAACCCTGGGGTCATCAGGGCACTGTGGACGCCTCCAGGCCGGTCCTAGCACAAAGGACTTCCTGCGTGCAAGGAAGAGTGGCACCATCTCCTGCCCAGGGAGCCTCCGTTCGGGCATCTCTACCATTCTGGGAAGGCTGGGCAGGACGCACCTGGCAGTCAGCTCCTCGATCTGGGATTCCATGGGCATATCAGATTGCTGAGTGCAGGGCGAATCCTTTTTGGTGCTCCCCGCTGAGTTGTGCTTGGTGCTGGCAGCAGGTGGTCCTAGGAAGGGAGGCAGCCACCTTCTGTAGTTAGGTCAGAACTCTGCAAACGCTCCCTTCTCCCCTCCTACAGGGCGCAGGGTGGGGCTGCCTCTGCCTGGAAGCCTTCTCTGACTGCCCCCCACCTCTGGCTCTGCCCTCTGCCCAGACCTGGCTCTGCCCTCTGCCCTCTGCCCTCTGCCCGGCCCTGGCCCTGCCTGCTTCCGGGCAGTGACCCGTGGCCACCCACCTCCACTCCTCCTCATCTCTGTCACTTGCTTGTACCGGGAGAGGACAGTGGGACCTTAGGCCTGGCCTGAGAGCTGAGCCCAGCAGGCTGCTACTGTTTGTGAGCCCCACATCCTGGTCCCCCTACTGGCTGCTCTTCAGCCTTGATACTAGGAAGCTCTGTGTGACTAGGCTCAGAGGCCACAGAGTGCTCAGTGAAAGACGACGAAGCCATTGTGACCTTGGGTGATGATGTCATGGCATCAAAATATTCTGAGCTACAAAGGGCCTCGGGAAACTGCAGCCTTAGCAGAACTGGCCTTCAACCCTGCTGGGGCCTCTCTGAGGCAGACACCTCGCCTGTCAGACAAGATGGCAGCGCCAGCCCTGGCACGGCGAGGACGGACGGATTCACATTTGTCCTCAGAGCCTGCGAGGCGGGGTCACTGACTGAGAACCCCTGTGACTTCTGCTTCACCCCACTGTCCCCCAGCTTCCTGCCTTCCCCTCTCCTTCCCGGGCAGCTGCCTTCACAATCTGACCGTGTCATGAGCTGTCCAGGCGCAGATGGAGAGCAGGAGAGCTCTGCTCCCCAGTGGGCCAGGGAGCTGCAGAGGCCACATGGGCCCTTCAGACACCTTGGACCAGATGCCAGAAGGAGAGTGATGCCCGAGAAAGGACCTCAGGGCTCCAGCCACGGAAAGCCCACCTGAGTCCTGCCTACACTCTTCTCCTGCTACGGCAGGCCCAGCCAATCCCGCCGGAGACCAGTTTCGCTCAGGGCCTGACTAGTCTCCATCAAGGGCCAAGTCAGGGCTCTGGCAGCCGGCACACGGGGTAGTGGCAGAGGGCAAGCAGCAGGGGCACTGCCGTTTCATGTTCCTAGACGGCACCCACTGAGGCCTGAGCCTCTGGGAGGCAGGGTGGGTCACGGGCCCCTTCACACACACAGCAGGGAGCACCCCATACTGACTGATGGCGCCCACAGGCGCCCGCCTGCTCCTCAGGCCGCGTCACCTCCCGGGCTCCTACCTGGCTTGCTCCTAGCAGCCTTCTGGGACTGCGAGGTCCTGGCCGGCTCCAGCCGCATCTTCTCCAGGTGCTGCTCCAGCACGACAGCCCGCTGACGCTCCTCCTGCAGCCTCTTCTCGGCTTCCAGCAGCTTGCCGCTGCTCTCCTCCACCCTGGCCATGAGACACGGTGTCACACCCTGGCCACACAGGGGGGCACACTGCGGAGGTGGCGGCTCCCGCCCTCGTCTTGACATTCATGGCACTAACACCAGAACAGGCATTTTAAACGAATGTAGTTCTCTCCAAGGCCTCCGAGGCAAAGCTGGCAGGAGCCCACCGCTGTGCTCCCAGCCCTGTCCTCACAGCGGCCACCTCTCTGGCTGTCCTGCTGCTGTGGCAGACCTTTCTGCTGCCCCTGCATGCTCACGAGCGTGGAGGCTCAGGCACAGGTCTTGGCTTCCTAGCGTGCTGAGATAAGTTCATTTTACTGCCCCCTGTCACACTCACTCCCCTTCCCCTTCTCAGCCCAGCTGCCTGGAGGTGGAGTATCTGCTTCCTCCTGCTGCTGTAACACACCCATCACAAGACCAGCAGAAATCAGCAAAACCAGCGCAAGGCTGCTCATGACAACATGAGGTGAGTGTCTCGTGCCTCTCTAAGCCTGAAGCCAGCAGGCTCCATGCGCCACGGGTTGAGATCCAAGGGCCTGGGTTCCTACCTAGAGTCCCCGGGGGGCGGGGGGAATCTCCAAGACCAGTCAGAGCACGGCTGCACCAAGAGCGCCTGTCCTCCCTGCCTCCCGCTGCTACAAAGGGCGCACTGCCCCTCCGTCCTCCAAGCTGGCTTTCAATCCCTCTGACCTGAGTCAGTCCCCGCAGTTTTCTGAATGGCCCCATCTTTACTCCGATGGGCAGAAGAGATTTCCCAGGATGACCTGGATTTGGGGCCCGTGGCGCACTACCGAGTGTTCAGAGGCAGAGATGCCACAGCCTGCCTCTCGGGCAACTGTAAGACGCTCCAGACCAGGGCGATAACCGCACTTATGTCTGCTTCCCTGGACTTAACGTCATGTGCTTCTTACACTGCTTTCTCTATGGCTGCTGCAAGCTCAAGGCCCTTGAAGAGCCTGCTGCAAGTATTTCACGTGGAAGTCGGTTCTGTCCCACGGGCCTTGCTGTGGCTCCAGAAAGCGCTCTGGATCTCTGTGGCACTAAAAACTCAGAAGGAATCTCTGATCCAACCCAAGCAAAAGGTACAGGAACAGATTGGAGCTGCAGCCTAAAGCCCACAGCAGACTGCTGGGAACGACCTTTCTGTATGGGTGAAGGGACACAGCAGCCAGCAGCCATGAGGCATGTGCTTCCTGGAGCCTTAGCTTCAAAAGCAAGACTATAAGGACACGCATGGAAGGTGGGGCTGAGCTCACGCCCCAGCGCGGTCCAGCCACCCAGTGTGGCACGGTGCCTGGTGCCCACATATAGCTAGTGCAGGGAGTGAAGGTTAGCAGGAGCAGCTGGCTCCTGGGCACACGGAGAAGGCGGGCTTTGGGAGGGCTCCTGTGGTGGCTGTGCTGCCTGCCATAGACCTGCCATACACCGTCTCTGTCGGTTCTGCAGGGCAGTCCCACCGTAACCATCAACACAAACATGGCTGCTCGGCAGGCCACAGGGTCAGTGGACAGGACAGTGACATGGGAGTACAGACAACACAGTGACAAGAATGCGGTCCCTAGGCAACGCATCTGTGGCCTGTGCGCATCTGCAAAGCTGGAACCTGGTCCTGGACAGCGGGATGG